>NC_053390.1:162885093-163217236 GCF_905171765.1 Bufo bufo | reverse complement strand
ACCTATCCAGAGGATAGGCCATCCCTACGAAAATCATTGAAAACAAAGTTAAAGGGGTTGTTAGGGGGCATTTAAGGGGCAGTAATGATGTTGTGATCACCCACATGTGAACACTCAGTGGACAGTGACTGGCTGCGGTAGTCACGTCCTTGAAACATTTTCACTGCAGCACCAGAACTGCCAAGGATTTTTGTTATTTTATTACATCACCTTGAAGGTTTTTTAAATGTCCCAGAAAACCCCTTTCATTGGAAAAATTGGATTTTTATACTCACTGTAAAATCCTTTTCTCATAGGATGCATAGAGGGACACAGCACCATGGGTATACGACCAGCAACCACTAGGAGGCGACACTAGATAACAGAAAAGTTGGCTCCTCCCAGGTGGGCTATACCCTCTCCACAGCCACTAGGCTATTCAGTTTGTACCAATAGCAGTAAGAGAGAAACAAGGCGAAGAACCAACATATCCTAGACCGGGGAATGAAACAAGAACAGCAACTCGGTGACAGGAAGAGACAAGAAAACAAAGGGTGGGATCTTTGTCCCCCAATGCATCCTACGAGAAAAGGATTTTAAGGTGAGTACAAAAATCCAGTTTTCTCGTGAATGGCATTGGGGACACAGCACCATGGGACGTCCCAAAGCAGTTCCCGAGGGTGGGATTGAAAAGTCATGCAAAAAGACAGGACCAGGAGAGACCCAGCATGAAATGGTCCAAAGGAAAATTTGGGAGACCGTAAGGATCCCAAGGGCAAGTGCCCGGGAAAAAGGCCTGCCAAAAGGAACAAGGAAAACACCCAGCTCCACCCAAGGTGAGAGAAATAAAGCGCTAGAGGACAGGAAGCAGGGCACCCTAGAATCTGAGAGGTGCAACGGCAATTGCATTAGAAATTGACCTATACTGCGCCCAGGAAGGGGGGAAACAGGGCCGCATGGTGCACCATAGACCAAGACAGGTGCACACTATAATCAGGTAGGTGCAATGGTCACGGCAAGTGAAGGGCCTCCATATCTCACCTGGAAAGGGGGGAAATAGGGGCACATGGAACACCATAGAGCCAGACAGGAGTAATGGATACATTACCTGGAGATGGTGCAGGTACTCTACCTATGAGGGAGCAAGATGGCTGCTTGGTGCACACTAGAACCAGGAAGGCGCCATTGCTACGGCAATCGAAGGGTCTTCTATATCTCGCCAGGAAAGGGAGAGATAGGACTGCATGGAACACTATAGAGTCAGATAAGAGTAATGGCTACAACATCAGGAGATGGTGCAGGTACCCTACCTAGGAAGGAAGGAAAGTGGCTGCTTGGTGCACATCATAATCAGATAGGTGCAATGGTCACGTCAAAGGAAGTTGGCCTCCAGTGATGGCCAGTTCGCCGTGTTCTCCCGCGAACACATGCGGGCTGCCATCTTAAATCACAAATCCGGCGATGCACAGGTAAGTCCTTACCTGTGCCTGCGCCGCGAGCCGGTCTGAAACAAATGTGGTCACCGGGAGCAGGCAGTTCCGAGAACAGCCCGAGGAAGGACCCCGGCGGCTGTTCTCAGAACTGCCTGCTCCCGGTGACCGCATTTGTTTCAGACCGGCATGCGCACAGGCACAGGTAAGGACTTACCTGTGCATCGCCGGATTTGTGATTTAAGATGGCAGCCCGCATGTGTCCGCAGGCGAACACGGCGAACTGGCCATCACTGTTGGCCTCCATATCTCGCCAGCTAAGGGTGAAATAGGGCCGCATGGTACTCCATAGAGCCAGACAGGAGTAAAGGCTACAGCATCTGGAGATGGTGTCGGTGCTGAACCTATGAAGGAAGCAAAGTGGCTGTGTGGTGCACACTATGGCCTCTATATCTCACTTGGGAAGGGATAAATAGGGCTGCATGACACACCATAGAGCCAGACAGGAGTAATGGCTACAGCATCTGGAAATGATGCAGGTACTCCACCTATGAAGGGAGTAAGGTGACTGCTTGGTGCACTCCAGAACCAGGCAGGGGCAATTGCAAAGGCAATTAAAAATGGCCTCAATACCTCGCCTGGGAAGGGAGAAATAGGGATGCATGGTACACCATAAAACCAGACAGGAGTCATGGCTACAGCGTCTGGAGATGGTGCGGGTACTCTACCTATGAAGAGAGTAAGGTGGCTGCTTGGTGCACTCCAAAACCAGGCAGGGGCAATTGCAATTGAAAATGGCCTCTATAGCTCGCCTGGGAAGGGAGAAATAGGGAGGAATGGTACACCATTAAACCCCGACAGGAGTCATGGCTACAGCGTCTGGAGATGGTACAGGCAATTGAAGGTGGCCTGTATATCTCACCTAGAGAGGGAGAAATACGGCTGGCTGGGGCACAATAATGGCGACAGCGTCTGGAGCTGGTACATGCATTTCGTCACAGAGCTACCAGCTTGCCGAGAACGGGGACCACCTATAATAAGATTATGTGGCGCACACCAGCACCAGAATGGTGAGCTGGTGGGAAAACACTCCAATGCGTAGAATAGAACCAGAAAGGTCTGTCGTGATACAGCCATTGGCAGAAGTACTAGTACCCCCCTGTTTAGGGGAAGGCGTACGTACCGGAGACCCCACGTAGGTGTGCTGGCATGCCAAACACAAGTGACGTCAAACTTACCTGCAAGTACCCCCTGAAGCCGGGGGATTGCCATCCAAAATCCACTAGAGGGGATACCAACCCAGTTTTCTTTAGGGGAGGTTCCTCCGTGTAAGTTTGTCTTAGACCACTCAGAGATTGTCTGGTGGAAGACCGCCTGGTGCTCTGTTTTGAGGGTATCGGTGCAGAGGTATCCCCAGAGGAAACTGATGGAGTGGCAGGTAAGGGTCCGTCACCAGCCTCAGGCCTGTCCCAGGGATGACCTGAGGATGCCGAGGGAGTGCCATCCGCAAGGATGTTCTGTGAAATACCCCTTGCGGAACCCAATGTCTGAGCATAAGCGCGCCCCATCCTTTGCAGAGAAGACCCTGTGGAGGGTAGAGGTAGCCGCAACTTGGGCAGACAGCGGTTCAGCGACTCAACCAGGGATTGGGAGAAACTGGCAGGGTTCCCCAAGGCTTGGGGAAGTGAGGTGGACCAATCAGGAGGGGCTGACACAGCGGCTTCATGAGGGGTCTGGGGTCAAAAATGAGAGACTATCCTACCAGACCCCAGGTGCTGTGCGCCAAGATGCACTGCCGCAGCTGCAGTAAGGTCACAGAGATGCTACTGGGATGGAGGAGGCAAGATAAGCTTCTTCCCTCAGAAGCTGCAGGAGAGACCGCCCCTTTAGAGAAGTCCACACTTGCCGGGAGTGAGAGCCCCTCCAGCGGAAAAGGAGGAGCCGGGCTGAAGCCCGAGAGAAAAAAGGGGCGGTACCAAACAGGAAGGGGCAGAGCCAAGCAGGCCAAGAAAGAAAAAAACGGTCTGAAGCCAGGGAAAAGGAGGGCTGGACCAAGCAAGAAGGGGCTGGGCCAAACAGACCGAAAAAAATATAAAACGGGCCCTAAATTAATGGTGTGGCCGGCCCGGAGCTCCGGTAGCCATCGCAGGGAGCCCCCACCACAAAAAATTATGCAGGCCCCAGCGGGGAGCCCCCCTGGAGTAGCGATACTAGTACCCCTGCGGAGTGAGAAAACGTGGCTAAAGTAAGTTTTAAAGGCCAGGATTGAGACCCCCTGCATGGTGCACCCTGGTGAGGGTCCCCCAGTAGAGAAAAGAATCAACGACTTAGAAGCCCTGAGGAAGATGGTCAATATGACCAAGACCTGCTAGCTGGATCCCCTCAAGGGGCATGGGAGGGGGGGGGGGTCATACTTACCCTTTGCTGCAGGGTCACCCCATCGGCAGACTCAACACGGGACCCGTGGGAATACCGGCAAGCCACTGCGGATGTAGTAATGGGGACTGGGTGAACGGCGAGGCACCGAAGTATGCGCCCCCAGGGGGTGCAACTAAAGTGGCAGCCCACGATGGAGCACCCACCTGCAGAAGAGAGAAAAAAAATTAAGATGAAAAAATAAAATAGCAGCAAGACCTGCAGGAAAAAAGCAGGTCAGGTCTGCCTCCTATGGACACTAGACTAAAACTGAATAGCCTAGTGGCTGTGGAGAGGGTATAGCCTACCTGGGAGGAGCCATCTCTGTTATCTAGTGTCACCTCCCAGTGGTAGCTGAGCATATACCTATGGTGCTGTGTCCCCCAATGCCATTCACGAGAAAACTACATTTAAAAAAGGCGCATCCATGGTTTATAATACAAAGCTCAGTAAAACACATGAAAAGGCCTCTGCCAAACATCATTAACTTCCTCTAACAATTTGGGTTAACTGGTTCCTTGTCAATGATCAGGAGCTCAGAAGAGATTGGCATTGGGAATTACATTTTGAACCTACTTGGACAAATATGCTGTACGACATAACTGGTGTACCATGTTCACAGTCTGAAGCAGCTTTTCGTATTTTTAACTAACCGTGTATTCATTTCACACACAACAGATCTATTACAGAAGTTTGAGTCTGTCCCATTCATTCAATTAGGGCTTGCAAAAACCAATGTACATGCTTCAGAAACAACCGCATTCAGATGTATGGGATGAATTCTTCTGCATCAGCTGCGTGTTAGGCCTAATGATGGGTTCACTTGTGGGAGATTCAGGCGAAAATCACCACTGCAACACATGTTCAAAATGGGCTGATTTCCGCAGAGCCATCACTGCTAAGATCGCAGTTAAAGGGGTTGTCCGACTTCAGTAAGTGGCAATTATTATGTAGAGGAAGTTAATACAAGCCACTTACTAATGTATTGTCATCATCCATTTTGCTTCCTTCGCTGGCTGGATTCATTTTTCCATCACATTATACACTGCTCGTTTCCATGGTTAGAGACCTCCCTGCAATCCATCAGTGGTGGTCGTGCCTGCACACTATAGGAAAAAGCACCAGCTTCTCTGGTAGCCGGGACCATGGGAGCGCAAATAGGCTAGTGCTTTGACCTATATTGTGCAAGCACAACCACCACTGATGGATTGCAGGGTGGTCTGTAACCATGGAAACGAGCAGTGTATAATGTGATGGAAAAATGAATCCAGCCAAAGGAAGCAAAATGTATAATAACAATACATTAGTAAGTGGCTTGTATTAACTTTCTCTACATGATAAATGCCACTGAAGTGAGACAACTTCTTAAATAGCAAAGGTTGAAAGCTAAAAAGGTACAACCCTCTGCCTTAGGGCTCATGCACACGACCGTATGTATTTTGCAGTCCGCCAAAAATACGGATTACGTCCGTGAGCATTCCCTATTTTGCGGAACGGAACAGCCTGCCCCTAATAGAACAGTACTATCCTTATCTGTAATGCGGACATTATTAGGACATGTTCTATTTTTTTGCAGAACAAACATACGGAAACGGAATGCACACGGAGCAACTTCCATTAAAAAAAAACAAAAAAAAAAAAAACACATGGTATGGACACGGAAAGAAAATACGTTCATGTGCACGAGTCCTAAAGGGACGTCTGGGGACTGAAAACCTGCAGCGTCAGTTTAGGTTTCGGGCTTTCACCACCGCATGTGGATAAGATTTCATTCACTTTGCAGGTAATGTAAAATGCTGCAGATTTGTAACGCTCAGACAACGCGTTCGCCGTGTGTGGACGACCCCTAAGAGTGGAGAACAGCAATAAGATGACACAGGACAATGACTGATTGACTCCGTTTCCTGCCGGGCATTGGAGACCGCTGCAAACGGCCATCACTGTATATTATTTTAATAGACAAATGTGCATTTTGTGGTGCAAAAATATTTCACACAGATGTGCTAATTTCATATATTTAGTCTTCCTTCATCCATATTCTTACAAGCATTTTCGGGTGTTTTTTATTAATTTTTTTATGTGTATTTTCAAGTCCTATAGAGAAGCCTATGGGAAAACTAGCAATGCCCAGCACATAAATACATAAAAAATACACAAGGACGGGAAGAATGAAAAGGACACTTTCAATGTCATCTCCTCGGTGATTACTAGGACAGGGGGCTGCTGTGCTTTGTCCATGAATAAATGAGATCGGGTCCGAATTGTATAAGGAATTTGGTGTCTACTCACAATTCATTCAAATTCGCATAACTTTGAGACCATTTCATTAAACAAAGCAGCAAAGCTGGCAGGTCTATAGGGACATCAAAAGCCAAAACCAACGTGTGACCTTGTTACAGGCAGAAGTGCGGCTGCCATCCCAGGAAACAGTCACAGCCTGAAAGTGATCTGATTTGTCAGTATTAGTCTTCAGAGAATTACTGACAAGCCAGTTTTACCTCAGAAAAAACCCAAAGGATTCTTCCCACACACCAGATGTCACTTTTTTCGGTAGGATGAGCAACAGTATATAGGTCAATGACTTCTTCAGGTCGGGCAATACATGATTGTTTAAGGGTTTTACAAATGGCGAATTCAATAGTAAAATCTTAGTGACTGTTGTCTCGGCTGAACTAGGCCTAAAATGACCCTCATTTTGGAGGTACAGTTCCAGGTTTTACATCTCTCTCTTTAGAAATATTTCTCCATGGCACTCCCTTTGTTTAGTTTTAGAAACGGGCCATAAGATCTGCATCAAACTGACAATCAGCTTGGGTTGCATAGGATTCGATGAAATTTATCACAACCCCTAGATGATCATCTCCTGTTATAAGGCTTAAAAATGGGTGCATGCCAGGGGGCAGATGCTAGGACTGCAGAGCAGTTAATTGGAGTAAAATTCACAAATTTGTAAAGAGACACACATCTGCATCTGTGCCCTGTCCATGCAGCATAGACTGAAGTCTAGGCCATTTATGAGTTGGCACAGATTTCAGCTATAATTTATGCACATTTTCCGAGTGTAAATTAACATAATTCTGCCTAGCGGATGAGGCTCCTGCCGCTAAGCCCTGTCCACCTTTTAGAAAAGCGGGAAAAGTTGCTAATCTTAACGCCTAAATGGTGTGTGCCAAAATTTGTAAAAAAGTGCCATGCCTGCCATAATAAATTCCCCACCACCTCGAATTCTGCACTGGGAAAAAGAGCTTCCCTCCTTCCAGACCAACATACTAGCAGCTCTGGCAGGCGCGTTCGCACTCCTTCCATCTTCGGTGATGGCCTGGGAGCATCCTGGCACCATTTAGGATTTCTTGCTGCACACCAAGTTATATCTATGCTGTCTGTCATGGCACAGGTTGTGTGTTCATGGTCTAGTACAGATACAGCTTCATATCCATATAACATTTTTACCGATGTTTTATCAACTACAAATGAAGTCTGAATACTCAAAGTAAACTTGCCATTTCATATATGATGACCACAGAATATAAAGAAGCAGACTAAATATTAGTCAAAAACTTTTTTTTATTTTTTTTATTTAAAATATAAATGATCTTTGTTTCACCACTATTGAATGTACTGGACTGGTTTGGTGGATTCATGAAGTCTATGAACAATATAAAAAGGACTTAATAAAACGAATACAGTCATTTCTATATACACATTGTACTATGTATGTTCATGTCACAGCCATATGGATCTAGCCGCAGTTACGGCTATTCAGAAGATACATTTTTGTGTTTTTAAAGAGGACCTTTCACCGATTATTACACTATGAACTAACTATACAGACATGTAGAGCGGCGCCCGGGGATCTCACTGCAATTACTATTATCCCTGGGCGCCGCTCCGTTCTCCTGCTATGCCCTCCGGTATCTCCGCTCACTAAGTTATAGTAGGCGGAGATTCCAGTCACTAAGTTATGGTAGGCGGAGTCTGCCCTTGTTCTGCTCTAGCCAATCGTAGCGCAGAGCTCACAGCCTGGGAGGTTATTTTCTCCCAGGCTGTGAGCTCTGCAATGCGATTGGCCAGCGCTACAGAAGAACAAGGGCAGACTCCGCCTACCATAACTTAGGGAACGGAGATACCGGAGGGCATAGCAGGAGAACGGAGCGGCGCCCAGGGATAATAGTAAGTGCAGTGAGATCCCCAGGTGCCGCTCTACATGTCTGTATACTTCGTTCATAGTGTAATAATCGGTGAAAGGTCCTCTTTAAAGCAATTCACAATGCTTTGGAAATTGCTATTCCATTTCTGCCAATTGAAGAGCACCCTTCTAACAAGCTGACACAGCAGTATTTTCAGACCATATTTCATTCTTAGGGTAAAAGTTCCTGAATATGGCTCTTAACCGGTAAATGTTCCCAGAAGTAGACAAATGTGGCTTATTTGCATTCAATCACAAGTGTCTATTTTCTCACACATCGGCCACATGCTGGAAATTCTCAAGCGGCGCTTGCACTCGACCATGTCCGTAATCTGGCCTGCAAAATATGGATACCTTCAGTGTGCATTCTGCATTTTCTCACGCCGCTCAATAGAAAGGGCTATTCTTGTATGCCCCTTCTATAATTTTGTAGAACGGCCACAGGGATCCACAAAACACAATGACGTATGCATGACTCCATAGAAATGAATGGGTCAGTGTGCTAAGTGCATACAGATTTAGGAGTCTTTGCAAGCAGCACAAAAAGTAATGTCTTAAGATGAGCAGTTGTTTCTCCTGTACACAAAGTTTGTTCCACAAATCTTTGCACTAGCAAAAAAGATAAACATTTCTAAACCTTTTTCATGCAATCTGATGGTTTTACAATAAAGCACTTTTCATGTAGTTTAGCACACACAAGCTCTGGTTAAACAGAGTCTGCATGTGAAGCCAGGTTTCCTCCAGACTTGCTGACAACGTGGAAATGTCTTCTAATAATGTTGCTTGTGAGGAGATAAACCTCAGGTGAATCTGAAAACAGATAAAAAGAACATGAAGGAGGAACAGAACTTTTACACAGATCAACAATCATCAGACTTTAATGACACAGGTTAGCATTGTGCTAAAGTACACTGAACAAAAATATAAACGCAACGCTTTCACTCCCATTTTGCATGAGCTGAACTCAAAGATCTGAAACATTTTCTATATACACAAAAGACCCATTACTCTCAAATATTGTTCACAAATCTGTCTAAATCTGTGTTAGTGAGCACTTCTCCTTTGCCGAGATAATCCATCCCACCTCACAGGTGTGGCATATCAAGGTGCTGATTGGACAGCATGAATATTGCACAGGTGTGCCTTAGACTGCCCACAATAAAAGGACACTCTGAAATGTGCACAGTTTTGCCTTACTGAGTGGGCACCCTTTGCCTCACGCAGTGCTACACATCTCCGTTGCATATAGTTGATCAGGTTGTTGTTTGTGGCCTGTGGAATGTTGGTCCACTCCTCTTCCAATAGCTGTGCGACGTTGCAGAATATTGGCAGGAACTGGAACACGCTGTCGTATACGCTGATCCAGAGCATCCCAAACATGCTCAATGGGTGACATGACCGGTGAGTATGCTGGCCATGCAAGAACTGGGATGTTTTCAGCTTCCAGGAATTTTGTACAGATCCTTGCAATATGGGGTCGTGCATTATCATGCTGCAACATGAGGTGATGGTCGTGGATGAATAGCACAACAATGGGCTTCAGGATCTCGTCACGGTATCTCTGTGCATTCAAAATGCCTTCAATAAAATGCACCTGTGTTCGTTGTCCATAACATACACCTGCCCATACCATAACCCCAGAACAAAACTTACAATGCAACAGCTCTCTGCAAACCAAATAAAGTACAAAAATGCATTATGATTGCTAGTGCTATGCTTATAAATTAGAGATGCTTGGCAAATACATT
Source organism: Bufo bufo (assembly GCF_905171765.1). Classification (NCBI taxonomy): domain Eukaryota; kingdom Metazoa; phylum Chordata; class Amphibia; order Anura; family Bufonidae; genus Bufo; species Bufo bufo. The sequence goes on along the minus strand of NC_053390.1, from coordinate 163,207,478 downwards.
TTGTACAAAATTATTTGAGCCCGCCTGCCACACATCAAGACGATCTCTGTAAAACGGGAACCTAACACTAAATTCTACCTGTTATGTGCCATGACTGCTACCATACAATTCAGGGAGTGTAGGTTCCATGTGCATGCTGGGCACACTTTAATTTTTAATCATCTTTGGTGCCAAAATGGCCTCCATAATATCCAGGGAAAGCAGGTGTGGCTGACACTTCAGTCGTGCACTCCTGACCAGCCTGTCTGCACCATAGTCCGATTTTAATAAGTGTGAGTATATAGCTTGGCCTGCTCTCCCTCACTCACTGGAAGCCATTTGGCACCAGGAGAAGTATAGGGTGGACTCTCATTGCATTTGTTGATGGTCATTTGGCACCAGGAGAGGTGTGGAGTGGGCTCGGCATGCATGTTTGTACCTGTATTCCCTGAATATAATGGAGGCCATTTTGGCACCAAAGATGATAAAAATTTAAGTGGACCCAGCATGCAATTTTTTTTTGTACTCACCGTAAAATCCTTTTCTCGTAGTAGGCATTTGGGGACACAGCACCATGGGTATATGCCCAGCTGCCACTAGGAGGCTGACACTAGAAACAAAAAAAGTGTTGGCTCCTCCCAGGTGGGCTATACCCCTCTGCCAGAGCCGAGAGAGATCAATCGGTACAAGAGCAGTATGAACGGCACACCAGAACCAAAAGGAAAAAAACAGAGCCAACAAGTCTTTAACTGGGGAAACCCGACAACGCCAGGACCTCAAACAAGAAGAAACTCGATGGTGGGATCTGTGTCCCCCAATGCCTACTACGAGAAAAGGATTTTACGGTGAGTACAAAAAATCTATTTTTCTCGTGCATGGCATTGGGGGACACAGCGCCATGGGAAGTCCAAAAGCAGTCCCCGAGGGATAGAAGAAAAAAGCGCCATGCCGAAGTCTAAAGCACAGCTGCTTGCAGAACCTTGCGCCCCAGACTGGCGTCGGCAGAAGCCAGGGAATGAATATGGTAGAACTTAGAGAAAGTGTGAACTGACGTCTAGGTGGCGGCCCGGCAGACCTGGGAAGCAGATGCCTGATGACGCACCGCCCAGGAAGCCCCAACTGCCCTAGTAGAATGCGCGGTCAACCTGGAAGGGGGAGCACGGCCCTTCGCAACATAGGCCTCCTTGACGGCCGACCGAACCCAGCTAGAAATGGTGGCCTTGGAAGCAGGCAACCCCTTACGAGGGCCCTCAGGGACCACAAAAAGAGAGTCCGAACTACGGAAGGGTTCCGTGAGGCGAAGATACAGACGAAGAGCCCGAACCACATCCAAGCAATGGAGAGATTTCTCCCTAGGGTGAGAAGGATTAGGGCAGAAGGAAGGAAGGACAATTTCCTCATTAATATGAAAAGAGGAGACCACCTTCGGAAGAAAGGAGGGAACTGGGCGCAAAACCACCTTGTCCTGATGGAACACCAGGAAAGGCGAACGGCAAGAAAGCGCCGCAAGTTCGGAGACCCGGCGGATGGAGGGGACGGCAACAAGGAAGGCCACCTTATACGAGACAAACGACAGAGAGATCTCTGCCAAAGGCTCGAAGACTGAAGAGCGCTGAGAACGAGATTCAGGTCCCACGGCTCCACCGGAAGGCGAAAGGGAGGGGCTCGGCGAGCAACACCCTGGAGAAAAGTCCTAACCTGAGCCCGCGAGGCCACAGGACGTTGGAAGAGGACCGAGAGGGCGGAAATCTGCCCCCTGAGAGAAGCCAAGCGAAGGCCCTTCTCAAAGCCGGCCTGAAGGAAGGCCAGGATGTTAGGGATGGAGAAACTGAGAAGGCGGAAACGCCCGGATTCGCACCAGGCAAAATAAGCTATCTCAGATAGTAAATGTGGGCTGACTGGGGCTTACGAGCGTGCAGCATCGTCTGGATGACCGAGTCCGAGAGGCCGCAGGACTTCAGGACCGCGGTCTCAACAGCCACGCCGTTAAACGAAGCTGAAGTAAATTCGGGTGGAACAGAGGACCCTGGGAAAGGAGATCGTGACCCAGAGGAAGTCGCCACGGAACGTCGGCGAGCAGAAACACCAGATCTGCGTACCACGCCCTGCGGGGCCAATCCGGAGCCACCAGGATTGCCGGATCTCGGGCTGCCTTGAGGCGCTTGAGCACTCAGGGCAGAAGAGGAATGGGGGGAAAAAGATACAGAAGGCTGAACTGAGACCAAGGCAGAACTAGGGCGTCGACCGTGAGAGCCTGAGGGTCCCTGGACCGCGCTACATAGCACGGGAGCCTGCAGTTGAGGCATGACGCAAAGAGATCCACGTCCGGAGTCCCCCAACGGTGACAAAGCTGTAGGAACACTTCTGGGTGAAGAGACCATTCGCCCGGGTTGACGAGCTGACGACTGAGGAAGTCTGCCGCCCAATTGTCGACCCCGGGGATGTGCACGGCGGAGAGGACAGGAACGTGCTTCTCCGCCTACCGCAGGATACGAGAGGCCTCCTGTAGGGCCATCACGCTCCTGGTGGTTCAGATAGGCCACGGCGGTGGAGTTGTCCGTCTGAACCCGGATCGGGAGACCGTGGAGACGTGGGGTCCAGTGAGACAGAGCTAGGAAAATCGCTCAGAGTTTGAGAACATTGATCTGCAGGGAGGACTCCTGAGTAGACCAAAGACCCTGTACAGTGAGGGACTCGAAGACCGCTCCCCAACCCGAGAGGCTGGCATCCGTGGTGATCACTCGCCAACTGGGGGGGAAGGAAGGACCGGCCCAGGGACACCGTCCGAGGATCCAGCCACCAGGAGAGTTCCTGGCAAAGCTCGGGAGGGAGACGGATCTGGAGATCGAGCCCTGCCGGGGACTTGTCCCACCTGGATAGGATGAACAGCTGAAGGTCCCGGGAGTGGAATTGGGAATAGGGAATGGCCTCGAATGAGGCCACCATCCTCCTGTTTTGCCCAGATAGCGCAGGCCTTGGCTACTCAAGAGGCGGCAAACGCAGGACGGATGGCAGCACCTGCTGCCACAAAAACGGACTTGGCCAAAGAGTCGACCCGTTTGTCAGCGGGATCCGACAAGGAAGCCGCGTCAGCCAGAGGAAGGGTAGTAGCTTTCGCAAGGCGAGCAACCTGAGGGTCTACCTGAGGAGGAACCGTCCAGAGGTTGACGGATTCCTCAGAAAAGGGATAAGGGACATCAGAGGCCTTAGTAAAGTGAAGGCGCCGATCAGGGTGACGCCACTCCTTAGTTAGAAGTGCATCAAGATCCTCGTGATTCGGGACCACCACAGTGGACCGTCTAGAACGGCGGAAGGACACAGACTCCTGGGAGGAGGAGGAAGGGTCGTCCTGTATATAGAGCGCGTCCCGGACGGCTCTGATAAGATCCTGTATGGCTGCAGACATCGCCGAGCACTGCTCAGATTCAGAATCAGAAGCGGAGGAGTCCCCAGGGGTGGCGGAAGCGGCTGAAGAGGAGATCTCGCCCGACTCAGACCTAATCGGGGAGTGGTCCGGGGTAGCTGAGGAGGAGTGGGATCCGGCCGAGACCGTACGAGGTCGCTTGCGGGATCTCGTGCCAGAACGAGAACGGACGTCCCCAGCAGGGGAGTCCCTGCTAGAGGCAGCCGCAATCTGTGCAGGCAGACGGTCCAGGGACTGCGCCAGGGATTGGGATAGGTTAGCCAGGTTTCCTATGGCTTGGGACAGGGTAGCAGCCCATTCCGGAAGAACCGACACAGAGGGACCCGCAGGTGGGACCTGGGCGGCCCTGGGGTTGAGGCACTGAGCGCAGAGGAGACCGCATGGAAACTTCCTACTACACAGGGAGCAGGCATAATGGGTAGAAATGGCGGCAGGGGGAGTGTGGTCCCGACCAGAGAAAGACATGATGGCAGGGGGAGCCTATAAGGAAAAAAGTCAGCCAGCAAAGGCTGCCTACCGGACCCAATGGTGCTGTGTCCCAAACAGCAGGAGCCGAAAGCACAGCAGCTTGCAGCAAGATGGCGACCGGAATCACCTCAGAGAGAAGGAAGGAGCCGGCAGGGAAAGAACTCCCCTCTTCAGAAGCCCGCGCTGGAACAGGATTGGGGGAAACAAAGCGCCTCCCAGAGCGCCACCCACAAAGGGGAGGGAGACAAAAGAAAGGCCCCGGAAGCCTGAGGAGGGCGGAGAGTAAGCTCCGCCCCCACGTGACCCGGGGCCTAGACGGCCGAAAGACCGGGGCCTAGATTTGGGATGTTACTGCCAAAAAAAAAAAAAAAAAAAAGGGACGCCCGCTATTGCGGCAGCGTCCGGAGGCACAGCAGGGCGGGGTAGAGAGCGCCGCATGGAACAGGCAGAAGATCGAAAGTAACAATGGAAACCGGAGTGATGCCTTGAGATGCTAGAAGAGAAGCACTCCCTACAATAGAAGGTAAAGTCTCCCCTATCGCCTGCAGATCGTGCCGCATGTTAGGAGCGCAGTAGATTTAAAGGGGCCGTAGCCAGAAAAAAAGCATGGGCCTGAAGCAGGAGCCCTGGCTCCAACATGGCCCCCAGGAGGGAGCACCGCTCAGTATGGAGAAGTGCCGGAGGCACATGGAAGAGGTGGGGGAAGGGGGGGGGGAAAGGGGTCCCTGCAATGGATCCAACTTACCTTCCGACGTCTTCAGGCGCAGCAATAACCATGATCTCTCTCGGCTCTGGCAGAGGGGTATAGCCCACCTGGGAGGAGCCAACACTTTTTTTGTTTCTAGTGTCAGCCTCCTAGTGGCAGCTGGGCATATACCCATGGTGCTGTGTCCCCCAATGCCATGCACGAGAAAAAAAACGCCCCTCTGGGCACCTTGGAGCTTCATTAGCATATCATAAAAAAGGCTTTTTTATCAAAAGGACAAAACGAAATAAAGTAAGAAGAAGACTGCTGGAAATAAGGTACTTTAGTGAACATGGCGATGGTGACAGCTTAAAATGGTAAAAGCAGGTGACAGATTCCCTTTAATACAAGGCACTTACTAATGAATTGTGACTGTCCATATTGCTTCCTTTGCTGGCTTGATTCATTTTTCAGTCACATTTTACACTGCTCATTTCCAGGGGTTATGACCACCCTGAAATCCAGCAGCAGAGGCCATGCTTGCACACTATAGGAAAAAGCACCAGCCTCGCTGGTGGTTGGGACTGTGGGAGTTCACATAGGTACGCATGTGCAGCAGCACCTGTCCCATCCACCTTTTATCTGTGCTGCAGCTGCTAGTCGTGTTTTCACACTATAGGAAAAGGTTTTCCTACAGTGTGCAAGCACGGCCGTCGCTGATGGATTGCAGGGTGGTCACAACCATGGAAATAAGCAGTGTATGGAAAAATGAGTCAACCTACCGACGGAGGCAATATGGACAATCACAATACATTACTAAGTGCTTTGTATTAACTGTCTACATGATGAATGCCATTTGCTGAAGTGAGACAGTCCCTTTAAGGCCGAAAAAATGTATTGGTTGCAAAATTGCCAGCATTTTATGGGGGGAAAAAAGGGCCAACTGCAAAGTGGGTGGGGGAGGGGAACTGCACAGATGGCATAATGTGACTTGTGGACAGAGTGGCCAAACTTTTGGTTATGTAACTGAATTAGAAAGTGCTTAAGGAGTAACTGTGAATGAATCCTGGACAATAATTCAGGTTCAGTACAGTACAATAGGTAAAGCAATATACGCAGCTAAAAGAAAAAGTACAAATATTTCACATCAAATGCAAATACGCAATTATGAAGACAAACCTCTTACCTTTAGGAACAGAGCAAGGTATGCCTGGGCTAGCTCAAAATCTAGTTTAGTTTCCAGCATCCTCCCAATCATCTTTAAGAAACTCTGCATCACCTCTACAGAACCACCACCTTCTGGAGCCAGATTCCGTATCTCTGTTTCAATGGCGGAAGGTCCCAAATCTTTTATAGTTTTTAGTGGAACGTCATCTACAACGATTAATACATACAGAGCTTGACTCTTCTGTATATAGCACACAACACAAAAATACTTATAGGTCAAATAACTTCCACAAAACCAGAATATAAAAGTATAAGCTACTGAAACTTACAGTTGTTATGCTCAAGTGATTCTTCAAGCTGGACACAGAAAGCAGATTTCTGTTCGAGAACTCCAAGATTCACGATTTTGGACTAAAAACGAGTAAATAAAAATATGAAATTAATTTTAAAAAGTAACACGTCTCACACAAAAACTAGTAGCACAACTATGGTTGTTTTCTAATGATGTAAAGGTGTTATAGAAAAAGAAATGATGGCTGTTGTCTTCCAAGAACATTGCCAATACCGTCCACAGGATATGAATGGTATTGTTAATCAGCCCCTCTAATCCTGTACAACCATTTCAAACCTCAAACCTTCCTAACATGAACATGCAATATAAGCTCATGAGCAACCAAAATATGTTTCTATATAAGCAAGAAGCCTGTAAGAAAAAAAAAAAAAAAAAAAAACTTACTTGAGGCGATTCATCCTGTGCTTCAGAACCAAAACGTGGGACAAGTCCAGGTAGGGTAGGAATGAAGAAAGGTGCAGACTTTGGGAGTTTTGGAGGTTCTTTAGGTTTGTTTCTTCTCTGATAAAAGAAACATAGATATTTGTATGGTGAATGTTTAAAAACATCAGCTTTTTAGCCTTTGCAAAAATAATTTACATTAATGCTTTCTTTTTGACACAAAAGCAGAAAACTTTATTTTTTTTTTAGATCTAAGGCTGTGTTAACGTTTTTGTCCTACATTTAACACATACACATTAAGTATACATTAAACAGATGCTATACAGTTGCATCTGTCACCAGAGTTCCATTGTTTAAAAAATAATAATAGTCTACTTTAACGTATATGTTTTTTTGATGGAACCCACAGGATAGGAAAGAGTAGTGTACTACGCATTTGCATATTTTTTCCCTATAGTATATATTAAAAGTGGGTTAAAAAGATGATATGAACAGCCTCTAATTGCATTAATATTAATCCATTGAGTTATGAAAGATTTCTTTTCAGAGCTTCAAATTCACTTTTGCAAACTTTACTTTTTCTCATGCAAAATGCAGAGGACACGTTACCTTGATGACATCCAGGTTTAAGAGGTTCTTCCACCTTGACTCAGGTAAGAGCGAAAGGGTCACCAACTGTTCTCCGAGCTGTTCAGGCGATTCATATTCCATCATGTCCTCACTGGCATCTTCAACCTCAATTACATCCTCTGTATCCAAGGAAAAGCAAAAGGTCACAAATACACAAATTTTACCACTGTTAAAATGAATACAAATTAAGTGAACCCCAAAAGCAAACATAACAGGAAAGCATGTTACGAGGTGTTAATGAAATAACCACTTCTTACCCTCAACCTCATCGGCTGCACCAGGAAGCATCACCGCAATTGGCTCATAGTTTGATGGAAGAGGGCGCAAGGAAATCAAGGAGAACAAAGACTTGTTTGACCTGGAACAAGAAGAAAAAAATAAATCTATATCTATCTATATCTATATATCTATATATATATATATATATATATCTATATATATATATATATATATCTGCAAATACCGCAGCAGCACAGTCAGATGATGTGAACTGGGTGCAACTCCTCCAGGAGACAGACTAATCCTCCAACGTATATATTTTCCAAAGAACGAGGCAGCACTTCCAGATTCCAGATTGACGTGAAAGGGTGAAGATCCAAACTTTAATACCCCAGCAACGTTTCGGCCTTCTCAATGAGGCCTTTGTCAAGCTATACAACAGTGCAAAAGCAGGGTATTTATACCCACAAATCAGTGCAATCAGATGACATGGTATAATTAGTGAAAACACATGATGTAAAAATGGTGCTCAATCACATGACAATCTTTACAATAGATCAATAGAACATACAAAAGATTCCATATCTGTGTACAATTCAATATTTGTGTAAAATCCTTACATCCAGCACTTTTGTAGCACATAATTGAATAGACTCTTGGATCCGCCGCAGTGGACAGGAGAGGATATATGTATACTTATGATGCACCTTATTTGTATTGGATGTAAGGATTTTTCACAAATATTGAATTGTACACAGGTATGGAATATTTTGTATGTTCTATTGATCTATTGTAAAGATTGTCATGTGATTGAGCACCATTTTTACATCATGTGTTTTCACTAATTATACCATGTGATCTGATTGCACTGATTTGTGGGTATAAATATAGCTTGACAAAGGCCTCATTGAGAAGGCCGAAACGTTGCTGGGGAATTAAAGTTTGGGGTCTTCACCCTTTCACGTCAATCTGGAAGTGCTGCCTCGTTCTTTGGAATTTTTTTTATATATATATATATATATATATATATATATATATATATATATATATATACACACACACACACACACATATATACATACATATACACACACACAGATTATAATACATATATAGTATACAGTAATCTGTGTGTGTATATATATATAACCAAATACTGCCATATCATGCTACCTGACAGTATGCGCCACTTGTGCAAACCTTAACATATTGGTAGACACAAGTGGTAATGGGATTGTAAAATCATGAAAACTGTATTAGAGCAAGTACAGCTGTAAAGTCAGCAGAGGGAATGGTTAGACATGCTATTAGGGATTCCCCATGAGAAGCCACAATTGTCTAAATGGCTTAAAAATCTATCTGATCACTCATGGATGAAACCCATTAAAAACTTCAACATTCAGCAACATAGAAAGTTGTCTGCAAGGAAATGAAACACTTGTGTGATTGTTCTGGGACAGGCAGAAAGGGCAACCCTTTTAATAGGGTCTCCGGGTCTTGCAGCTGTATACAGTATAAGTGTGTACGGAAACATAACATACCACAGGTAAATAGCCAGGTCATCCACATGGGCAGTTGATAGGTAGTCTCCAGTGGGGGACATTGTGAGACTCATGGCAGGTGAATCCAACAGAAAACAGTCTATGAGGCTGTGGGAAATATATATAAAAAAAATGTAGTTATATGTACAGATACCTAAAAAAAACTGCCCTTTTCTGCAACATGTCAGGAAGACTGTACATCCACTACTGATACATAACTCAAAGTAATCCATAGCCCTTTATAATCACTTAAAAAAAAATGTGCCCACACGTAAAGGAACAATAGCAGCAAAACTACAACATGAAATAAATTACATTGGTATAATAACACTGTTGAAGTGACAAATCACATACAGTTATAACTACACTGTAGGCTATACTAGTATAAAAGACCCTTTAAAAGCAGGCTCATTCCTGATAATTGCATGCTCGTCGGAAAAGATGAAAGATTCATTTACATGCAGCATCTATGATTGCTCAACTCCATACAGATAGTTTCTGGACACAAAACTATCATTCAGGCGACTATCAGAGAAGCTTATACATCATGAACGAGCTTGTTCATCGCGTGATCTGAGATACCTTTACATGGGGCATGTATCAAAGGAATATTATGCATTAGCGGCTCACCACTTAGCATGCGTTGAACAGAGGTGCTCTGTCTATTTAACTCACCCAATGATAATGATTATTCAATAAAATTGTTATAGACAGGCACTCTGCATTTAGAACCACTGAGGCTGTAAATGTATCTATATTAAGATGTATCTATTTATGTTGTGATACTAAAATATTTATTGGGCAATAACAATATGACAGACCTCATAAAATAATAATAATATGACATACCCCTTAAGAAAAATAAAAATAGAAATAATTTTTTTTGTAATGATGCAAATGGAAAATCAAGCTGAATTCTTAGAGGTGACTGGAATATGGGGTATATCAGTGGGCAGGATTTGCAGACAAAGATGGCCACTGATGAAGGAGTTGGTAATAATATCACCTACAGAATCCAGGACCCACTTCAAAGAATCTATTGATCCTTTTGAAAAAGAGCGTAAAATTGTGGAGCACTCCATGGACATTACAGATACAGTCCTATGAAAGTCCGGGCATTTTGAAAGCAGCGCGCTGTAACACGTGGAACCACGTGAGACATCAGGATCCCACCAACACAACTGCAGTACAGTGAATGCAGAGATAGAAATAAGCTTGGTACTAACCATGGGGGGACGCCACGGTCGGTGAATAACCAGCTACTAACAGTGAGTACGTACTATTGACCACTATTAGGATTATACCGCTAAGGAAGAATCATCATAGTAAAAAGGCAGAAGGAGAAAACGATGGACATAATATGAAATACATATTATCCCATGTCATCTTACAACTAAGTACAGTGTCATAAGTACAGACACTATAATTATAAATGTGGATCATTGATACTGAGAAGAGTACTACATTATGTTGACTGGATTTTAAATATATACAGTTGCAGTGAATATACACTTAATATTAGCTGACAAGAGATAGAGATCCACTATACACACCTCCATAAATGTATTGATTTTAAGCTATTTACTGAATTTTTTATTAAATTTTTTTATTTTTCATGGTGTACGTCATATTTTTATTTTATGAGGTCTGTCATATTGTTATTGCCTAATAAATATTTTAGTATCACAACATAAATAGATACATTTACAGCCTCAGAGTGGTTCTAAATGCAGAGTGCCTGTCTATAACAATTTTATTGAATAATGTATCAAAGGAAGGCTCCTTCCCGATAACTGCCCAATAAACTACCTAATAACATTTTTTATATGATTTACTTAGTGGGTCTAAGACTTCACATTATACGACGGGACGCGGAGAAGTTCTTGGCTTTGCCACCTTCCAGTAGGAATTGAAAAATGAATTAGGTACCATATGAAAGCTTGATATCTTGTTATACAACTGTGAAAATGTCAGATATTTACGATTGTTATAACTATTTTTAATTTCAGGTAGAACCTGAGATGGCAGAGGAACAAGGAAGTTTCACGTCTGGAGTTACGGGCCGTCATGAAGTTTGTGTTTGTCCAGGCAAATTCTGCAAAGGACATTCACACTGAGATGTCACAAACACTAGGGGAATAAAGTGTCCTCAGTGTGAATGTCCTTTCCCTGGAGAAACAAAAACTTCATGGACGGCCCCTATCTCCACAGACATGAAACCTCCTTGTGATTGCAATCCATTCTATATACAGTATTTGTAGAAGTCTGAGATATACAGTACAGACCAAAAGTTTGGACACACCTTCTTATTCAAAGAGTTTTCTTTATTTTCATGACTATGAAGGCATCAAAACTATGAATTAACACATGTGGAATTAAATACATAACAAACAAGTGTGAAACAACTGAAAGTATTTCATATTCTAGGTTCTTCAAAGTAGCCACCTTTTGCCTTGATTACTGCTTTGCACACTCTTGGCATTCTCTTGATGAGCTTCAAGAGGTAGTCCCCTGAAATGGTCTTCCAACAGTCTTGAAGGAGTTCCCAGAGATGCTTAGCACTTGTTGGCCCTTTTGCCTTCACTCTGCGGTCCAGCTCACCCCAAACCATCTCGATTAGGTTCAGGTCCGGTGACTGTGGAGGCCAGGTCATCTGGCGCAGCACCCCATCACTCTCCTTTATGGTCAAAAAGCCCTTACTTTCAAAGTTTTCCCAATTTTTCGGCTGACTGACTGACCTTCATTTCTTAAAGTAATGATGGCCACTCATTTTTCTTTACTTAGCTGCTTTTTTCTTGCCATAATACAAATTCTAACAGTCTATTCAGTAGGACTATCAGCTTTGTATCCACCTGACTTCTCCTCAACGTAACTGATGGTCCCAACCCCATTTATAAGGCAGGAAATCCCACTTAATAAACCTGACAGGGCACACCTGTGAAGTGAAAACCATTTCAGGGGACTACCTCTTGAAGCTCATCAAGAGAATGCCAAGAGTGTGCAAAGCAGTAATCAAAGCAAAAGGTGGCTACTTTGAAGAACCTAGAATATGACATTTTCAGTTGTTTCACACTTGTTTGTTATGTATATAATTCCACATGTGTTAATTCATAGTTTTGATGCCTTCAGTGTGAATCTATTGAATTTTCGTAGTCCTGAAAATAAAGAAAACTCTTTGAATGAGAAGGTGTGTCCAAACTTTTGGTCTGTAAAATATATATATATATATATATATATATATATATATATATATATATATATTTTTTTTTTTTTATACACACACACACACACACACACATATGCAGAAGACTTCTACAGTGATACTACAAGTAAACCAGTGCAAAGATCTGGTCCGTAACAATCTTACCATCCAGATGGGAAATCCCATACTTTAATAGTACAGTCCATAGATGCAGTCATTAGCCATCGGCCATCAGGGCTGTACGTCTTCGGAGCAAAAGATATAAGAAAAAATATATTAAAATGATAGAGAGTTTTGCTTTTTGTACGGTAGATAAGAATGAAGTGACCGTCCTCACCATGTCATTTATCTTTCCATTGTGTCCTGGGAACCGCCTCACCAGTTTGCAAGTTTCAATATCAAAAACCTTAATGGTGAAGTCATCCAGGGCGACTGCCAACATACCGCTGTCATAAATAGGATTTATTCAATGTTAGACATTATGAAACACAAATATAGTTGCAATTCTTCATTATACAGCATTCAATTAGCATGTTTACTGTACAAAATTTTATTGGACTATGATGGATATGAATTTACTTCCTTCATGCACAAAAGTCTCGCCATTACCACAAAATGTTAAAATACCAATGAGATGAGGATGAATTAGTCGCCCTTCACAGTCTTGCTGTGTGCACAAGGCCCAATACAAAATAAGAGCCAACAAAAATATATTTTGTGTGGTCTTCCAAGCGGCACAATCAGCAGAAGTCCCAAACAGGAGTAGGTCTCTTCTTTTTTAACCAAAATAAACTGCAATTCAGGGTCCGCGCTTGAACTTCATTAGTAAGGACCAGGTCACACACAGCAACACTTCCACGAGACGATTGTATCTCGATTCAAAACAATTCCAGCTCCTCGGTCTCAATATCCACCAGCAATCACAGCTCTTTTAGGCCCCTTTCACACGGGCGAGTATTCTGCGCGGTGAACGCATTGCACCCGCACTGAATACCGACCCCTTCTTTTCTATGGGGCTGTTCACATGAGCGGTGATTTTCACGCATCACTTGTGCGTTGCGTGAAAATCGCAGCATGCTCTATATTCAGCATTTTTCACGCAACGCAGGCCCCATAGAAGTGAAAGGGGGGTGCGTGAAAATCGCAAGCAACAGCAAGCAAGTGCGGATGCGGTGCGATTTTCACGCATGGTTGCTAGGTGACAGTCTATTGACTGTATTATTTTCCCTTATAACATGGTTATAAGGGAAAATAATAGCATTCTGAATACAGAATGCATAGTACAATAGCGCTGGAGGGGTTAAAAAATAAATAAAAAATTAACTCACCTTCTCCTCCTGTTCGCGTAGTTCCCGGTCTCTTCTTTAATGATGAACTACCGGCTAGGACCTGTGGTGATGTCAGATCACATGCTCCAATCACATGGTCCATCACCAGGGTGATGGACCATGTGATCTGACATCACCAAAGGTCCTTTAGCCCACAGCTCATCATTAAAGAAGAGACCGGGAACTACGCGAACAAGAGGAGAAGGTGAGTTATTTTTTTTATTTTTTTTTAACCCTCAAATTGATCACCTACTAAGCATTCTGTATTCAGAATGCTATTATTTTCCCGTATAACCATGTTATAAGGGAAAATAATAACATCTACACAACACCTAACCCAAACCTGAACTTCTGTGAAGAAGTTCGGGTTTGGGTACCAAACATGCGTGATTTTTCTCACGCGAGTGCAAAACGCATTACAATGTTTTGCACTCGCGCGGAAAAATCGTGGGTGTTCCCGCAACGCGCCTGCACATTTTCCCGCAACGCCCGTGTGAAAGAGGCCTTATCCTTTAAAAAGAACACGACATAGTGCAATACTCACGGGTTATTGAAACACTACGTATTTTATTTTACTTACAAGATCGACACTTGTTCACATCACATATAAAATCAATTTGCCCGACCCGGGTTTCGTTGTCCGCTTCTTCTGGGGCGTTCCTCTCCTCTCCAATTGACACAACTAAAACAACCTCTAATCTCTGGTCACACGTGGTAAGTCTCTGTGTTGTTTCCGTTAGATCAACTTCCAAATTTTTTTACATTTTTCTTTTTAAATACTATGTATATGGCCAAAGAAATAGGCACTGTGATGCATGTCTGAACACCATCCAGGAACAGAGCACCTCTGTTCAACGCATGCTAAGTGGTGAGCCACCAATGCATGATATTCCTTTGATACAATTTGGAAGTTGATCTAACGGAAATAACACAGAGACTTACCACGTGTGACCAGAGATTAGAGGTTGTTTTAGTTGTCAATTGGAGAAGAGAGGAACGCCCCAGAAGAAGCGGACAGCAAAACCCAGGTCGGGCAAATTGATTTTATATGTGATGTGAACGTGTCGATCTTGTAAGTAAAATAAAATATGTAGTGTTTCAATAACCCGTGGGTATTGCACTGTCATGTTCCTTTTAAAGGATAAAAGAGCTGTGATTGCTGGTGGATATTGAGACCGAGGAGCTGGAATTGTTTTGAATCGAGATAAAATCGTCTTGTGGAAGTGTTGCCGTGTGTGAACTGTTCCTTACTGATGAAGTTCAAGCGCGGACAAAAAATAAGAGCCACAATCTAAGGCTACTTTCACATCTGCGTTTTCCTTTCCGCTATTGAGATCTGGCAGAGGATCTCAAAACCAGAGAAAAATGCTTCAGTTTTGTTCCCATTTATTGTCAATGGGGACATAACTTAACAGAACGCACCAGAATGCATTGTGTTCCGTTTTGGTTGCGTTCCCATTCCAGACACAAGATGGACCTGGTGTATAACACAATGTAATGTCTCATTCACACGGCAGTGTTCGGTCAGTGATTTTCAGCCCAAACCAGGTGCGGCTCTAAACACAGAACATGTGCAGATCTTCCCCTTATACCTTATGTCTGTGGAGGCTCCAGGTTTTGGCCCACAGTCACTGATGGAAATCACTGACCAAAACACTGACGTGTGAATGAGGCTTAAGTCGATGGATCAGTTTTCTTTTGTGTCTTGGTCATTTCAGAGATAATACAACCGGAAGCGTTTTTGCTAATCCACGCCGGATCCAGCAAAAATGCTGATGTGAAAGTAACCTAATTCTGAACACATGGACGTGAATAATAATAATATTCAGAAGAAACATCTTACCTCTCTCTATGGAGCATGATGGATGTAGGAGAGACTGTGATATCTACTGTGTGCATCAACTGTTTGGACTTAAACTTCCAAAATTTTATGAGTTTGTCACTTCCCGCTGTGATTGTCATCTGGTTTAAACCATCAACTACTACTCCCCTAATGGCGCCATCATGAGCTGTAAAACAGACCCGTAATACATTTCTTATAACCTGAGATAAAGATGTAATTGTGCTAATTAAGTACAGTATTATTCTGTTATAGAACCACATTTGCAGACGAGCGTTTGTGAGTCTGCAGTGCAGCTCCCGGCCTGACCTCCCAGCACTGGTGGGGGTCACATAGCATTATATTGATTTATGATTAGTGTTGAGTGAACTTCTGTTTTAAGTTCGGCGTCTAAAGTTCGGCTTCCGGTTAGCGGAGGATCCCGATATGGATTCCGAATTCCGTTGTGGTCCGTGGTAGCAGAATCAATAATCGGCCATTATTGATTCCGCTTCCACGGACCCCAACGGAATTCGGAAACCATATCGGGATTCTTCGCTAACCGGAAGCCGAACTTTAGACGCCGAACTTAAAACAAAAGTTCGCTCAACACTATTTATGATGTTATGTAACCCTTACAGTTCTGGAATGTATTAGATGACACTGACCTAATGCTGCCAATACATTCCAGAACTGTAAGGGTTACATAGCATGATGAAATCAATATAATGCTATGTGACCCCAACAGTGGTGGGAGGTCAGGCCGGGAGCTGCGCTGCAGACTCGCGTCACAAACGATCATCTTCAAGGGGCCTATGGCCTCTTTTAAGCAGGAGCCAAAACCAGGTGCGGGTCAAAAACACAGCACAGGTGCAAATCTTTCCTTTCTACTTCATCTCTGCGCAGGCTCCACTCCTGGTTTGGGCTCACAATTACTGACTGACATGTCTGTGTTGCGCGTGTGTCTTTTTTTTGCCCTCCGTGTGTCATCTGTATTTCACAGACACTGCTCAGATGAAAATTTCAAGAACAGCGCCTAGCAACAGACAATAAAACACGGATACCACCTGAGTTGTGACCATGTTTTTACACGAACCCATAGACTATAATAGGCATGATGGATCTGTAAATGTGCAAAGCTGGTAGAGATATAACTTAAAAGACCTGCAGCTGTAAGCATTAACTTAGGGGGAACTGAATACAAATGCACACCACACTTTCCAGATTTTAATTTATTAAAAATTCAAAAAACCATGCATCATTTTCTTCACTTCACACACACTTGCTACTTTGTGTCGGTCTATTATATACAATCCCAGTAAAATATTTAAGTTTGTGGGTATAACGCAAAAAAATTTGGAAAGGTTCAAGGGATATAATTACTTTTTCAAGGCACTGTAAATAGGGCATGCTTCCGTGGTGTAACCCTGGAACGGAGGTAAATCACGGATGTGTGAATGCACAAATTAAAATCAATGAGTACGTGTGTGATCTAGAGTTGTTGCGATACCAAATTTTTGATTCGGTTTCGATACCATGAAAAAGTATTGCGATACTCGATACCATTCGATACCACGCGAAAAAAATAAACAAAAAAAGCCACGTGCATTCCTCATTTTTAAAAATGGCGAATCGCGCAGTTTTTATTTTATTTTTTCTGTTCCGGCATTCACCACCTAGATTTTTTTTTAATATTTTAATAGTTTGGACTTTTCTGACGTGGCGATGTAATATGTTTATTTATATATTTTATATGTGAAATTGGGAAAAGGGGGGTGATTTATACTTCATATTTTAGTGTTTTTTTTTTTTTCACTTTTTATTTAATAACTATTTCCCCCCTTAGGGGCTAGAACCTGGGATCTTTCATCCCTTTTCCTATTCACCCTGATAGATCTCTATCAGGGTGAATAGGACTCCACACTGTCCCTGCTGCTCTGTGCTTTGTGCACACAGCATCAGGGATGTTACCATGGCAACCAGGGCTTCTGTAGTGTCCTGGCTGCCATGGTAACCGATCGGAGCCCCAGGCTTACACAGCTGGGGCTCCGATCAGAAGCTGCCACTGCACCACCAAT
Source organism: Bufo bufo (assembly GCF_905171765.1). NCBI lineage: Eukaryota > Metazoa > Chordata > Amphibia > Anura > Bufonidae > Bufo > Bufo bufo. The sequence continues at coordinate 163,190,205 of NC_053390.1, read as the reverse complement.
GAGGGGGAGTGGAGAGGTCCCTGTGGCCACTGCCACCAATGATTTTAATACTGGAGGGTTGAGAGGGGCCGGCGCACTGTGCCACCAATGATTTTAATGGGATGGGGGGATTGAGGGGGGGGGCACACTGCACCACCAATGATTTTACCCCTTTATACAGGAGGCGGGTACTAGCAGATCAGCGGCAGTTAACTGCCGCTGATCGCAGCTCCCTGTCAGGGGCAGGGTGCCGGCAATGCGATTCTGCTGCCGGCACCCGCCTCCTGTATGTGTTAAAGACTGACTACTGTATATGAGTCCAGACTTTCACTATTAGGCCACACAGAGCGGCGCCCAGCGATGTCTCAGCACTCACCATTTAGTCCTGGGCGCCGCTCCGTTCGCCCGCAGTGCCCCATTACTGTCTCCTCTCCTGCTCCACATGCTGCTGATTACTATCGGAGCGATGGGAGGAGACATCAGCTTCACTAGTGGGCGTTCCTTCTCCCTGGCTGTAGCGCTGTCCAATCGCAGCGCAGGGAAAAGGAACGCCCACTAGTGAAGCTGATGTCTCCTCCCATCGCTCCGATAGTAATCCTATCATTGGTGGCGCAGTGCGCCCGCCCCTCCTCCGCCCCTCTCTTCTCATTGCCGCCCCTCCTCCGCCCCTCTCTTCTCATTGGTGGCAGCGGCAGCAGCACAGGGGGAGGGAGGACAGCTTCCTTCTCCCCGTGCTGCTGAGAGAGAACATGAGCGCGCCGATAGCAGCGCGCTCATGTTCAGAGATACTAGACTGCGCAGAAGCGCAGCCCAGTATCGAAAAAACGGAAATCCCGGTATCGTATCGATACCGGGACAAAAGTATCGATTGGGTATCGAAATTTCGATACCCGCAACAACCCTAGTGTGATCCGTTGAGAACATAGACAGCAGAAGTCATGATTCACTGACGTCCGAGTAAGGCTACATGCACACGACCGTATGTGTTTTGCGGTCCGCAAAAAAAAGCGGATCTATTGTAACTGCCTAAAATGGACAAGAATAGGACATGTTCTATTTTTTTGCGGGGCTAGGGAACGGACATACTGATGCGGACAGCACACATGTGCTATCCACATGTGGACCCATTGAAATGAATGGGTCCGCATCCTAGCCGCAAAAAAAACAACTGAACGGACACGGATACAAACAACGTTCGTGTGCATGTAGCCTAAGGCACACAGAAATTCTGATCTGCATTCTGTCATTTTAGCCTTCACTGATCCACATGCAGCAAACATGGCCCCGTAATAGAATCTGCCCATTACGGGGAATTTTCTTTAATCTTTTATTTTCTAAACCCAATAACAGGACACCCAAATTTTCTCGGATGCTGAGAAGTACGTATTTGATTCTTCTCCCTGCAATGTTTGCCGTTGCTATGCTTTCTCTCTGAACTTGTACACAGCCTTGTGTGCTTCCCTCCACACTCTGATCTGTCACATACCACCTCGAACCTGCTGCTATAGCCAACTTTGAGAAAAAGGAGGGGGAGAATACAGAGTAGAAAAGGAGAGCTGTCAAAAACAGAAGAACAGCTCTGATGTCCGATTCAGAAGCCCCAGCAGCTAAGTGAAGGATATACACACTGCAGAAGGAAAATAGGACATGGTCAATCTGTAGTTTTTATTGATACCATTTTGGCGTGTGTGACTTTTTGATCACATTTTATTAGATTTTTTGGGTAAGAGAAGCGATACAAATTGGCCATTTTGACCCTTTTTTCCTCACTTGATCACAGCATCTAAAGGCTTTAATGACCACGATCGGCATTATTGCCAGTCGAGGTCATTAGCCGCGCGTCTCTGCTGTTTGAAACAGCGAAGACCCACCGGCGACGACAACCGCTGCACTACGGCGCTGGTAGCAAACAGGTTAAATCTAATCTGAAATAGGCTAGCAGTGCGAATCTAGGATTTAAAGCCATACACACCTGGCGATCATCTCTTTTTGATGGCTACAGGTAAACTCTTGTACAGCACAGAGCTGAAATCCTGCATTTGGTGAATACATGGTCTATATGCTGCTGTTCAATTAATAAACTTCACAAACATAAGGGAGCACTTGCCTCTTTCTTTCCCGTAACATCCTCTGTGAATACCAGACTGGATGTTATATAGGTCCACATTTCCAGCTGACAGCCCAATCACTACAAAGTTACCACAGCTTGTGATTTCTACAGCCTGCAAAAAAAAAACTATTAGAAAAACAAAGTCAAACGATGACTAGCTGAAGCTTCAATTCACAAGTGAAGAAAAGCAATTGGTGGTGGGAAATGGAAGTGACGCATCTCACTCCAGCACAAGGGGGATCAAAGCAGGCAAAGGAATAGAAGAGTGTGTGATGTGGAAAGTCTCAGAAAGCATTTTCTTAAAAGGGATTTATGTGGCCCAATCAACGGTCCATGTAAATCGCCTAATATATTTGCCAAAAAAACGTCTCTTTCCATCACATTTATTTCACTTGCTCCACTCAAAACAGGATCTTAGATAGAGCAGTATACAAGAAATTAGCTTTACACATTCCAGAATTTGATCACTTCTCAGGTCTAACAGTTTTACCAAACTAACATTGCATATTTCATTAAGGGGGTGTCTCACCGCAGACATTGGTGGCATATCGCCAGTATATGTCCCCAAGGTCAGATAGGTGCTGGTCCCAGAGGTGTGACTCTCACCTAGCTCTCCTCTCCATTCACTATTTTCAGAGGTCCCACAGAAATGAATGGAAAGCGCACCTCACAAGCACTGCCACCAACTCTATTCACCTCTATGGAACTGCTGTAAATAGCCGAGCCAGCGCTCCACTATTTTCTGAACTACCATAGAAATTAATGAAGGCCGGCCGCACATGCGCGGCTATTCTCTGTTCACTTCAGGGGTCCCGTTCTAAGGCACACACGTATCCGACATTGGTGGCATACCCTAGCTGTTTTCCACCTATATCTGAGATTAGCTAATTCCCTTACATGTTTCTAAAGAGATCAGTGTGACAGGCTAATAAGTGGATCCTGAAATAATTGTCCTATTGAAAATCTTATTAGAGCAATCTGCATTACTTACTGTGGCGTGTATAACTTTGTTTTTATTTTTCAATAGATTTGGGGGCTTTAGTTTGTGGGTCCCCATAGTAGATCTAACAAAGTTCCATGTAGTGCAGAATAACTTCTGTTGGTGACATGCAATAATCCCATCCCAGTCGCTCTGCCGTGCAGTTTCTATAAAGGACACAAGAAGCGTAAGCACATCCATGAAAATCCACGTACAGGACACAATTTATGTAAGCAAATAGAGCCCCATTCTAATAATGAGGAACTTGCACACCTTTACCATTATAGCACGTTTGACTTTGTATACTCAACATTAGGACATGATTTTGAGGATGTTTATCCTCTGCAGTCCCCTATATCCTGAGAATTGTGGTTTAGTGAATGGAGCCATGCTGCAGTCCCCTATATCCTGAGAATTGTGGTTTAGTGAATGGAGCCATGCTGCAGTCCCCTATATCCTGAGAATTGTGGTTTAGTGGCGGAGACATGCTGCAGTCCCCTATAGCCTGAGAATTGTGGTTTAGTGGCGGAGACATGCTGCAGTCCCCTGTAGCCTGAGAATTGTGGTTTAGTGGCGGAGACATGCTGCAGTCCCCTATATCCTAAGAATTGTGGTTTAGTGGCGGAGACATGCTGCAGTCCCCTATATCCTGAGAATTGTGGTTTAGTGGCGGAGACATGCTGCAGTCCCCTATAGCCTGAGAATTGTGGTTTAGTGGCGGAGACATGCTGCAGTCCCCTATAGCCTGAGAATTGTGGTTTAGTGATGGAGCCATGCTGCAGTCCCCTATATCCTGAGAATTGTGGTTTAGTGATGGAGCCATGCTGTAGTCCCCTATATCCTGAGAATTGTGGTTTAGTGATGGAGCCATGCTGCAGTCCCCTATATCCTGAGGATTGTGGTTTAGTGATGGAGCCATGCTGTAGTCCCCTATATCCTGAGAATTGTGGTTTAGTGGCGGAGACATGCTGCAGTCCCCTATATCCTGAGAATTGTGGTTTAGTGATGGAGCCATGCTGTAGTCCCCTATATCCTGAGAATTGTGGTTTAGTGGCGGAGACATGCTGCAGTCCCCTATATCCTGAGAATTGTGGTTTAGTGATGGAGACATGCTGCAGTCCCCTATATCCTGAGAATTGTGGTTTAGTGATGGAGACATGCTGCAGTCACCTATATCCTGAGGATTGTGGTTTAGTGATGGAGCCATGCTGTAGTCCCCTATATCCTGAGAATTGTGGTTTAGTGGCGGAGACATGCTGCAGTCCCCTATATCCTGAGAATTGTGGTTTAGTGGCGGAGACATGCTGCAGTCCCCTATATCCTGAGGATTGTGGTTTAGTGATGGAGCCATGCTGTAGTCCCCTATATCCTGAGAATTGTGGTTTAGTGGCGGAGACATGCTGCAGTCCCCTATATCCTGAGAATTGTGGTTTAGTGATGGAGCCATGCTGCAGTCCCCTATATCCTGAGAATTGTGGTTTAGTGATGGAGACATGCTGCAGTCACCTATATCCTGAGGATTGTGGTTTAGTGATGGAGCCATGCTGTAGTCCCCTATATCCTGAGAATTGTGGTTTAGTGGCGGAGACATGCTGCAGTCCCCTATATCCTGAGAATTGTGGTTTAGTGGCGGAGACATGCTGCAGTCCCCTATAGCCTGAGAATTGTGGTTTAGTGGCGGAGACATGCTGCAGTCCCCTATAGCCTGAGAATTGTGGTTTAGTGGCGGAGACATGCTGCAGTCCCCTGTAGCCTGAGAATTGTGGTTTAGTGGCGGAGACATGCTGCAGTCCCCTATAGCCTGAGAATTGTGGTTTAGTGGCGGAGACATGCTGCAGTCCCCTGTAGCCTGAGAATTGTGGTTTAGTGGCGGAGACATGCTGCAGTCCCCTATATCCTGAGAATTGTGGTTTAGTGGCGGAGACATGCTGCAGTCCCCTATATCCTGAGAATTGTGGTTTAGTGGCGGAGACATGCTGCAGTCCCCTATAGCCTGAGAATTGTGGTTTAGTGGCGGAGACATGCTGCAGTCCCCTATAGCCTGAGAATTGTGGTTTAGTGGCGGAGACATGCTGCAGTCCCCTGTAGCCTGAGAATTGTGGTTTAGTGATGGAGACATGCTGCAGTTCCCAGTGCAGCTGGTGGCAAGGAGCGGGACAACGTGCTAAACCATTGCTGCAGCTCCCTCATTCTAAGGATTGGAGGAGGTCCCAAAGGTCGGAGAGTGATACACATTTCACCTTTATATGCTAGTCAATCTTTACTTTTAAAGAGAACTTGTCACCTCTGCTGACATGTCTGTTTTAGTAACTACTTGCATCCCCATGAAACAACAATTCTGGAGCATCTACTCTTATGACTATGTTTTGCCATTCCTTTATTATTTATACTAGACATTGTGAATGAATTGTTAGCAGCTTGCAGTAAAGGTACAGATGGGTGTTACAGTTGGGGGGCGAGTCCCTGCACAGTCTGACACCAACAGCACTGATAGACCACCAGCTACAGATAAAATCTACTGCAGACTGCTGGCAATTTGTAAACTTCTAGAAGGAATAATATAGGAATGGCACAACATACAGTCATAAGAATAAAAGCATGGGGAATGCAAGTCATTACTAATATTGACATGTCAGGAGAGGTGATAGGTTTAAACTCCTCTATTAAATCTAGCACAGTATTAGACTACTTTCACACCTGCGTTCGGTGCGGTTTCGTCTTGTATCTGCACAGACGGATCCGCACTGATAATGCAAACGCTTGTATCCGTTCAGAACGGATCCGTTTGCATTATTCTTTCATAAAAGAGTCTGTCAAAACGGATCCGTCCTGACTTACATTGAAAGTCAATCGGGGACGGATCCGTTTTCAATTGCACCATATTGTGTCAGTGAAAACTGATCCGTCCCCATTGACTTACATTGTAAGTCAGGACGGATCAGTTTGGCTCCGTATAGTCAGGCGGACATCAAAATGCTGCAAGCTGCGTATTGGTGTCCGCCTCCAGGCCCAACGGAGCCAAACTTATCCATTCAGAATGCATTGGGGCTGAACTGATCTGTTTTGGGCCGCTTGTGAGAGCCCTGAAACGGATCTCACAAGCAGACCCAGAAACGCCAGTGTGAATTGTGAAAGTAGTCTTACTTAGAAACTGGGAATCTAGTTTTATGTTTTTTTGTTGTGGTTTTCAGATTTTCATAGACAATTAAATATTTGCCCCGATCACTGCACTAAACCATTTCACATGGTAGTTGCCAATCATTAGAAGTCAATACTCCTTTAAAAGTTAAGAAAGTTAACAAGAATGCTAAAATCAAAATAACACATACCAGATGCAAATGATACGACAGGAGGCAGTCTTAGGGATTTGCAGCGAAGTCCAACTTTCCTTGCTTTGGCTTTATCTACTGATCCTATCAACATAAGAATGCATTCCAACATCACACGGGTGAGTAGAAATGGGTTTTATCTTACAAATATTTGGTTAAAGGGGTTTCTCTCACCACTTTGGCAGTGTCTGAAACCCTGCGATTCCACGCCAAGCAGCTGCAGTTTCAATACGTTTTACAGTTTTTTAGGTTTTTTTTGTAACTTACCATGACCAAGGCTTTTACTGTATCTGTCATGAACTGTGGAGAATGAATGCATGGCTCCATCTTGTCCTGCAGAAAGTAGAAAAAATAATTCTCATTTGTGTACTTTATCCTCAATGTGAAAATGTTAAAATGGATAAAACGTCATCAATCTAGTTAGCTGCAGGAGAGATAAAAATAATAGTAAAAAAAAAAAAAAAACACACAACATTAATCGCCTTCCTGTCATTCCAACAATCTTTGTTATTTTCTTGGAGCGATGAAGTGTCATCCATCCATCTGCCCAATAAACCCAATCACTGGTACTGCACATGCTAGCATCACCGCTGAGACCACGGGTCTTAGGCTGCAGCACGCAACCCGTTATGGAACATTACCATTGCAGAGACATTAGCAAAGCCTGACAGGGAAGCTGGAGGACCTCAGCCTGCAGCGACGTCTTTTGTCACAGTTGAGGTTCTCAGCACAGAATCCTGTTTCACAGTTGGAGCTGGAGGAAGCTTTGACCCTGGATGTTAACCCTTTGATTGCCATGGTCCATACCACAACAGGTTTAAAGGCGACTCCCCCTACGACCAGGTCACTGGGTATCCCAATTATTGTTCGCAATTAGAAAAGTAAAAAATAAAACGACACATTAGGTATCCAGGCAACCATAATTAACCTTATAAATTGTATTCTTCAGGTATTTAGTGTGAGACATGAATGGCATTAAAAGAAAAAGGGAAAATTCCTTCTCTTCTATATTTCTGCAGCAAAAAACTAAAAATAAATAAAAAAAATCTAAATTACATTAATTTATATGCCAAAAAATAGTTTCTAATAAGGCTGGGCAATTATGACATGAAAATCACAATTGAACATGTAACCTTGTTTTGATTACTGAACGATTATTTGGGGGTGTGGCTCGTGGCATGACTCTGGCGTGGCTTAGCAAGGGGTTATATACAACACCAATGATTTGATCATATTTTAAGTTCTGTGCTTTTAAAATTTTTTCTCTATTGGGGATACTCCTGTGTACTTGTTGTACATATGCTTCAGTATGAATTGATCTGGCCCACACATATATCTCAGGCAGGGAAGGCTGTATATTGGGCTGGGGCTAGCAGGATTCCTACCAGTTGTTTGCATCTCCCCTCCACCTCCAGACCAGAGCATTGGAAGAAGCTTGGTGTGGTGGTAAGTGTCTAATGACTCCACATTTGCAGTGCTTGGCTTCTTACCCTGGCGCTAAAGTGCGCTTCTCATTCCCAGAGGCGGCAGCAATGACGGGCCGCACTTGTAAGAGACACTGCACGCCAGAAATATGCAGTTTAAAAAGGCCACAGTGCTGGGACTATCAGCAGAGGGAGCACGCCAGCACCCCAGTAGGTTCCTATGTGGCGCACATTTACAGAGACCACCCAGCCCCCAAAACAGATTAAAAAAAACAACATGGGCAAAGTGCTGTTGGTTAATCGGGCTGATGGTTAGTTTAGTTTTTTATCGCCTCTAGTTTCTGATGCATAAAATAAGGCCTTAGACAGCCATGTCAATGAAAAATATAAAAAAGTTAAGGCTGCAAAAAATGCAGAGTGGTAAAAAAGCATAGTCATTAACCTCTTCAGGAGACATGACGTACCGGTACGTCATGTGTATTTCCGATCACCGCCGCCCGGCGGGCGGTGATCGGAACAAGGTGCCTGCTCAAATCATTGAGCAGGCACCCTGGCTAAATGGCCTGGTCCTTAAGATGAAATAAGGCTGTGTCCCAAAGGGGTTAAGGGGTTTAACAGGCGAGTAGTAATTTTTTATTTTATGGAGTCAATTTAATTTCTTGAACTCCCTGACAATTCCTTTAAATAAAACCAATAACCCAGTACAAGAAAACAATAAAAAAAATAAATCATGGCTTACCTGCACTAAGGATATGTTGTCCATCCTGTCCATGGTGGCGAATGAAAGTGGGTGGAGCACTGTGACCAAGGCGGAACCTAAGCAAACGGCCTTGGCCTCCAGGGCCATCAAACATCCATACCTGGTAAGTGGAAAGTTGTGTGAAGTTTACATTACATTCAGCAACCACAGGAGGTTCTCATATTAGTCTTTAAAGAGGTAAGATAACTAAAGACCCTCATTCTGTATAGACAAGATGTGCCAACATTTTTGACAGATTGGATCCCTGCGTATAAGCAGAACAGGGGAGAAATTATTGCTTTTGTAGTCAAGGTGCCAGCTTCAAATAGGTCAAAACAGGGAAAACTGGCAAAACACAATTGTTCAGCTGTCTCTTTTATTGACCTCAGTAGAGAGTAGTGTCCGTTGTTCGTACCCGAGCCCCTGAACATAAAACATACTCTCCTGCTCTGTTGCTGGCAGCTTCCAGTAGTATTGAGGCACCATTGAAGCCAATGTAAGGTTTGCGATTGGCCACAGAGGTCACAGTACCCAGTGGTCGCAGGACTGCAGCTCAGCAGCACGGGTCCAGACGATAGGAGTTGTCGGCTACAAGACCGGACAACCCCTTTAGAAGGGCATCTTTCAGCAGATTTGTACCTATGAAACTGGCTGACCTGTTACATGTGCACTTGGCAGCTGAAGACATCTGTGTTGGTTCCATGTTCATATGTGTCCACATTACTGAGAAAATTATGTTTTCATATATGCAAATTAGTCTTTAGGAACAACAGGGGCGTTGCCATTACTCATATAGAGACACATCTCTCTCTGCAACCGCTGCTCCCTCTACACTTTGACAGGGCCAGCAGGGAAAACATCACCACACCAGTGCCGTCAAACAAAGTGTAGAGGGAGTGACTGCTGCAGAGAAAGCAGAGCCTCTAAGAGTAGAGGTAATGCCCCCGTTGCTCCCAGAGGCTCATTTGCATATATTAAACCATAATTTTTCTCAGCAATGTGGACACATATGAACATGGGACCAACACAGATGCCTTCAGCTGCCAAGTGCACATGTAACAGGTCAGCCAGTGTCATAGGTACAAATCTGCTGACAGATGTCCTTTAACGTTATAGGTGGACACACACCAAATTCAACTCCACTGTGGGTTGAAGAAAAGGAATTTTTAATACTAAAAGGTAAGTAAGGGTTTATAAATACTGTGTGTATGTGTGTGTGTGTGTGTGTGTGTGTGTGTGTGTGTGTGTATGTGTATGTGTATGTGTATGTGTATGTGTGTGTGTGTGTGTGTATATATATATATATGTGTATGTATGTATGTATGTATGTATGTATGTATGTATGTATGTATGTATGTGTATATATATATATATATATATATATATATATATATATATATATAAAGAATTGGAGCAGCACTGCTGTATATAAGTGTAGGCGGAGTGCCAGCGGCTGTGAAGGCGATCCCCCTTCAAATAGTTAGCAGGAAAAATTCCACGGCTCATCCAAGGCGTAAAATAAAATCTGACTTTATTCACCAGACCGCGACGTTTCGATCCACCTCCTGGGATCTTTCTCAAGCAGTGACAAACATACTAGTGCACTGTGCATATTTATACACCTTAACATAGTTAATCAATCAAGTGCTAATTTAAAGCAATCAAAAGGGATATCATAATATAATCCTCAAAATACATCAAATCCAAGTGTATATTGTGAATATAACATACAACATATATACTTTCGATATTCATATTCAATGAAAACAATCATAAGTGCCTTTAAATAAATGTATGGTCATCATAATTATAACTTCACACATCTGAGGATGACCTCATAATTATATCAATAGTGCAGGTGTACCTTAAAAACAAATCCAACGAGGAAGGTCCTAGAGCGAGCGTGAAAGGGGATCCGCATGGAGTTCGGCGTGCCGGTCATTCAACTGCGCATGTCGCAGGACCTTTTGAAACTATCGGATCACGTGATCAAGTATCCGCTCACGTGACCGCTGTTGCTATGTTCATCATACCAGCGTCTATGGAATCAGACGTCATGCGTTCCATGGTGGAGCGCAAACGTCAGCACAAGTCGTTCTATAGAACTATACATTGGGTGTACGAAGGTTACCTTACCATGTACACTCAATGTATTATGACACCTTGTTCATCTACCATACTCTGAGTGGTCACCTCCACTGGGTGCTGCCTGCGCTACTGGATGGCCGCACGTAATGCTGTGTACCCACTACTGCGGGTCCAATATGTACGCTTGAGTGGGCTCCCCCATGTAAATATACGCCATGTTTCTATGGTGAGGTTTGTGTTCCACATGCTCTTTGGAACGCACGCCATTTTGATTCACTTGCGCGACGACTTGTGCTGACGTTTGTGCTCCACCATGGAACGCATGATGTCTGATTCCATAGATGCTGGTATGAAACATAGCAACAGCGGTCACGTGAGCGGATACTTGATCAGGTGATCCGATAGTTTCAAAAGGTCCTGCGACATGCGCAGTTGAATGACCGGCACGCCGAACTCCATGCGGATCCCCTTCCACGCTCGCTCTAGGACCTTCCTCGTTGGATTTGTTTTTAAGGTACACCTGCACTATTGATATAATTATGAGGTCATCCTCAGATGTGTGAAGTTATAATTATGATGACCATACATTGATTTAAGGCACTTATGATTGTTTTCATTGAATATGAATATCGAAAGTATATATGTTGTATGTTATATTCACAATATACACTTGGATTTGATGTATTTTGAGGATTATATTATGATATCCCTTTGATTGCTTTAAATTAGCACTTGATTGATTAACTATGTTAAGGTGTATAAATATGCACAGTGCACTAGTATGTTTGTCACTGCTTGAGAAAGATCGAAACGTCGCGGTCTGGTGAATAAAGTCAGATTTTGTTTTACGCCATGGATGTGCCGTGGAATTTTTCCTATGTATGTATAAATAAATAAAATAAATAAATAAATATATATATATATATATATATATTATATATATATATATATATATATATATATATATATAACTTTCAGATGTTACTAGTAGATTACGGAGGGAATAGTGGTTATAGTTACAGATACAATAAGTAAAGGGCTTGTTCTGGGGAATAATTTTAATAAAAAATGGGGTCGGAGTGGGTAAAAACAACAAACCATCATTACTCCACCTCACCAGTCCCCTGCTCCATTTCCACTTCTGGGTTCGAGGCTTGATGTGCTGGAAATGGCTTGGACTGCCCACTCAGCCAATCACAGCTGTGACCTGCCTCAGTCAGTGATTGGCTAAGCAGGAAGTCATTTCTGGCATGTGAGCACGAGACCAGGAAGTGGAGAGGATCAGGGACTGGAGCAGCAGTCATGATTTGTTATCTTAATCCACTTCGACCCAGTTTTCAACTAAAATGTATTTAAATTACTCCCTGGAGTATCCCTTTAATACATGCTTACATCTACAATTCAAGGATTTAAACAGCCTCAATATGTATTACCCGTATGGCATTGTCAGCACCATTGGTTATGAGAAGGGGTTCTCCATGAACATATGTTAAGCCAGCAATAGCAGTTGAATGAGCCTCCCTCATCTGGCTCATCAGCTTCTTTTCTTCCAGATCCCAAAGCCCAATGTGGCCAATGGGGCTTCCAGCTGCCATTATTGGATGTCCATCTGAAACGCAAAAGCAAAAAGGAGAAGCATATGCTAAGTGACAAATATTTTATTTTATTACCATTGACCAATGAGGTAGAATCAGGTACACTCACCTGTGCGAAAGGATATTGCAGTGATCGGACCCCAGTCTTGCTGAAAAGTCATTAATGTTTCATCAAACTTAATGTTGTGTATAACAATTTTACCACTAGTCAAGCCAACAGCCACAACATCCACAGCAGGAGCCTGAAAATCAACCAGGAGAAGACGTTAGAGCACTATTACCTGGTTATGTTTGTTTCATACAGTTGGAAATGAAAGCTTAACCCCTTAAGGACTCGGCCCTATTTCACCTTACGGACTTAGCCATTTTTTGCAAATCTGACCAGTGTCACTTTAAGTGCTGATAACTTTAAAACGCTTTGACTTATCCAGGCCATTCTGAGATAGTTTTTTCGTCACATATTGTACTTCATGACACTGGTAAAATGAAGTAAAAACGAGATTTTTGTATAACTTACCAGTAAAATCTCTTTCTCGCTCTTCCTTGGGGGACACAGGAAACCTTGGGTATAGCTCATCTCCATAGGAGGCGTGACACTAAGTGAAAGACTGTTAAGCCCCTCCTCCAGCAGCTATACCCTCAGCCTGGAGCGAGCGACTACCAGTTATGTGCCCAAGTAGTTAAAACAAAGGCAAGGATCAACCAAATTAACACCAACAAGTCAAAACTCCCGTCAGGGCAACCAAAACAATGGGTGGGTGCTGTGTCCCCCAAGGAAGAGCGAGAAAGAGATTTTACTGGTAAGTTATACAAAAATCTCGTTTTCTCGCCCAATTCCTTGGGGGACACAGGAAACCTTGGGACGTTCAAAAGCAGTCCACAAATAGGGAGGGACCACAACCCAAAGTAAATTAAAGCACCATAGGCATTAAGGCACCGCCGCCTGCAAGACCAGGCGGCCCAAAGCAGCATCCGCCGATGCATAAGTGTTCACCTTGTAGAACTTGGTGAAAGTGTGCAAAGAAGACCAGGTGGCCGCCTTACACAATTGTTCAGCCGAAGCTCGATTTCGCTGAGCCCAGGAAGCCCCGACCGCTCTGGTAGAATGAGCGGTAACACCAAAGGGCGGTTCCCTGCCCTTAGCACTGTAAGCCTCAGCAATAGCCATCTTGATGAAGCGGGCAATAACCACTTTAGATGCCGCCAGCCCCCTGCGCGGACCCTCCGGAACCACAAATAGAGAATCCGAGCGCCGAAAGGGTCTAGTTACATCCAAGTAGATCCTCAGAGCCCTAACAACATCCAGACGGTGAAGATCCCGTTCCCGAGGATGAGACGGGGACGGGCACAGAGAAGGAAGGATAATATCTTCATTCAGGTGAAAAGCGGACACCACCTTCGGAAGGAAATCCGGAACCGGGCGGAGAACCACCTTGTCCTGGTGAAAAACCAAGAGGGGTTCTACGCAAGAAAGTGCCGCCAATTCAGACACACGCCGAAGAGACGTGATGGCTACGAGGAAAAAAACTTTGCAAGACAACAAGCGAAGGGAAACCCTGCGCAAAGGCTCGAAAGGAGAAGATTGGAGAGCCGTCAGCACAACATTAAGATCCCAAGATGGAACGGGAGCGCGATACGGGGGAGCATAGTGAGCAACCCCCTGCAGAAAAGTCTTAACTGGACCGAGCGGAGCCAGAGGTCGCTGAAAAAGGATCGAAAGCGCTGAGATCTGACCCTTTAGGGTACTGAGACCCAAACCCAAGTCCAGACCAGACTGCAAGAAGGATAAAATCGTGGGGAGAGAAAACCGAAGGGGATGAACATCTAAGGTCTCGCAGAAGTTCAAATAGGCCCGCCAGGTTCGGTAATAAATCCTGGACGATGCCGGTTTACGCGCACGAATCATGGTACGGACCACGTCAGCAGAAAACCCCCGCCGCGTTAGGACCGCGGTCTCAATAGCCACGCCGCTAAACGTAGCGACCCTAAATGCTGGTGGAAGATCGGCCCTTGAGAGAGGAGGTCTTCTCTTAGAGGCAGAGGCAAGGGGGCGTCTGCCAGGAGCAACATAAGGTCGGCGTACCAAGGACGACGAGGCCAATCCGGGGCTATTAGGATCGCAGGCGTGCCCTCCGCCGCGATCTTCCGAAGGACTCGTGGAAGAAGAGGCAGGGGCGGAAAAACGTAGAGGAGAGAGAACTCCGTCCAGGGAAGGACAAGCGCGTCCGCGCCGTAAGCGTCCGGATCCTTGGTTCTGGACATGAAGGTGGGGAGCTTGTGGTTGAATCTGGAGGCCATGAGATCCACGTCCGGACGACCCCAACGGAGGCAAAGAGACTCGAAGACGTCTGGGTGCAGAGACCACTCGCCCGGGTCGATCGTCGTCCGGCTGAGGAAATCCGCCGCCCAATTGTCCACCCCCGGGATGTAAATGGCCGAAATGGCTAGAACATGAACTTCCGCCCAGCGAAGGATTAGAGACACCTCCCTCATTGCTGCCGCGCTGCGAGTGCCCCCTTGATGATTTATGTATGCCACAGCCGTGGCATTGTCCGATTGGACACGAACAGGGTGACCCTGAAGCAGCGAAGTCCAATGCCGGAGTGAGAGGAGAATCGCCCTCAGCTCCAGAACGTTGATCGGCAGTTTGGACTCCGATGGAGACCAAGTGCCTTGTACGGACCGAGGAGGAAACACCCCCCCCCCAACCCCGCAGACTGGCATCGGTGGTAATCACCAACCAAGTTATCGGTAGGAAGGACTTCCCTTGGAGAGGGGTCCGTAACCACCAGAGTAGAGAGGAGCGAACCTGGGGGGGGAAGGGGAAAGTGCTGATCCAGACTTTCCTGGGACTTGTCCCATGCGGACAGAATGGCAGTCTGAAAGGTGCGGGAGTGATACTGCGCGTAGGGGATTGCTTCGAAACAGGATACCATCTGTCCCAAGACCCGCATGCTGAACCGGAAGGAAGGACGGCGGTGGTTCAGAAGGCTCTGAACCGACCGATGAAGGAGCTGGCGCTTCTCTGACGGAAGCCGAACCTCCGCTGCATCTGTATCCAGCAGCATCCCTAGAAAGATCAGTTGCCTGGATGGAACAAGAGCGGATTTGGGAAGATTGATAATCCAACCGAACCGGCGTAAGGTTTGTAGCGAGAGGTCCACACTGGCAGATGTCAGTGACAGAGAGGGTGCCTTGATAAGGAGATCGTCCAAATATGGAAGAAGAAAAACTCCCCTGGAACGAAGTAAGGCGAGGACAGGGGCTAGGACCTTTGTGAAAACGCGAGGGGCTGTCGCCAGCCCGAAGGGGAGGGCAACGAACTGGTAGTGGTCGGACCCCACTGCAAAGCGCAGAAAGCACTGATGACACCGAGCGATTGGAATATGAAGGTAGGCGTCCTGGATGTCGATAGAGGCCAGGAACTCCCCTTTTTCCAGAGAGGCCACCACCGACCTGAGAGACTCCATCCGGAACCGCTGAAGACGAAGGAAACGGTTTAACCGTTTTAAATCCAGAATGGGACGAACCGAGCCTTCCTTTTTGGGGACCACAAAAAGGTTCGAATAGAACCCTTTGAATCTTTCCTCCATAGGAACCGGAGCGATGACCCCCTTGTCCAGAAGGGTACGAGTGGCAGTAAAGAAATCGGCCGCCCTTTGGGGATCTCGAGGAACCCGGGAGCGAAAGAACCGAACTGGGGGGAGGGACGCAAACTCGAGTTTGTACCCGGAAGACACCACCTCGAGAGCCCAGGCGTCGGAGACGTGCGTCTGCCAGAAGTCCCTGAACAGGAGGAGACGTCCCCCCACCCGGGTGGGTGGGGGCGCACCTTCAGGTAGGGTTCTGCTTGGTCACGGGAGGACGAGCAGGCTGTGACTTGCGCCAGGAGGGCTGGGTCCGAAAAAAAGGCTTCTTACGTCTGTCTTGGACAGGGTTAGAGGATGGACCTGAAGTGGTGCGAGGTGTGGGAGCTCTGCGGGAAGACCTGAAGCGAGAAAAGGTGGGACGGCCTCGAGTGGTGCTCCTAGTCCTGGATTGGGGAAGATGTGTACTCTTCCCTCCCGTGGCTTCAGAGATGATTTCATCCAAGCGGGCCCCGAACAATCGAGAACCAGTGAAGGGAAGGCCAGTAAGAGACCGCTTTGACGTGGCGTCCGCCGTCCAAACCTTTAACCAAAGCTCCCTTCTAGCCGAAACGGCCAGGGCAGATGAACGGGCTATAAGAGCCCCCGCATCCAGGGATGCCTCACAGACAAATTTTCCGGCTTGAACGATAAGTTGGGCCAGAGCCCGGAGGTCCTGAATAGGGACGTCGGATTCAAGCTCCTGATCCAGCTGAGACGCCCATTCTGAAACCGCTTTTCCAGCCCAAGCGGAGGCAAAGACCGGCCTGAGGGCGGAACCGGAGGCTGCAAAGATACCCTTTGTAATGGCCTCTATCCGGCGATCTTCCGTGGATTGTAAGGAAGAACCATCTGCAACGGGAATAGCCGTGCTTTTGGACAAACGGGCCACAGGGGGGTCGACTTTAGGTGGTGACGCCCAGTTTGTAATGCAATCCGCCGGGAATGGATAACAGATATCCAACTTCTTAGGCGGGGTAAAACGGGCATCAGGACGGGCCCAGGCCTTAGAAACCACCGACGAGAAGTCAGCGTGGAGGGGAAAAACCGCAGACGCCTGTTTTTGGCGAAAAAAGGAAACACTGGCCTTTTCAGAATTAGGAGGGTCATCGTGAATCTTAAAGGTATCACGGATATTGTTAATAAGATGGCCCACAGCAGAAGCCAGCTTTGAAGGCAAGGCCGAGTCCATATCCCAATCAGAATCGGCTAGTTCCCCTTCAGAGGGCATATCCTGTAATGAGGAAGGACCCGACTGAGGGCGCACCCTTGGGGGTGATACCGAAGCATCCGAGGATGATAGGTGCTCCGCCCTGGACCGCTTCTGGAGTTGACGGACTCTGGAGGTGTCGCCTGGAGAGAGAGACTCAGACGGGTCAGCTAAGGCAGCGGACCCGGAGGGCCCAGCAGGGGAATTATCCAGCTGCGGTAAGGGCAATGTATCTGCAAGGCGGCCCACAACATTAGTGAGACTGACCACAGCCTGGGAAAGGGATCTAGCCCAGTCAGGGGGATCCAAGAGGCCAGGGGGTGAGACGGCAGATGGCGGACCCTGTAATGGGGCTTTGCAAGCCGAGCAATGCGGGTCAGGCTGCCCTTGAGGAAGGGGTGCCTTACATGCGGTGCAGGTATGATACCAAGGACCAGCAGGCACTGAGGGGTCAGACATGTTGGCTGGAAGTAATATACAAAAACGTCCAGGCCAGAGGGCTGCAGTGCTGGAAGGGGTCAACAGTCCTACCAGGTCACAGTGGGAGCAGACGGCACAGCAGCGGCAACAGCAGCGGCAACAGCAGCGGTCCTCAGAGCCCTGAGGTAATCTGTCCTGAGAGCAGGCAGGCACGAAGAGGAGGCGGGGCTAGTGAGGAGCGGGAAGAAAGACGTCCGCCCCTTGACTGAAGCCTAACATGTACAGTGGAACGGAACGAAGCTCCGCCCACCGATAAGACTTCTCGCGCGCGCGCGTGATTCAAAATATTACATGCCGCCGAAAACCCACAGAATAATGTCCCCCGTTCACTTCCATATAAGCGGAGGCGAACGCACACCAGTGGCCGGACAAGAGCGTGCGCTTGTCAGAATATCAGCCGACAGTTGAACACAGCCGCAGTACACGTGTGCCTGCTATCGGCAGCTGATAACGAAAGGCGGCCCACGGCCGCCGCATGAGGTAAAACTGCGCTGTAACCCTCCCCCACGAGCATCGCTCCGCTTTTGCCCCACACACAAAGGAGCCGCAGGACTCACAGCTAAGAGAGCTGTAACTTGTAACTGACATGAAGGTCAGACAGAGGGGACAGCAGCATCAGGCCCTAACGGGGGGGGGGGGGGGGGAGGGGGTAGAACGGCTGCACAGCCACCTCACCATCGACGTTTTCACCCTCTGTCCATCCAGCAGGGACGCCCCTTCAGCCACTGGCACCGAAGTGGCAGGGAGCTGGAGAGGGGCTTGCAGGTGGGCGACCCTTGTGCTGGCGGGATGCAGGGGAGCTGGGCTGCCCTGGTCCTCCTTTTCTTCTGTGGGGGAGGCAGCAGTGCGGATAACCGGCACTGGCGCAGCTCAACCCCGGGAAAACAGAGAGGTCTAATGCGACTCTGTTGTCCCTGTTGAAAAAAGGAAAAAAAGTTGAAAATAATAAAAGAGAAAAAATAAAATCTTTAGCAAAGACAGCTCTGCAGTGCAGAGAGTGTCTTGCCTCCTTGACACTAAGCAAAAAACTGGTAGTCGCTCGCTCCAGGCTGAGGGTATAGCTGCTGGAGGAGGGGCTTAACAGTCTTTCACTTAGTGTCACGCCTCCTATGGAGATGAGCTATACCCAAGGTTTCCTGTGTCCCCCAAGGAATTGGGCGAGAAAAGAATTATTTTTTTATTTATAAAAAAATACCAAATTTACCATTTTTTGTTTTAATTGCAAATTTCCAAGTTTCAATTTCTCTACTTCTATAATACATAGTAATACCGCCAAAAATTGGATTTTTTGTACTCACCGTAAAATCCTTTTCTCGTAGTAGGCATTGGGGGACACAGCACCATGGGTATATGTCCAACTACCACTAGGAGGCGACACTAGACATAAAAAGTGTTGGCTCCTCCCCGTTGGGCTATACCCTCTCCACAGACACTAGGCAGCTCAGTTTGTACCAAAAGCAGTAGGAGAGAGAAGAAAAGCAAGGAACCAACAACTCCCGTACCGGGAAAGATCAAGAGACCAGCCCGGAGAAGCGGAAGTAAAACAACATAGGGAGGGATCTGTGTCCCCCAATGCCTACTACGAGAAAAGGATTTTACGGTGAGTACAAAAAATCCAATTTTCTCGTGCATGGCATTGGGGGACACAGCACCATGGGACGTCCCAAAGCAGTCCCCGAGGGTGGGAAGAACAACCATGCCACCTGTGGGCATACAGGTGCGGGAGAACCATGTGACCCAACAGGAGAAAAGCACGGAATAGGCAGGAAGCCTCATAACAAGGGAGAAACTCCAAGGAGGCCACAGTGACGACTGCCAGCACCCCAGGACAAATGCCTGGGAGAAGGTCCCAAATGCAAGAAGAAGGCAAAGGAACACCCAGCTCAGCCGAAGGCTGGAGTGAAAGTAGGACAGCATCGCGTATCGGATCTACCCAACATCCCAATTGTCTCAGGCGAAAGCACAAACACCCTGAGGTCAACCCCTGAAGGGCCAGGGGAGCAAGGGAAATTGGAATCACTGAAGGCCAAACGAGAGAGTGAAGCTATAGCAAGGCTCACTTGTGAGTGGAGCGGGTCTCCTCTCACCGCAAAGCAGGTGAAAAAGCTAAGCGCCCTATTGAAAGGAAAAGATCCTAAAGGCGCTAAGGGAAACCGCCAACCCCTGGAAGGGGAGGGGGTTGTAGGTAAAAACCAGGAAGAGAGAAAAGACAAGACCTGCATCCCCAACCAGGAGACGAGGAACGAGCCTCTGAAAACAAAATATCGCTGAGAAGCGCAAGACCGGAGAAACTCTGGCGAAACTCATTATCAGGGAAGAAGGGAACCAGATGCAAGCCCAGGAAATCTCAGCAGGGGCACACTGGAGAGAGGGAAGCCATAGCAAGGCTCACATATGAAGGGAGCAGGACTCCCCCCCCCCCCCCCCCCCCCCCCACCGCAAAGCAGGTGATGAAGATAAACGTCCTATTGATAAGAGAAAACTCCCAAAGGCGCTAAGGGAAACCGCCAACCCTTGGAAAGGGAGGGGGTAGGAAGTAAAGGCCAGGTAAAAAGAAAAAAATAAGAGAAGACCTGCATCCCAAAACCAGGAGACGAGGAACGAGCCCCTGAAAATAAAATAATCGCTGAGAAGCGCAAGACCGGAGAAACTCCGGCCAAATGAAGTATCAGTGAGATGCAGGGCAAGGAAATCTCAGCATGGATACACTGGACTGAGAGACATGGGAGGAGAAGGAGAGTACTCCCAAAAGTCTAAGGAGGAAGGCTCTACAAACAGGAGGAGTCCCTCCCGAAGGATACCATAAGGTGGAAATGCAAACCGTAGCACTAAACCACTCAACACCAGGTACTTGAAGTGGGAGGATGGGAAGACAGACATGAATCCCATGAGGTCCAAAAGGCTATTGGAACCCGCAAGGGAAACAATCAACCCAGGCCCCTCCCAAACAACGATAATCCTACAGAATCTGTGTGAACAAATGAACGGTGACAGGGACTCCAGAAAGGAGTACCCGCAATGGGCTCACAAGGAACCAGGAACTGAACCACCAGAGGACAACAAAAACCAGAATATCCAAGAAAAAATGAAAAGAACCACCCTATGGGAAGGAATTGGCCATGGACAACTAGCCATTCAAAGAATAGTGGCTAGCAATCAGCATACATTGTCCCGGGGAGGGCAAATACAGCGGCTTGGGTTGTACCACTAAAACAACAGACGCCCATATGCATAAGGAATGGTGAAGTCGCTATAAAAGAAGCGGGAGTGACTACACGAAATGTAGAAACCAGCTGCGACCGACATACAGAAGGCTCCCAGGGAGAGAGAGTACCAGATGGGCGAGGACAATAGCAAGGTCCCAAAGGACTGCCCTCTGTTAGATAGTACAACTAAGCATAGAAATAAGGGAACACCCGGACCCAGAAGGAACTACGGAACCCTGTCCTATGTCAGAGCAATCAGCAGAAAATTCACCTACCAGGCAGGTGTGTGATGCTCAGTGGTTCTGTCCCTAACTCATCAGGGAGGAGGTCCAGCGAGGATGTCCAGCGAGGATATGTCGCTGACCCCAGGAGGATTCCGTGTGGCGGAGGACATCAAGTGATGGCCGAAAACTGCTGCAGCGGCCGGTGCTCAGCAAGCTACGTATCCCAACAAGGAGAAGATCCAGTGGAGATCACTGTACTCCACGAGGAATGGTCCGCCCTGTAATAGAAAACAACGCGGATACTCCTTTATAATATGTGGAACGCGGAGTGCAGCCGAAAGTAGTATTTGATAAGGATGGCAATAGCAACCCTAGCACAAAAACGAACAACCACCAGGCCATAGTTTAGGGAGCGTGGTTGTACGTGGACCACCCACCAGATCAGAACAGATCAGTCATATACTGGGTACACCAGAAGTAGAAATAGACCGACAAGGAGGAGGTTGGGCTGGCCCACCCCTGCCAGATATGGCTACCATATTCGTGCTGAACCAGGATGCCGAAAAGGGAAGTAACCAACATCCGCAGCACAGATTAGAGCCCGGGGAAGGAAGCACCCAGTAATACAGAAACCGTATGGGCCACAGATTGCACCATAGGACCCAGCACGTGGGTACTAAAAATACACGCCGAAAACCGAGGTAAGGTGGCTGCATGTTGCACACTAAGGAGGGTGGAAACAAAGCCACAGCATCCAGGAATGCGACCGCATTTGGAGGGTACAGGTCCTCAACCTGTAAGGTAGAAATGAGGCTGTGTAGTGTAAAGATACGACCAGACCGGTGCAATGGGTACAGCATCTGGAGATGGCCGAGGTACTAGGTCTAAGATTAGAGCGATGGGTCCACATGGAGCACCCTAGGACCAGAGAAGAAGTGCAACGGCTGCCACGTTAGCTATGGCACCTATATTTCGCTCGGGAAGGGAAAAATAGGGCCACACGGTACCACAAGGAACGACAGGTGCACACCACAACAAGGTAAGTGCAATGGTAACTGAAGAATGCCCTCTATTTCACCTAAAAAGAGGGAAATAGGGCCGCATGGCACACCATAGAGCCCGACAGGTGTAACGGCTGCAGCATCAGAGACGGTGCAGGAACTCACCTAAGAAGGGAGGAAGATGGCTGTTTGGTGCACTCTAGATGAGGTTGCAGTGGCAACGGCACTACAAAGTGGCCTCAATATCTCGTCCAGTAAGGGAGAAATAGTGCCGCAAGGTACACCATAAGGCCAGACAGAAGCAACGGCAACAGCTCCTGGAGATAGAGAGGTTAAATAAAAATGAAGGGCACAAGGTGGCAGCCTGGTGCCCACTAGAACCAAACAGAGGCAATTGCACAGCAATTGAGAGTGGCCTCTATATCTCGCCGGGAAGGGAGAAATAGTGCCGCACGGAACAATAGAGCCCGTCAGGGATACTGGATACAGCATCAGGAGATGGTGTAGGGACTCTGCCCAGGAAGGGAGCAAGGTGGCTGGAAACAGACAGGTGCAATTGCTACGGCAATTGAAGGCGGCCTGTATATCTCGCCCGGTAGGGGGAAATAGTGCCGCATGGAACACCTAACCAGTCAGCAGGAGCTCTACCTATGAAAGTAATAAGGCAGCTGGAAACAGACAGATGTAATCGCCACGGCATAGAAGCCGGCCTGTATTCTCTGGTACAGGCATTACAAAAGAACCTTTAGAGGCCGAGAAGGGGAGCCAACCCTACAAGTGGCGTTTGCCTGAATTATCAGCTTGCCTAGAACATAGCCCCTGGATAGGGGCCAGGAAGGTCTGTCGTGCACAGCCTACGAGGGCGTACATACCAGAGACACCGCGTAGGTGTCCCAGTTGCTAAGCACGGTGACGGCTGCCTTACCTGTGCGGTAATTACCTGTGCAGGCAGGAGGGCGCCATCTGAAAGTCCACTAGAGGGGCACCAAACCTGGTAGGGTAGGTACCACCATGCACGTTTGACTTGACCACGCAGAGGGATTCTGCACGGTGGAAGACCGCCTGATGCTCTGTTCCGAGGGAATCGGTGCAGAGGTGTCCCCAGAGGCAACTGACAGAAGGCTTCGTCACCAGCCTCCGGCCTGTCCTGGGGGACCCGAGGATGCCGGGGAGGGGTGGAAGCTAGTTGAGACCACCCAAGGGTGGTCCATGGGCTACTCCTTGCGGGACCCTGTATCTTAGCGTGCGCGTGGCTCAGGGGGGAAGGAGACCGCAATTTGTAGGTAGCGCTCCAGCGAATCCGCCAGGGACTTAAGGATCGCCATGGAGAGAGCCCATTCGCGCGGGGGGGGGGGGCCCTACCACGTGGAAACCTCCGTAGACAACGGACGCACGAAAATCGTGGCGATCCGATACGGAGGCTGGGAGAGGAGGCCCATAGACCTATCTAACCCCGGAAACAACATTTCCCAAGAGGTGCTGCAGCAGCTATATAGTAGGCAGGAAACCACATTCAGGTGGCAGGGCTGCAGGAGAATGCAGCAATAGAGAGGGGAGAGAGGGAAGGGGCCTGTGGAGCAATTCAGCCAGAGGCTGCCTACCGGACCCCAGGAGTTGTGCAGCGCACCGAGCGCAGAAGATGGCGACCTGAGATAGCAGGAGCCGGCGACCGGAGAAAGAAGGAGCCGACAGCCGGAGAAAGAAGGAGCCGACAGCCGGAGAAAGAAGGAGCCGACAGCCGGAGAAAGAAGGAGCCGACAGCCGGAGAAAGAAGGAGCCGACAGCCGGAGAAAGAAGGAGCCGACAGCCGGAGAAAGAAGGAGCCGACAGCCGGAGAAAGAAGGAGCCGACAGCCGGAGAAAGAAGGAGCCGACAGCCGGAGAAAGAACCGCCCCTCAGAGAGAGAGAGCAGAGAACCTGGGGCCGGCTTGGCAGGCAGAAGAGGCCCCTCCCAGGCTCCCCCCACGGAGGGGAGGAGACGGAGAAAGCCCGGGAAGAGAGAAAGTGGGCGGGGAGTTGCAGCCTAGTAGGCCCGAAAAGCCGGTAAGCCATTACTAAAGTAATGGAGCGCGGCCGAGAGCGAACGGCCGCGACCGCGATAGTGCCCCAGAATTGCCGCGACGAACGGGGGCCAGGTGGGGGAGAGAGCTGAGGGAGAGGCCCCCAGGGAGAGAAAAAAAGGAAGGCCAGGGGCATCAGGGGCCAGGATATTGCCTGAATTATCAGCAGCAGAGGCAAGGCAGCTTATCAGAGGCAAGGCATTGTCCCACACAGCAATAAAAGCTGTATCATGTATCCGGGTAGGGAACATGAGGGGGGAACAAGTCCAGGCCCGGGAAGGAGGATGGGATCCCTAAAATCTAACATACTCACCCTCAGACGTCTTCAGGCGCAGCAGTAACCACCCCCTCGGCGGACTCAACACGGGAACCGTGGGACTGCCGGAATTCCACTGCGGAAGCAGATTTGGGGACTGGGTGGCTGCCAGGTACCTGAGTACGCGCCCGCAGGGGGGGCAACTAAAGTGGAACACGATGGAGCCACCCCTGCCGCAGGCCGAAACCTGCAGAGAAAGAAAAATTGATTAAAGAAAAAATAAAATAAAAAAAATAAAATAGCAGGATGACCTGCACAAAAAAGCAGGTCAGGTCTGCCTCCTATGGACACTAGAACAAAACTGAGCTGCCTAGTGTCTGTGGAGAGGGTATAGCCCAACGGGGAGGAGCCAACACTTTTTATGTCTAGTGTCGCCTCCTAGTGGTAGTTGGACATATACCCATGGTGCTGTGTCCCCCAATGCCATGCACGAGAAAATAGTTATTACTTTACATTCCCCATATGTCTACTTCATGTTTGGATCATTTTAAGAATGATATTTTATTTTTTGGGGATGTTACAAGGCTTAGAAGTTTAGAAGCAAATCTTGAAATTTTTCAGAAATTTTCAAAAACCCAATTTTTAGGGACCAGTTCAGGTCTGAAGTCACTTTGCGAGGCTTACATAATAGAAACCACCCAAAAAAAATTCTATAAACTACCCCCCTCAAGGTATTCAAAACTGATTTTACAAACTTTGTTAACCCTTTAGGTGTTCCACAAGAATTAATGGAAAAGATACAATTTCAAAATTTCACTTTTTTGGCAGATTTTCCATTTTAATATTTTTTTTCCAGTTACAAAGCAAGGGTTAACAGCCAAACCAGACTCAATATTTACGGCACTGATTCTGTAGTTTACAGAAACACCCCATATGTGGTCGTAAACCGCTGTACGGGCACACGGCAGGGCGCAGAAGGAAAGGAATGCCATACAGTTTTTGGAAGGCAGATTTTGCTGGACTGTGTTTTTTTGACACCATGTCCCATTTGAAGCCCCCCTGATGCACCCCTAGAGTAGAAACTCCAAAAAAGTGGCCCCATTTTATAAACTACGGGATAGGCTGGCAGTATTGTTGGTAGTAGTTTAGGGTACATATGATTTTTGGTTGCTCTATATTACACTTTTTGTGAGGCAAGATAAGAAATAGCTGTTTTGGCACAGTTTTTATTTTTTGTTATTTACAACATTCATCTGACAGGTTAGATCATGTTATATTTTTATAGACCAGGTTGTCACGAATGCGGCGATACCTAATATGTATACTTTTTTATTTATTTATGTAAGTTTTACACAATGATTTCTTTTTTGAAGAAAAAAAAAAAATCATGTTTTAGTGTTTCCATAGTCTGAGAGCCATAATTTTTTCAGTTTTTGGGCGATTACCTTGAGTAGGGTATGATTTTTGCGGGATGAGATGACTGTTTTATTGGCACCATTTTGGGGTGCGTGTGACTTTTTGATCGCTTGCTATTACACTTTTTGTGATGTAAGGTGACAAAAAATGGTTTATTTAGCACAGTTTTTATTTTACATTTTTTACGGTGTTCATCTGAGGGGTTAGGTCATGTGATATTTTTTATAGAGCCGGTCGATACGGACGCGGTGATGTCAAATATGTATACTTTTTTTTTCCCTATTTTTTTTTAACTTTATTTGGGGAAAATGACGTTTTTGTTTATTTTTACTTGAAACTTAATTTTTTGGGGGGGAAAACTTTATTTTTTCACTTTATTTTTTGTCCCACTTTGGGACTTAAACTTTTGGGGGTTCTAATCCTTTACAATGCATTCCAATACTTCTGTATTCAAATGCATTGGCTGTATGAGAAATACAGTGTGTATTACTCATACAGCTTCCGGCCTGTGAGATCCAGGGGGCTGGATCTCACAGGCTCGTCACCGCAAGGCAGCGCGATGACTTCCTTAGACATCGCGCTGCCTTCCATGCCATCGGGTTCCCCCCACAGCCGCATGGGGACCCGATGGCACCGCCCGCTGAGGCCGCCATCGCAGGTAAAAGCCGCAAACCACAGGTCTGAATTGACCTGCGGTTTGCAGCGATCACCGATACGGGGGGGGGGGGGTCACATGACTCCCCCCGGTGTTGTGACAGGATGCCCGCTGAATGATTTCAGCGGGCATCCTGTTCCTATTAACCCCCGCCGCACCACAATCTACTTTTAAACTTAGGACGTACCGGTACGTCCTGAGTCCTTAAGGACTTGGCAAACATGGCGTACCGGTACGTCCTAAGTCCCTAAGGGGTTAAAGGGAACCTGTCAGCAAATTCATGCTGCTCTAACCGATGGCAGAACTGAAATACTCACCAGTTCACCATATTACAACAAACTGTTTTGTGGTCCGCGAATTGCAAAACACGGATACCGGCCATGTGCATTCTGCATTTTGTATAACGGAATGGCTGGTTATACAGTCGTATCCTTGTCCGTAAAATACTGATGTGGACAAAAATTGCGGATCGCATGTGGTCCAAAAATATGTTCGTGTGGATGAGCCCTTACTCTGAGATGCTGTGTTTTAGAGGAAAACACACTTTTATATAGTGGCAGGGTGATGTGTCTGCTGGGCGGCTTCTCTCCAGCTTGATTGGAAAGAGACCTGTACAGCGCAAAGGAAACCGGTCACCCCATCTAACAACACGATGACCGGACTAGGAAGGCTGCTGTCCCCAACAGCTGCCATCTTTAGCTAAGGGCCCAAGGACTTTGTAACAACCCCCTGCAGTCCTGACAGTTACAACAGAACAGCACTAATCACTGCAGGAAAGGCTACTTTTACCTTTTTAGGTTATAAAATTTTTATTTTAGCCCCTTAATATGCAAAATCACACACATTACACACCCCTATAAAAAAATAAAAATCCCAGTCATCCCAAAGACAGTATTCAGCTAAGGAACCAAACGCAATCATTGCCTCCGATTCCGCCTCATCATCATCCAGTTATGAGGAAACCACAAGAAGGTGCCCCAGAATAACAGCGAAGGGAGCCCTGCCAGAGTGATCCTATATAGACCCCACCACCAGAGGATTATCAGCCTCAAATTCCTGAGTTTGTGTGTAGCTCAGGAATATAGGTTGACACTGTGGGCTTCACAGAAATTTCCTTTTTTTTTAAAATCTTTTTCCCTGAAGGTTTTGTAAATTTAATGGTGGCTCAAAGTAATTTGTATGCCCAGAGATTTATTGCCCAAAATCCCACATTGTCATATGCTCAACCCTTGAGGTGGACTCAAGTATTTAGGGTATTAGGGTATCAATAATGAGGTTTGTTTTGCTGTTAATACTTGCTGTATTACAGGGGGGGGAATGGATCAAAATGGAAAATCTACAAAAACATTTTTAAAATTTCATCTCCATTTTACTTTAATTCCTGTGGAACATCTAAAGAATTAACAAAGTTTCTATAATAATTTTGAATAATTTGCGTTATCTAGTTTCTAAAATGGGGTCATTTATGGGTGTTTTCTATTATATAAGCCCCTCAAAGTGACTTTGGCCCTTCTAATACTAAGCTGTCATCCTAAAAAAAAAAAAAACACTTACAAAATGATGCAGACATAAAGTGGACATAAGGGGAATCTTAATCAATAACCATTAAATTCAAACTTCGAGAACTGGGAATTTATCAAAATTTTCTGTCAATTTTAGATTTTTTTCTAATAAGAGGTGAAACATATCAACTCAAATTTACCACGACCATGTCACAAGAAAATCTCAAAATCGCTTGGATAAGTAAAAGAATTCCAAAGTTATTACTACATAAAATGACACATCCTAGATTTGCTAAATTAGGCTGTGTCAGGAAGGTGAAAACTGGGGGCCTGCTCAGAAACACAGCAATATTAAAGAGTAAAACGCGGTTTATTGTAGTGAGGGAGACTGTCAGTAATTGATGCTATTTGTGGTGAGGGCAGTATAAATTTGCAGACAGGTTACCTTTACAGAAACTACACAGACACTCAAGTATTGAAGCAAGCAGGAAAGTGAACTGTCTCATAGGTCTAACGGTTATTACACAGTGTGCCAGCCTATGTCCTTTTTCAGAAAATTTAGCAAATACCTATCTCGCTGAGTAACCCAATTGAGGCTTCACAAGTATGTCCATTATAAGGCCTCATGCACATGACCGTGCTGTTTTTTCCGGTCCGCAAACCGCGTATCCGCAAAAAACGGAAGGCGCCCATGTTGCCTTCTGCAATTTGCGGAACGGAACGGGCGCCGGCAATATAAATGCCTATTCTTGTCCGCAAAACCACGGACAAGAATAGGACAGGTTATATTTCTTTAGCAGGGCCGCGGAACGGAGCCACGGATGCGGACCCAAACAACGGTCGTGTGCATGAGGCCTAATACTGTGCATTAGAATTTTGCTTTGTTCTTCATTTGACATAGCGCAAAAGCAGCCTAGAAAAGAGGACCTGTCACATGATTTTCTTTCTGAAACTAATAACTTCATCTATAGCCCGCCTCTTTTTTTATTTTATTTTTTATTTATTTTTTACATTAGCCCCTCTGTTGTGCCACTATGCCCCCTGCTCTGTTCTGGGTAGAAAAGGTACCAAGAGGAGGAGACTTCTGCTCTCCTCAGCGGGCGTCTCCTTCTTCCTGTCTGTGGCTGCCCAATTGCTGCAGAGCGTTTCACAGCCAGGGAAAGGAGATCTGTTCTTGCGAAATCTTGTAAATCTCACGAGAACAGGCTATGTAAGTGAGTACAATGGGCACTATGTTCACTTACATAGCCCACTGGGGAGAGCAGAAGTATCCTCCTCCCTGTGCCTTTGCTACTCATTAGCATATTAGGCGCCAGAACAGAGCGGGGGGCATAGTGGCACAACGAAGGGGCATCTGCTGAAGGAAGACTACAGATGAAGGTATTTTAGAAAAACATGCTGCCATAGGTCTCTCTTCTTTAATGTAATTTACTATGTAAATGCATTGTCCAATGAACCGCCTCTTCCCTGGCCCAGTAAATAATAACTTACATAAAGGCCAAGAGTCTATTTTTACGGCAGTATTACACTGCCTGGTGCTCAGAAAGGACCAGTGATAAGGAATAAGTACGTCTTTTTTACGTACATGGAGGGAGGAACAATTGCGACTGCATTCCCATTCAGTTCTATTATTGGCAGCACATTCTGGATTACACAGAAGATTGCTGCCAATAATCAAGCACCTATTATTCTGCATAATAGATGCAATCATCCGGCAAACAAGCATTTACTTGTTTGTCGACTGACTTGTGCCACAATTTCAGGGGCCAACTGGCTCGAAAATCAGGCAGTGTAGCAGGGTCTTTAGTCCAGATGTTAACTGATTGTTCCTGAGGAGATCTACAGTACTCTACGTCAAAAAAGAATGAGAAACCACCATTCACAAGCATATGATTCTACAAGTGTATGACATGGCATCTGATATACTGCAGTTTGCTATGTGCAGTGCATCAGATCAAAAGAGTTATAATATATTTACCTGCTGCAGAACAGTGACTCCCATTTTCCAGCCAGGAAAGCTGAACAAAAGTTTGCTACAAGAGAAATTGTGACACTAAGTTACATTGCACTAATATATATATATATATATTAGACATATTTTAGTATATGTTTATTGTATTAATAATTGCAATTTCACACAGTAGTATCAAAGAGTGACATATGGAATTCCAGAAGTGCAATTGTACATGCAATGTCTTCAGAAAAAGGAGATGCTGCCATGTAGCTGGATACACTTTAACCTTTCAGCATTAGGGCTCATGCACACAGCAGTAGCAGCCAATAGCAGGCCGCGATGGGAACGAGTCTCC
Source organism: Bufo bufo (assembly GCF_905171765.1). NCBI lineage: Eukaryota > Metazoa > Chordata > Amphibia > Anura > Bufonidae > Bufo > Bufo bufo. Next base: position 163,160,017 of record NC_053390.1, on the reverse strand, counting down.
CTAGCGTCACCCGTGATGCTAGGGAGACTCGTCCCAGTCACGGCCTGCTATTGGTTGGTGATTCTTATCAGTGATCGTGAGACAAAACCAGACGCAGATCAAGAACACCAAACAGGTGCAAATCTTTGGATTATACCTGATCTCCACTCCCAATTTTGCCAAACAAGCACTGATAGAAATCACAAACGTGTGAGCAGTTTTCTCCTGCTAGGCTCTAGCAGCTTCAGCACATGCTAATGAGTCCCCATATTGATGAACTCACGGCTCTCCCTGCCACCGATTGACAGTTTTCCATATGAATCAGCAGCAGATGGGTGGGGGAAAGCCAGGAGCTCATGAATATGGGTCAGTTAAAGAAAGTGACGCAGCATTTTGCTAAGGCTGAGTTCACACTTCAGTTATTTAATCAGTTATTCCCATCAGTTATTGTAAGCCAAAACCCGTAGTGAAGCCTTCTCAGAGATAAAGTATAAGGGAGAGATCTGCACCCGTTTTGTGTTTTTGGACCTGCACCTGGTTTTGGCTCACAATCACTGATGTGAACTTGGCATAAGGGGGGTCTGTGACTAGTTTATATAGCTCTTAGTTAGGAACCATAAAAATTGTGAGATTCCCTTTAACCACCTCAGCTCCCCTAGCTTAAACACCCTGAAAGACCAGGCCACTTTTTACACTTCTGACCTACACTACTTTCACCGTTTATTGCTCGGTCATGCAACTTACCACCCAAATGAATTTTACCTCCTTTTCTTCTCACTAATAGAGCTTTCATTTGGTGGTATTTCATTGCTGCTGACATTTTTACTTTTTTTGTTATTAATCGAAATTTAACGATTTTTTTGCAAAAAAATTACATTTTTCACTTTCAGTTGTAAAATTTTGCAAAAAAAACTACATCCATATATAAAATTTTCTCTAAATTTATTGTTCTACATGTCTTTGATAAAAAAAAAATGTTTGGGTAAAAAAAAAAAATGGTTTGGGTAAAAGTTATAGCGTTTACAAACTATTTTACAAAAATGTGAATTTCTGCTTTTTGAAGCAGCTCTGACTTTCTGAGCACCTGTCATGTTTCCTGAGGTTCTATAATGCCCAGACAGTACAAACACCCCACAAATGACCCCATTTCGGAAAGTAGACACCCTAAGGTATTCGCTGATGGGCATAGTGAGTTCATAGTACTTTTTATTTTTTGTCACAAGTTAGTGGAAAATGATGATTTTTTTTCTTTTTTCTTACAAAGTCTCATATTCCACTAACTTGTGACAAAAAATAAAAACTATGAACTCACTATGCCCATCAGCAAATACCTTGGGGTGTCTTCTTTCCAAAATGGGGTCACTTGTGGGGTAGTTATACTGCCCTGGGATTCTAGGGGCCCAAATGTGTGGTAAGTAGTTTGAAATCAAAATGTGTAAAAAATGACCGGTGAAATCCGAAAGGTGCTCTTTGGAATGTGGAGCCTTACAGGGGGGTGATCAATGACAGGGGGGTGATCAGGGAGTCTATATGGGGTGATCAGGGGTTCATAAGGGGTTAATAAGTGACAGGGGGGGGTGTGGTGTAGTGTAGTGGTGTTTGGTGCTACTTTACTGAGCTACCTGTGTCCTCTGGTGGTCGATCCAAACAAAGGGGACCACCAGAGGACCAGGTAGCAGGTATATTAGACGCGGTTATCAAAACAGCGTCTAATATACCTGTTAGGGGTTAAAAAAATCACATCTCCAGCCTGCCAGCGAACGATCGCCGCTGGCAGGCTGGAGATCCACTCGCTTACCTTCCGATCCTGTGTGCGCGCGTTCACAGGAAATCTCGCGTCTCGCGAGATGACGAGTATATGCGTGACTGTGCGCAGGGCTGCCGCCTCCGGAACGCGATCCTGCGTTAGGCGGTCCGGAGGCGGTTAAAGGGGTTGTGTCACTTCAGACACAGGTGGCATATCGCTAGGATATGCCACCAATGTCAGATAGGTGCGAGTTAAAAAGGTGGAACCTCTCTCTAGAACAGAGCCCTCAAAGTAAATATAAGCACACTGCACATGTGTGGCGTGCTCTCTATTCACTTCTACCCATGGGTGACTGTTGTCCGTTCAGTTTGGGGGTCCCATTCTGCAGATACAAGCGGGTCCTAGAGGTGGGATCAGCAGCAATCTAGCATGTGTGGCATATCCTAGCAATATTCCACCAATGTCTTAGCTGAGACATCCCCTTTAAGGCCTCCGAACACAAGAAATAAGTTGGTTGAGCCCATTGATGTCAGTGGGATCAGCCAACTATCTTATATGCACAGGAGCTCCCGACTCTTCCCTGATAAATAATAGGAGAACGAAGGATTAGTGTTGATACTTTTGTTGTAAGGTAAAATAAGCCGCCACCAGAGAAGTCTGGCAGCAGCTTAATCCCACTACTCATCAACATTAGGGTCCATTCACACGTCCGTTGTTTCTTTCCTGATCTGTTCCGTTTTTTGCTGAACAGATCTGGACCCATTCATTTTCAATGGGTCCTGAAAAAAATCAGATATTGAGCTGTCCGTTTTTTTCCAAGACCCATTGAAAATGAATGGGTCCAGATCTGGTCCAGATCTGTTCAGCAAAAAACGGAACAGATCAGGAAAGAAACAACGGACGTGTGAATGGACCCTTACAGGCAAACCAGGCCAAACTAAGAGTGCATGTGTACAGGAAGGCAAGGGGTGTCAGGAAATATAGTAATCGGTCGAACAAGTGTTTGGCCAACTGCTACGGAAGGGGTCTTCTATAAGTCCTCCATGGTTGCTACATGGTGCCGTAACTGTAGCCATACCATTGTGATTATTTGACCTTCTAGATTGGGCTACTTTCACATTAGCGTTTTCAATTGTGCTATTGAGATCCGTCATAGGATCTCAATAGCGGAAGAAAACTCTTGTTTTGTCCCCATTCATTGTTTGGTTGCGTGCCCATCGCAGACAGAAAAACTCTGCAAGCAGCATTTTTCTGTCCGCGATGTGGTGCGGAGCAAGACGGATCCGTCCTGACACACAATGTAAGTCAATTGGGACGGATCAGTTTTCTCTGACAATAGAAAATGGATCTGTCCCCCATTGACTTTCAATGGTGTTCAGAACCTATCCGTCATGGCTATAGAAGACATAATACCGCCGGATGCATGCGGTTTGCGGATCCATGACTGATCCGCAAAAAGCGCTGATGTGAAAGTAGACTTAGGCAAAATGTCATCTGATGTTTCCCCTCAAGTTTTCTGAACAAATATGCTTAGTCCAAATTCCGTCAACAATATATCAGACAAAGGCTTGGTGAATCAGCCTTCATATTTGTACAGCACCAGGTATCTGCATCTAATGCACCACTCATTTAGGATAATGGTGCATGGAACTGCTTGCACAAAATAGTAACTTACTTGGATTTCACATTCCACAACTGAAGAGAGCCCTGCTGACTTCCCAGGAGGACCTTATTCATGTATGTGCTCGGATGCATGATTGCAGAAATATCAAAACTGCTCTTGTCAAAATTCAGCTGTAAATATTCCTCTGTGGAAAATAAAGTATTGATATCACACCTTAATATGTGTGCTATATATATATATATATATATATATATATTATATTATATACACACACACACACTATCTATAGGTACTTTGTCCTGTAATTGGCACAAGAGCTTTGAATGAAGCATTAGGACGCATTTTGTGAAGTTATGGTAATGAAGGAACGATCACAGGTCAGAATATGTCCATTATTACCTTGTGATTGGACATCCCAAATGATGACAGTATTACTGGTATCAACAGATATTACATGATCACCAAAAGGCAGCACCAGATGAATTTCTGCATCATGGCCTTTGTATGTGTGGACTACCTGAAAGAAAGTCACGAGTACACCAATTATATGGAGAGAAAGGGCCACATTATATATATATCATCATCTTACATTTATTTACCTGCTTTTTTTCCTGGAGATCCAGAAGAGAAGTCTCTCCCGCTCTGGCTTCCTTGAGCATGGCTGACATTACACACACATCAGATATATATGTGACTGATATGCATGTAGTGATTTTTACCTGTTCACATATCTTCTATATACAACTGTAACTTTTTAGTATAGTTTTTGTATCAATGTAGCTTCCCAGCATATCAAAGTGTTTGAAGAAATATATACAGGACAGTCCCAGCAAAGGACCACATACCGCAAACGTTACGCCATAGAACACAGGCCTAAACATCCATAACAAAATCTGCAATAAAGTTTGCATGCTTTACATGTGGATTTTGTTGGGGTACTTGGTGCAAATTTAGGCCAAATGCACACGGCCGTGAGCGGTCCGTGGTATCCCGGCCTGGCATCCTGCTGACAACAGGAACGCACAGTGTCATTGGTTGCTATGACGCCGTGCGCTTCATGCCGCCTCTGCTGTACAGTAATACACTCGTAAAGATCTATACGAGTGTATTACTGTACAGCAGCGGCGGCATGAAGTGCACGGTGTCATAGCAACCAATGACACTGTGCGCTCCTGTTGTCAGCAGGATGCCAGGTCGGGATACCACGGACCGCTCACGGCCTTAGCCACACGTTTACCTAGCCGCATTGTGGTGAATGAAATCTGCCATAGCAGGTAAGGCATGCTGCAGAGAAGACATGAAACATGAGCAACTGCACAAACCTCTTTGTTCCTAGCAAATGCTTTAAGGAGATTTCCATGAGACGCAAACACCAGCATTCGGTCCGCAGCAAGACAACTAATGTTTTCTGGAAGAGCATTGCCTGAAAGTGGATAACGAGGTTCCATTAATCAAATAACAGATGATGGGCAAATGCCTAAAGTGTTAGAGGGTCCTAGACATTGTTAATTTAAAGAGAACCTGTCACCGGGATTTTGTGTATAGAGCTGAGGACATGGGTTGCTAGATGGCCGCTAGCACATCCGCAATATCCAGTCCCTATAGCTCTGTGTGCTTTTATTGTGTCAAAAAAACGACGTGATACATATGCAAATTAACCTGAGATGAGTCCTGTCCCTGACTCATCTCACGTACAGGACTCATCTAAGGTTCTTTTGCATATGTATCAAGTCGGTTTTTTTACACAATAAAAGCACACAGAGCTATGGGGACTGGGTATTGCGGATGTGATAGCGGCCATCTAGCAACCCATGTCCTCAGCTCTATACACAAAATCCTGGTGACAGGTTCCCTTTAAAGGGAATCTGTCACCGTTTACCTTTTCCAAACCCTTTGCATAGACACATAGCTGTGGTCTACCTGATTTCTTTTATTGATCAGATTCTCTGTTCCCGAGTTATACTACTTTTCCTTAATATGCAAATGTGGCCTTTGGTGCAATGGGGCCTCACGGTTGCTCTTGTTGCACCCAACCTACACTTTTTTCTGTGGCCAGCCCCTCCCTCTCTGCTTTGCTACTGCCTTCCCTGTGAACCAAAGCAGCCAGGGAGTGGCTGGCCACAGAAAGGAGAAGGACTTGGGTAAAACAAGAGCCATGGTGACTCCCTCATTGCACCAAAGGCCTAATTTGCATATTAAGGGGGGGGGGGGGGAAGAAAAAAAAGGGACGGAGTCTGAGATCGGTAAAAGAAAAACCGTTTTAATCAGGTGAACTGCAAACAGTTTAATAGGAAGGTCGCTGGTGACAGATTTGCTTTAACAATTTTTTTGCAAGAACCCAATATACCAGTATCATACATTGGATAAATCTCATTTATAGCTGATGCATGTAGTACTCCATGGAAAGGAAAGAGGCGTCTGGTTTGTATTATAAACCTGCCACACAATGGTGCCGTCTACTTGCAGCATTACAGCAGTGACATCAAAACAGCATATTTATAAGACAGTGTGCATAATATTATATTATAGTGCAGCTGTTCAACAGAACAAAGAGAACAGTCCTCACATAGAGCGCTCTCCTCGCTGCAGGAGACTGCTCCACCTAACAAAGGTTAGTTGCGCCGCTATCTGTGACTTCTCCCCGCTCACGCCAGGTCCGTAATTGTGGGCGAGGAAAGGAACGGGCCGGGAAGCCCGTCTCATTCATAATTTTCTATGCCTGTTTTCGTAGAAAAAGGTCTTAACGTAAGACAGCTCGGAAGCAGTCTTACATTAATGACTGGCACTGGATGCGCTGAAGTTATGGAGAGGCCTGCGCCTCTTCATAACTTCAGCGGAACCACCGTCAGCTATAGGCCTTTATTAAGACCTAGGTTTGTCACAATACCAAAATTCTGATTCGATTTCGATACCATAAAAAAGTATTGCGATACTCGATAAAAAATAAAAACACCAAAAAAAGCTGTGTGCATTCCATATTTCATGGAACATCCGGCCCATAATAGAACAGTCCTATCCTATTGTTTGAGGGGACAAGGTGACTAAAAATGTCGAACTGCGCGGTTTCGATTTTTTTCTGTTACGGCGTTCACCGCATATATGTAAAATTAGGAAAGGGATGATTTAAACTTTTAGTATTTTGGTGTTTTTTTAACTTTTTTTTTTTTTACTTTGTATTTACTATTAGTCCCCTTAGGGGCTAGAACCCGGGATCTTTTCATCCCTTGTCCTGTTCACCCTGATAGAGCTCTGTTAGGATGAATAGGACTTCACACTCTCCCTGCTTCCCTGTGCATAGTGCACACAGCAGCAGGGAGATTACCATGGCAGCCAGGACTTCAGTAGAGAGACCCGGACTCAAAAACAGGGCATGCGATCTGCCCGCTGCCTATACTTGAATTAATGTTTTTTACATTTATTGGTGGCGCAGTGGCAACAGTCCCTCCCCTCCTCCTCCCTGCCATCTTCCCACTGGTGGCAGCAGCGTCACAGTGGGGAGGGAGGGACTGCCTCCTTCTCCACTGTGCTAGTGAAGAGAACATGGCGCGCGCTGAGAGCGGCGCGTGCCATGTTCTCTAACTGATACTAGGCTGCACAGCCTAGCATCGTTAAATAGTAAGACCCGGTATCGTATAGATCCGGTCTAAAAATACCGATTGGGTATTGATACCCGGTGCAACCCTATTAAGACTCGGGTCTAAAACGCAGGTCTTAATAAATGTGCCCCTATATTATTATGTGTGGATTTAATTAGTTACATCAGGATAAATATTTCTAACTTTGTATAAAAATTTGACAAATAAAAAAAATCTACTTACTGACAGCAACTTGGCCGAGTCTATTAACCTAAAAAAAAAAGAAGAAGAAACAATTAAAGGGGTTGTGTCATCTTGCTCTTTCACTTGCAGCCCCACAGATCTCTACTTCTTGCTTCAGCTGGGGGCCGGAACTTCCTGTGTGATACCAACAGCGGTGGCCGGAACCCCTGGCAACAAGCAGTAAACAAAGCTACCACACGCCGTGAGACCACATTGTCTAAATGGGAATACCCCTTTAATTTTCTTCCATTAGTATTCTGAAGCAGCAGCTTCTAGAGCAGTGATGGCTAACCTCCAGCACTCCAGATGTGGTGAAACTACAACTCCCAGCATGCTCTATTCATTTCTATGGAGTTCTGAGAACAGCCAAGCAAGTGTGCATCTTGGGAGTTATAGTTTTACCACAGCTGGAGTGCCGGAGGTTAGCCATCACTGCTCTAGAAGTTTCATGGTGTACAGTACAATGATTAGGCTGTGCTCTTCTAAGTCTTTTTCACCAATGTTGCCCCCCAAATGAATGGAGAAGCAGGCTGAGCATGCACACTGCTACTGCATTCATCCTCGTGGCACTGCCAGAGGCAGATTCCATTATTCCTCATCTCTGTGTAGGCTCCATTCCTGGGGTTGGCTGACATTCACTGAAGAAAATCAGGGACCAACCCAGCGACGTCTGAATTACGCCTTAGAATCCCTTTAAAGGGTGCTACGTAATTTGTTATTTTTGCTTTTAAAAGATGTTATTGCATATATTATTACTGGATATTCTCTCTCCATCTTCAGAAACGAATAATCTACCGCACGACGGGGCGCAGAGAAAAATAACTTCCTTGTCTCTCAGGGGATTACAGTCACAGTGTATGAATGGGATCCGGGCATCGGAATCTCAAGCTGTGAGGATTGGGGTGGTGGGAGTCTACGTGTGAAGAGGGCACTGCAGTCTAGGTCCTCTGTCATTTTCAATCACACAGTGTGAAAATTCATTCCATCTAGGGTCAGCTAGTGAAAACTGTCTGGCCGGCACTGGAGTGCGGGGTAAGCATATGATGGATTGATTTTTAGAAACAGTAGCGGTTGTCAGATATTTTTTATTATCTTGGACAACCTCTAAACCAAAACGGAATCTGCAGAGTTAGAACAGCATTATCTTTTACACAGCTGAAGACCCTGCATCCCGGGGGTCACATTCGACCCCCGACCATCTGGTCACTCACATGTTTCTCTATGTCTGGTGGCTGCTTACATGCATTTTCCATGTCATAGATGTAGAACAAAGCAGGGACAAATAAGTATCAATGGTACACTGTGTGGCCATCGATAGGACCCCTCCCCCCAATATTGGCAGAATGGGGTTCGCCTGACCCCTGTGTGGTACTCCAGGAGGGAGTAAATGAGATCTGCATTGGAGTTTAAAGGGTTTCTATCACTTCATATGACATAATTAGCTGGCAGACACTAGCGATCTGCTAGTGTCTGCTCTGGCCAACCATCCTACTATAATCACTTGTGGGGCAGCCGTTTTGCTAAAAAACTAACTTTTATAAATATGCTAATGAGCCTCTAGGTGCTATGTGGGCGTCATTAGCACCTAGAGGCTCCGTCTACCTTCATACACAGCGGCCGCCCAGCACGTCCCTCCAGCCCGCCCATGTCCTCCTCCGTGTGACGCAGCGGCCGAATTCTCGCGCATGCGCCGTGCGCGGCTGTATTCGGCGCATTAGAGATGTCTGAGCTCGGAGCGGTCAGACATTCAATGCGCATGCGCGGCTGTATTCGGCGCATGCGCATTGAATGTCTGACGCTCCGAGCTCAGACATCTCTAATGCGCCGAATACAGCCGCGCACGGCGCATGCGCGAGAATTCGGCCGCTGCGTCACACGGAGGAGGACATGGGCGGGCTGGAGGGACGTGCTGGGCGGCCGCTGTGTATGAAGGTAGACGGAGCCTCTAGGTGCTAATGACGCCCACATAGCACCTAGAGGCTCATTAGCATATTTATAAAAGTTAGTTTTTTAGCAAAACCGTTGCCCCACAAGTGATTATAGTAGGATGGTTGGCCAGAGCAGACACTAGCAGATCGCTAGTGTCTGCCAGCTAATTATGTCATATGAAGTGATAGAAACCCTTTAAGCAACTTATATAAACGACAATGGTAACAACTAGTGTTGAGCGAACTTCTGTTTCGAAGTTATGATCGGTGGTAGCGGAACCCATAACGGAACTCTTAGATAACCCGAACTTTGTACGCCGAACTTGAAAACACAAGTTCGCTCAACAGTAATAACAAAAGGCGACCCCCATTCTCCTGATTGGTTCAATCTGACAACATGGCCCTTGGACCCCTGCATTAGGGTATGGTGGGTGCTGATCTTGAGATACTGGGTGCAGGCAGTCTACAAATGAACTCGTTCCTAGGATAACGGCCGTCCACATCACTGCCATCGATGGGATCACATGGAGACGTAGGACATGCCTCATGGCAGCCTGCCGCCGGCTAATATACGGCCCCCGTACTCACATTGTAAGTGAGGAAACTCTTCCCCACCGCGGTGACCAGGTAAAACTCCTTGTGCTTCTTGTGGTACCGCACTACATGAGCTATGTGGTTGCTGTACATGCCCAGAGAGCGGTACCCGGTGAATAAGACGCTCCCCCGGCCTCCTTTTTCAGCCGCCATGGTTCTGCACAGCAGCTAACCGGCTACACCGTGACAAGCACGTGTGGACAGCCTGGAAGCTCCACAACACAGGAACTTCCGGGTGACAGCGCAGCACACTAACACTTCCGCCTCGCAGTTCCCTGCACTTGTGTTCCACCCTGTGCTGGTTCCTAGGAGATGACGTTTAGTTTGCACGCCGGTGAGGGCAACATCCACTTCAGTGCCATTAGCTGGGGTCATTTATTCCTTCTTTTGGACTGTGTAAAGTGAAAAAAGCAATAATAAGTAATGTCCATATCTGCATTCAGAGCCACATTATCATAATCTCATACCTCCCAACTTTTGAAAAGAAGGAAGAGGGACATTATTTGCAGCAGGCAGTGGCAACATTTTTCAGCATTAAGCCACGCCTCTAACTCCGCCCAAAACATAACTAAACACCTAATCCCACCAGTCCCCTATATGCCCCCACATAATTATTCCTCCTTTATGCCACCACACAGTAGTTATGCTAGCATTGTGCCCCCTTATAGTAGTTATGCCCAGTTATGTGCCCTTTACAGTAGTTATGGCCAGATAGGTGCCCCCTCACAGTAGTTATGGCCAGATAGGTGCCCCCCTCACAGTAGTTATGCTCTGATATGTGCCCCCTCACAGTAGTTATGCCCGGTTATGTGTCTTATGACAGTAATATGCCCAGTAAAGTGCCCCCTAATAGTAATATGCCCAGTAAAGTGCCCCCTAATAGTAATATGCCCAGTAAAGTTATCCCCTAATAGTAATATGCCCAGTAAAGTTATCCCCTAATAGTAATATGCCCAGTGAAGTGCCCCTGACAGTAATATGCCCAGTAAAGTGCCCATTGACAGTAATATGCCCAGTAAAGTGCCCCCTTACAGTAATATACCTAGTAAAGTGCCCTCTGATAGTAATATGCCCAGTAAAAGTGCCTCCTGATAGCAATATGCCCAGTAAAGTGCCCCCTTCACAGGCAGTAATATACCCAGCTGTGCCCCCTTCACAGGCAGTAATATGCCCAGTAAAGTGCCCCCTTCACAGTCAGTACAAAAAACACTACAGACTCCACATACTCACCTCGTTCCCCAGCAGCAGCAACAGCAGGATACATTGAGCTCCCGGCCGACCACACCCCCTGTCACACCCCAGCCCGCCCCCCTACCCAGACCTGCAGTGTGGATCGCCAGCAGGGGAGGGGGGAATGATAGAGCAGAGAGCCAACGAATGGCTCTTGCTTCATCATTACAGGCAGCTGTCTCTGCTTCCTATGGAAGCAGGGACAGCTGCCAGAAAGCAGGACATACCTCCCCCGTACCGGGACCGCGGGATAGCCACTGAAATCCGGAACTGTCCCACTGGATCTCAGGCACGGTTGGGAGGTATGTAATCTATATCATACCGCCCAACAAAACAGAAAGAGGGACAATACGTGCGGGGTGTGGCGCCGCAATGTTCTTCGTACTAGACTACGCTTCTAACTCCGCCCAAAACATAATTATACACACCCTGTCCGCTTAGTGGTAATTATTCCCCCTTTGTGCCAGCACGCAGTAGTTATGCCCACATTGAGCCCCCTCACAGAGGTTATGCCAGATATGTTCCCCTCACAGTAGTTATGGCCAGATATGTGCCCCCCCTCAAAGTAGTTATGCCAGATATGTGCCCCTCACATTAGTTATGGCCAGATATGTGCCCCCCTCGAAGTAGTTATGCCAGATATGTGCCCCTCACATTAGTTATGGCCAGATATGTGCCCCCTCACAGTGGTCACGTCAGATATGTGCCCCCTCACTGTGGTTACATTAGATATGTGTCCCCTCTCTGTAAATATACCAGATATTTGCTCCCTGACGGTAATTATGCCCAGGTATGTGCCCCCTCCCAGTGGTTGCGCCAGATATGTACCTCCTCACAGTAGTTAAACTTGCAGGATAACAGGCTGAAGTGGATGGACAGATGTTTTTTGTTACAGATATCTTACACTCCAGCTGAGTAAATCCGTACAGCGTCTCCCGAAATCCAAGTAAATCCGAAGGTGTTGTGAATATATAGCTCCGAATCCCCCTCAAACAGGAGCCAATACTTCAGGAAGGGGGAAAAAACAATCTCCTTTATTGATGGCCACAGCGTGGCCTTTTATGCAAGTCCCCCAGCAAGGGTTATTTCCACGGCGACCTTGTGAAGGACAGGCACACAAAATACAGTGACCAATCAATATACAGTAAGATATAACACTCTCCCACATGAACAGTAAAATCCCTCCTCTCTACCCTGGAGAATTGGATAAAGGGGCCGGACATAGTTCCATGCGGTCAATGACCAAGACCATTGTATTTGCTAGAAGTATCACAGGCAATGCCCATTGTGTTTGTTGATTGCGTCACAGGCAATGCCCATTGTGTTTGTCAATTGCATCACAGACAATGTCTATTGTGTTCGCTAACTGCGTCACAGGCAAATGAGGTGGTTTGTGTACATTTAAAGGGCAAAATAGAGTTAACTACACGAACAGCAGACGAAATACAAAAGGCTGGGCATTCCTAAAACAGGGGTTTTGTCACATAGCTCCCCCTTAGTTCCATGGGACGGCATACCCGCTTAGACCCCAACGGGTTGGCTTGGGGATGCCCGAGAAGCAGTTGGCAATGGGTCCAGTTCTGTTTGGCGAGACAACACGTCTACGTTGGCATTCTGCTTCCCTGGTCTTGTACTGCACAGTGAAATTATAAGGCTGCAGCGCCAGGCTCCATCTCAATAGTTTGGGGTTCTCTCCTGCCACTCGGTTGAGCCAAATCAGGGGGTTGTGATCAGTCATAACAGTGAAGGAACGCACGTATAAATAAGGTTGGAGTTTCTTGAGGGCCCAAACGAGGGCGAGGCACTCCTCCACGGTGGCATAACTGACTTCCCTGGGTATCAGTTTTATGCTCAGGTACACCACTGGGTGCTCCATGCCCTCCTCCCCAACCTGACTCATTACGGCTCCCAGTCCAAACATTGAGGCATCTGTATGGACGAGAATTTTTTTTAGAATGATCTGGTGCTGCTAATACAGGTGCCTCGCTGAGGGCAGTTTTTAACTTTTGAAATGAGTCCGCACACTCTGGGGACCATACAACTTGCTTGGGGAGAGACTTTATGGTGAGGTCTGTGAGGGGCTTAGCTATAGTGCAGTAATCCTGCACAAACTTCCGGTAATAAACAGCGGTCCCCACAAATGCCATAACTTGTGTTTTGGTGCGGGGCTGGGGCCACTGGGTTATGGCCTCTACTTTGGTGGGTTCGGGCCTCTGTTTCCTGGAGCCCACTCGGTGACCTAGGTACTGCACCTCTGCCATCCCTACATGACACTTGTCCGGCTTTAAGGTTAGGCCGGCAGTCTGTATTCTCTTGAGCACTACAGACACGTGCTCCAGGTGGGCCTCCCATGTGCAACGAAAGATGGCTATATCATCTAGATATGCGCATGCAAAGTCCTAAAATCCCTCTAAGAGCCGATCAGCCATCCTCTGAAAAGTAGCCGGGGCATTCTTCATCCCAAATGGCATGACCTTAAACTGGTACAGGCCAAATGGGGTGACAAAGTCCGACTTGGGGATGGCTTTCGGCTCCAAAAGGATCTGCCAATATCCCTTGCACAGATCTATAGTGGTCAAGTAATTCCCTTTTGCCATCCGGTCTAACAATTCGTCTACCCTGGGCATGGGGTAGGCATCGGTGACTGACCGGTCGTAAAGCCTCCGGTAGTCGACGCAGAAACGGGTCGTCCCATCCCGCTTCGGCACCAACACTACCGGGGAGGCCCAAGGACTCTGGGAGGGTTCTATCACCCCTAAGGCTAACATGTCTATTATCTCCTTATGCATGCTCTCCCTAACGGCCTCAGTAATGCGATATGGCTGCTGCCGGAGGGGTACCTGACCTGGGTCTCCACTCTGTGGACTGTCAGTGTCGTGTACCCTGGAACGGCAGAGAACATACCGCTAAATCCCCTTAGCAATTGGGAGGCTTGCTGTCTTTCCTCGGGGTTCAAGTTGTCTCCCAGACTTTACTTGTTCTACCCCAACAGGGCTGGCTGCTAGCATATCAAGTAAGGGGATGCCCTCGCTATCTTTCCCGGCTGGGGCGCATACTGCGGATATCTCCTCGGCCCTTTCTAAGTATGACTTGAGCATGTTCACATGAAAGGATCTTCTGATCCGTTCATTTGAACAGCTCACTACCACATAGGTGGTACCACTGATCCGGGCTGCTATCTTGTAAGGACCCTGCCAGGTGGCCTGTAATTTGTTTTGGCGGGCCTCAAGACTAGTACCTTTGCTCGAGTTCGAATACTCGGTCTCTTGACCCCCTATCATACCACTGTTTCTGGCGTTTTTGGGCCGACTGCAAGTTTTCCCGAACCGTGTCGGTTAGGACTTGCAGCCGGTCCCTCAGTTCCAAAACGTAGGTCACGATAGGGGTTCCTGCCTCTCCCACGTCTCCCTCCCAATGTTCCCATACCAGGTCCAGGGGTCCAAGTACCCTTCTCCCATACAGTAATTATATATATTATAATAAAGGGTGAAAAGCCGGTGGACTTCTGGGGCAATTCCCGGTACGCAAATAATAAGTGGGGAAGCAAAGCTTCCCAATTACGGAAGGTCTCTGTGAAGGTCTTTAGCATCTGTTTCAGTGTGCCTTTGAATCGTTCACAGAGGCCGTTCGTCTGGGGGTGATAAGGAGAGCTCAGGATAGGTTTTACCCCACAGCTCTGCCAGAGCTGCTGGGTAATGGCTGCCGTGAACTGTGTCCCTTGGTCGGACACAATCTCCCGGGGGAATTCCACCCTGGTAAAGACCTTGACCAGGGCCTCTACCATCTCAGCCTGAATATTAGAGAGGGACACTGCCTCTGGGTACCTAGGGGCATAATCTACAGTCGTGGCCAAAAGTTTTGAGAATTACATAAATATTGGAAATTGGAAAAGTTGCTGCTTAAGTTTTTATAATAGCAATTTGCATATACTCCAGAATGTTATGAAGAGTGATCAGATGAATTGCATAGTCCTTCTTTGCCATGAAAATTAACTTAATCCCAAAAAAGCCTTTCCATTGCATTTCATTGCTGTCATTAAAGGACCTGCTGAGATCATTTCAGTAATCGTCTTGTTAACTCAGGTGAGAATGTTGACGAGCACAATGCTGGAGATCATTATGTCAGGCTGATTGGGTTAAAATGGCAGACTTGACATGTTAAAAGGAGGGTGATGCTTGAAATCATTGTTCTTCCATTGTTAACCAGTGTGACCTGCAAAGAAACGCATGCAGCCATAATTGCGTTGCATAAAAATGGCTTCACAGGCAAGGATATTGTGCCTACTAAGATTGCACCTCAATCAACAATTTATAGGATCATCAAGAACTTCAAGGAAAGAGGTTCAATTCTTGTTAAGAAGGCTTCAGGGCATCCAAGAAAGTCCAGCAAGCGCCAGGATCATCTCCTAAAGAGGATTCAGCTGCGGGATCAGAGTGCCACCAGTGCAGAGCTTGCTCAGGAATGGCAGCAGGCAGAAGTGAGCGCATCTGCACGCACAGTAAGGCGAAAACTTTTGGAAGATGGCCTGGTGTCAAGAAGGGCAGCAAAGAAGCCACTTCTCTCCAAAAAAAACATCAGGGACAGATTGATCTTCTGCAGAAAGTTTGGTGAATGGACTGCTGAGGACTGGGGCAAAGTCATATTCTCCGATGAAGCCTCTTTCCGATTGTTTGGGGCATCTGGAAAAAGGCTTGTCCGGAGAAGAAAAGGTGAGCGCTTCCATCAGTCCTGTGTCATGCCAACAGGAAAGCATCCTGAGACCATTCATGTGTGGGGTTGCTTCTCATCCAAGGGAGTGGGCTCACTCACAATTTTTCCCCAAAACACAGCCATGAATAAAGAATGGTACCAAAACACCCTCCAACAGCAACTTCTTCCAACAATCCAACAAGTTTGGTGAAGAACAATGCATTTTCCAGCACGATGGAGCGCCGTGCCATAAGGCAAAAGTGATAACTAAGTGGCTCGGGGACCAAAACATTGACATTTTGGGTCCATTGCCTGGAAACTCCCCAGATATTAATCCCATTGAGAACTTGTGCTCAATCCTCAAGAGGCGGGTGGACAAACAAAAACCCACTAATTCTGACAAACTCCAAGAAGTGATTATGAAAGAATGGGTTGCTATCAGTCAGGAATTGGCCCAGAAGTTTATTGAGAGTATGCCCAGTCGAATTGCAGAGGTCCTGAAAAAGAAGGGCCAACACTGCAAATACTGACTCTTTGCATAAATGTCATGTAATTGTCGTTAAAAGCCTTTGAAACGTATGAAGTGCGTGTAATTATATTTCACTACATCACAGAAACAACTGAAACAAAGATCTAAAAGCAGTTTAGCAGCAAACTTTGTGAAAACTAATATTTGTGTCATTCTTAAAACTTTTGGCCACGACTGTACTATAGTGAGGATATACCTCTTGCCCGTGGAGCTAGGTTTGCTAAGGGGTACAGCTAGGTCTACCGCTACGCGGAAAAAGGGTTCTCCTAATATGGGAAGAGGTCGTAGCTTAGCCCGGGGGTGGTCACCTCTCTTCCCTACCTGCTGACATACCTCACAGGTCCTACAGTACTGGTCTATATCCTGTGTGATTCCGGGCCAAAAGAAGGTCTGGGTCAATCTATTCCGGGTTTTCTTTATACCTAAATGTTCAGCTAGGGGAATGTCGTGGCTAATCCGCAACAGTTCGGTTTGGTATTTGCGGGGTACTATTAGTTGTTTTTTGGTCACTTGGTTGGCCCCCTGTCGGATCTTGTCTGTCACCCTGTATAACCGTCCTTTGTCCCATTGAAACCTGGCCTGGTCTGTGTCTACCTGGGGTTTCTCTACGGCTCTACGGTAACCTGCTAGCGCAGGGTCTTCCCTTTGTTCCTTCTCAAAATCTTGAGGGGTGTGCCAGTACATAGTGGGGTTTAGGGCAAGGGTCGGGACATCAGTTCCTACCTGTGTTTCCTGAGAGCGTGCAGTCTCCGTTTCCCGGGTCTGCTGCCAAGTAGTCACCGGTAAAGCTCCTTCCTGGGCTGGCATAACAAACTGGGAGGTCATACATCCCAAGTCATTCCCCAACAGCACTTCGGCCGGCAGGTCAGCCATAATCCCCACCTCCAATGATTTAGCCCCCGTAACCCAGTCAATATGAACCCGGGCTGCTGGTATCTTATGGAGGGCCCTTTCAGCTACCCGGACTGCTACGGTGCATCCGGTTTGTTGGGACGGCTTTACCCGGTGAGGTTGGACCAGGGTGATGGTCACTCCGCTGTGTCTCAGGCCCCTAGCCTCCTGTGCATTTAGGCGGACGGACTGGCGGTGATGTGCCCGCTTGTCTCCAGCAGCCTGTACAGGGTTGACCTCGTGCAGTACAGACCATTGCTCGGTGGGTTGTGGGGGTTGTGGGGATTTGCTCTGGTAGACAGGCTAGCGGACGCAGTATAGAGTCAACCACAAAGTCTTTAACTTAAACAGTTCAGTGTTTTAGTCACACATAAGGAAAAAAAAAAAGGGACGTTTTGCAGTCTAGGTGTTTTTTCACACCATGAAAAGTCCACAGAACAAAAACCTTCACCTGGTTTGCAGTTTCTCCACCTGTGGTCCACAGCAGGCTTTAGGGGCCTGTTTCTCAGCATGCGGCTCCCAGCCCTTTTGCACAGCACAAGTTTTCAGATCCCAAAACACACAGGGACTGACAGCGCTCCACTGTCAGAGAGGAGTCGTCCACACACAGCTGAGACTGCTGGCTGGGTTTGATATAGGCCAGTAAAGACCTAGCCTGGAACGTGGGGAGAAGCCACCCACCCAGCAATTTGGCTACTCCCAGTAAGAGCCATCCCGGATCAGCTTACAGCCATACTAAAATAGCAACGTGTCAACCAGCACTAGCTGCCGCTGACACTTGAAAATGCCGGCTCTTACTTCACCAAGGCCAGGAACCTCGGTGACACACACCTTCCATCAACGATGGACCCTTGCGCCTTCCTACATACCGTCCCCCTTTGTTCAACCCTGAGGGGGTGAACACTTGCCAGACAGTGTACCCGGGACAGGGCATCCGCGTTTCCCTGTAAGCGGCCTGCCCTGTGTTCCACTGAGAACTTGAAGTTCTGTAACGACAAGAACCATCTGGTGACCCGAGTATTCCTCTCTTTGGCTTGGCTCATCCAATTGAGAGGGGGGTGGTTGGTCACCAGACGGAACTTTCTCCCCAACAGATAATAGCGGAGAGACTCGAGTGCCCACTTGATGGCCAGACACTCTCTCTCCACTATACTGTACCTAGTCTCGGCTTGCGTAAGTTTGCGGCTCAGGAAAACAACGGGATGTTCCTCCCCATTGATTTTCAGAGAGAGTACAGCTCCGAGGCCTACTTCAGAGGCATCGGTCTGTACCACAAACTCCCTCTTGAAGTCGGGCTTCACCAAAACCGGTGACCCACACAGGACCGACTTCAATGCGGAAAAAGCCTCTTCCACCTGGTTATTCCAGCGGACCATCATGGACTTCCGTCCCTTCAACGGAGCAGCTAAAGTGGCAAAATGGGGAACGAACCTCATATAATAGCCCACCATTCCCAGGAACGACTTTATTTGCCTAGTGGTGACAGGTCGGGGCCAATTCCGAATCGCCTCTATTTTATTTACTTAGGGTTTGATGACTCCGCGTCCAATGAGATACCCCAGGTACTTAGTCTCCTCTAACCCTATCGCACATTTTTTGGGGTTAGCGGTCAGTCCAGCCTTTCTAAGGGAGTCCACTACAGCCTGCACTTTTGGTAGATGACTTTCCCAGTCGGTACTATGAATGACAATATCGTCCAGGTAGGCCGAAGCGTACCGACGATGTGGACGAAGTACAATGTCCATGAGCCGTTGAAAAGTGGCAGAGTCGCCATGCAAACCAAAGGGTAACACCTTATATTGGTATAGCCCTTCTGGTGTGATGAAGGCAGTTTTCTCTTTGGCAGCCTCTGTCAAGGGTACCTGCCAGTACCCTTTGGTGAGGTCCAAAACATAAAAATACTGAGCTTGGCCTAACCTCTCAATAAGCTCATCCACCTGAGGCATGGGATATGCATCAAATTTTAGAGATTTCATTTAGTTTGCAAAATCGTTACAGAACCGTAATGTCCCGTCCAGCTTGGGTATTAAGACTATTGGACTGGCCCATTCACTTTTGGACTCCTCAATGACGTGTAGCTGCAGCATTAGCTGCACTTTCTCCACAATGGCTTGTCACAGAGCCTCGGGTACCCAGTATGGTTTTAACCGGACTTTTGCCTGAGGCTCAGTAAGAATGTTTTGCCGGATTTTGGAAGTGCGTCCAGGGAGGTCCGAGAGCACATCCGTGTTCTGACTAATGAACTCCCTTGCTTCCTGAGCTGTCAGCAACTTTTGCTGTGGCAGCTGCTTCCCTTACTTCAGACAGAGGGGCTGAAACCAATTTCCCTAGAAACCCTGGTCGCGGGCTGCCTTCAGTTAAGGTTTCCCTATCTTTCCATGGTTTGAGCAGATTCACATGGTACACCTACTCCGGCTTTCACCTCCCTGGCTGGTGCACCTTGTAATCTACCTATCCAATTTGTTCAAGTACCTTGTAGGGCCCCTGCCACCTAGCTAGGAACTTACTGTCTACGGTTGGTACCAGAAACAATACCCGATCACCCGGGTTAAAGTTCCGGACCCGAGCCTGCCAATTATAGACCCTACTCTGGGCTCGCTGTGCTGCCTCCATATGCTCCCTAACCAGAGGTAACACTGTTTCTATCCGTCCTTGCATTTGGGTGACGTACTCAACAACACTTTTGTCCGGTGTGGGTTGTTGTTCCCACGCCTCTTTGGCCACGTCCAACAGACCGCGAGGGTGTCTGCCATAAAGCAGTTTTGAATGACATGAACCCAGTAGTGGCCTAGGGCACCTCTCGCACTGCGAACATGAGATAGGGCAGAAGAAGGTCCCAGTCCTTCCCATCCTTAGACACCCCTCTTTTTAAAAAAAAATTATGTTGATTAACCCTCTCTACCAGGCCATCCATTTGTGGACGATACACGGACGTCCGTAGCTGTTTTATGTGGAGCAACTTACAGATTTCTCTCATGACCTTGGACATAAACGGGGTCCCTTGGTCAGTCAGAACCTCCTTAGGTAGAACCACTCGAGAAAACATCTCCATTAACTCCTTAGCTATGAGTTTGGCTGATGTATGACGCAGTGGCACCGCCTCCGGGTACCCAGTGGTGTAGTCGAGGATGACCAAAATGTGTTGGTGCCCTCTAGCGGACTTCGGTACCGGGCCTACAAGAGCCATAGCGATTCACTGGAACGGGACCTCGATAATTGAGAGGGGTACCTGGGGACTATGGAAATGTGGCTGGGGGCTCGTTATCTGGAAGGTTGGGCAAGACTTACAATATTCTTCTACCTCGCTGAGCACACTGGGCCAGTAAAACCGTTGTAGTATCCGGTCATGTGTTTTCTGCATTCCCAGATGACACCCAAGAACATGCTGGTGGGCTAACTCTAACACGAGTTTGCGATAAACCTGGGGAACCACCAACTGTTCAATGGATTCACATCATAGCTGGTTTACCCGAATCAACATATCTTGAACTACAAAACGGAGAAACACCGACTCTGCCCCCGGTTGTTGTGGTTCCCCATCTATTATTAATACATTTTCCCAAACTCGGGATAGGGTTGGGTCCCGGTGTTGTGCAGAACCAAAATTATCCTCAGAGACATTGAGGTCTGCCAGCTCAGGACCCGGCGACAAGTCCTCCATGTCTCATCACACTTAGCGGGGTTGTCTCCCACTCTTCCACCAAAGTGGCGGTTACCCCTACCGCTGGCCCTTCGGACTCAGGTTCCCTGTGTTCTGGTCTCCCCCCTGAGCCGGGCCACTCTGCTAAGGTTACATCTGTCTCACGGGTATCGGTAACTTTCGTATCCAGCCATAACCTGCTACTCTCCATAGTACTGCTATCGTGGTGTTCATCAGCCAGTCTAGCAGCCTCTTCCACTGTCCGAGGCTTGCGGTCACGAACCCAGTCTTTAACATCTGGCGGAGCAAAATCAAAAAACTGCTCCAGCAGTAAAAACTGTAAGTCATCTGCCAACGTGGTCACCTGGCACCCCTGCATCCAGTTGCGGGCAGCGCAGTGCATACGGAAGGTCCACTCGGTAAAAGTGTCTCTGTCCGTTTTCCTATATGCCTCTAGCGTGACGGCATAGCAGGCCAGCAATATTTATTTTACCTTGTCATAGTTCTCGACCTCTTCATCTGGCACCGCTCTGCAGGCTTCCGCTGCTCGACCTGATAGCTTACTGCTCAATATTGCAGCCCAGCTATCTCTCTCCAGGTTCTCCAATGCACATTGTCGTTCGAAATCCTGCAAATACCTGTCTATGTCCATTTCGCCATCTGTAAAGGTTTTAAATTCAACATAATTAATCTTACGTGCCTCTCCATTAGCAGCTCTCTGTAGTGCCATTATATCCCCTTGTTGGGTTACAGTCGCTTGTACTCTTGCGCTGTGTGCTTGCTTTGCTTGCGCCATTATTTGGGTGATAGTCTCTTGTGATGGGTTGAGCCCCAAAATGCTAAGCCTCTATCTTATGTCCTTTTGAAATTTTGTTTCTTCTGGCATCTTCATGGTAGCATCACTGGTTCTGTCGCTCTCTAGAAATTCGGCAATTATCGTGGCTTTCGGCTTGTTACTTGCCATTATGCCACGAGCTTCCAATAGTTCCTTTAACGTCGTTCGTTTGAGCCATTCGTATCTGTGGACCATTCACCCCTTCTTTCGGTTCAATATATCCATTCGGGAGAAAATCCTGCTGCTTGCCACCAGTGTTACGGATAACTTACACTCCAGCTGAGTAAATCCGTACAGTCTCCCAAAATCCAAGTAAATCCGAAGGTGTTGTTAATATATAGCTCCCAATCCCCCCCAAACAGGAGCTAAAACTTCAGGAAGGGGGTAAAAACGTTCTCTTTTATTGATGGCCACAGCGCAGCCTTTTATGCATGTCCCCCAGTAAGGGTTATTCCCACGAGGACAGGCACACAAAATACAGTGACCAATCAATATACAGTAAGATATTATGTAGTGTCCCACTAGGTAAAGGTGGGCACTACACAAGGGTTAACATGTCTTTTGCATTACTGTGATGTTTAATTATGCATTTCCCTGTGTTATCTAGGTGTTAGGCCTGTTAGGGTGTAGTTTAGCCTCCTAGACATTAGAGGGAGCTAGAGAGCCCTAAGTATATATAGGTAGGCCCAGACAGGGGAGAGGTAGTTCAGTCCAGGTGGCTAGAAGTGTAACCTAGTCAGCCTGAAGTTCCTGAGTCTAAGCTTAGCTCAGAAGATTACCCCAGAAGAACTTATCTTCTGGGAGAAACCTGCAGCCACCTGCATACCAAGCAAGGACAGTACAACCAGCTCAGATAGGTAAGCTGATGGGCAGAGGTACTATAAAATAGAAGCAAGGGTCAATACGGGAGGAAGATTATTTTACCAAGGATTAAAGCCAGCATTTAGGCATCCGGGCCTTGGGATACAGCCAGCCAGAATAGCTGTGGAGATAGTGCAGCAGGGGCTGTGAAGCATTAATTGTATACCCTCCAAGTATCTTGCAAGATTATTGAATGTAAGCCTGCTTGTGGAACATATGCTAAAAGGGACTGCATCATTACCAACTGTATGTACAAAGTTGGACTGTTTAAAGTAAAGCAACGTTTGGTTCACTATACCACCTGTGTACCTCACTTATTGCTACTGGAAACCGGTGTGCCACCGTTACAGGCACTGGCGTCACGATCCTTAAAGGGACCTTGCCCCAGGCACTCAAAACACCTGCAACATCCAGGGCACCTCATCCACCATCAGGCCTGATCCCTACATACAGAGCGTGCCCCAGAGGAACTTTGTGTCAGCCTCTCCTTCACTGTCGCATGCCTGCTCAGGGTTCTCCTATGAACAGTGAGTAACCCTCGATTGCCATAACCGTGACCTCACTATCGCAATACCCTGCAGGTCTGGCGTGCTGCAATAACACTCTCCCACATGAACAGTAAAATCCCTCCTCGCTACCCTGGAGATAATTGGATAAAGGGTCGGACATATTTCCATGCGGTCAATGACCAAGACCATTGTGTTTGCTAAAAGTATCACAGGCAATGCCCTTCGTGTTTGTCAATTGCATCACAGGCAATGTCCATTGTGTTCGCTAACTGCGTCACAGGCAGATGAGGTGGTTTGTGTACATTTAAAGGGCGAAATAGGGCTAACTACACGAACAGCAAACGAAATACAAAAGGCTGGGCATTCCTAAAACAGGGGTTTTGTCACATATTTTTTCAGCCTTCTAAACAAACTATGTTACTACGTTACTAGTTATGGCCAGATATGTTCCCCCTCACAGTGGTTACGCCAGATATGTGCCCCCTTACAGTATTTATGCCAGAGATGTGCCCCCTCACAATGTTACGCCAGATATGTGCCCCCTCCCAGTGGTCACGCCAGATATGTGCCCCCTCACAGTAATTATGCCAGATATTTGCTCCCTCACAGTAATTATGCCCAGGTATGTGCCAACCTCCCAGTGGTTACGGCAGATATGTGCCCCCTCACAGTATTTATGCCAGATATTTGCTCCATCACAGTAATTATGCCCAAGTATGTGTCCCCTCCCAGTGGTTATGCCCAGATATGTTCCCCCTCACAGTAATTATGCCCAGATATGTGCCCCCCTCACAGTGGTTACGCCAGATATGTACCTCCTCACAGTAGTTCAACTTGCAGGATAACAGGCTGAACCAGTGGCGGATCCAGGGGGGGGGGCAACAGGGCAATTGCCCCCCCCCCCCCCCCCAAGCTGGCGACGGCGGCAGGGCACAGGGAGATGAGCGCTTCCATTGTGGAAGCGCTCATCTCCAGTCTTCTGTATCGCCGCCTCAGGACAGCGATACAGATGTCTACGCTGCGGCAGGGAAGGGAGAGGCGTGTCCCTTTCCCTTCCTCTAATCGGCTGCAGGCACTAGGCCGGAAGAGGACTGCATCGCATCGCTGACATGGAGGTAAGTATAAGTGTTTTTTTTATTTTTATATATACAATACTTTTACTGGCGGGGCGGGGGGGGGGCTGCTGTTATTAATCGCACAGGGGGGCTGTTATTACTGGCACAGGGGGGAGGGGGGGCCGTTATTACTGGCACAGGGGGGAGGGCGGGCTGTAATTACTGGTACAGGGAGGAGGGGGGCTGTAATTACTGCACAGGGGGGGAGGGGGGCTGTAATTACTGGCACAGGGGGGGAGGGGGGCTGTAATTACTGGCACAGGGGGAGGGGGGGCTGTAATTACTGGCACGGGGGGGCTGTTATTACTGGCACAGGGGGGGAGGGGGCTGTTATTACTGGCACGGGGGGAGGGGGCTGTTATTGCTGGCACATGGGGGCTGTTATTGCTGGCACAGGGGGGGGCTGTTATTGCTGGCACGGGGGGGGCTGTTATTAATACTGGCACAGGGGGGGGGCTGTTATTAATACTGGCACAGGGGGGCTGTTAATACTGGCACAGGGGGGGGCTGTTATTAATACTGGCACAGGGGGGGCTGTTATTAATACTGGCACAGGGGGGGCTGTTATTAATACTGGCACGGGGGGCTGTTATTAATACTGGCACGGGGGGCTGTTATTAATACTGGCACGGGGGGGCTGTTAATAATACTGGCACATGGGGGGCTGTTATTTATACTGGCACATGGGGGGCTGTTAATACTGGCACATGGGGCGGCTGTTAATACTGGCACATGGGGGGGCTGTTAATACTGGCACATGATTGGGGGCACTATAGGGGCATCTACTGAGGCCACAAAGAAGGGGTATTTTATATGGGCGCTCTGTACAGTACAATTTTATACTGAGACACATTATGGTGGGTACTATGGGGAAGGAGGGGGAGGAGTACTATGGGGTCATCTACGGGGGGCACTAAGAAGGGGTATTTTACACTTGCAAATTATTGGGGACACTGAGGGCATCTACTGGAGCATTTTATACTGGTACATTATGGGGGGCACTAGGAGGAAGGAGGGTGTGGAGCACTATGGGGGCATTTACTAGGGGCACTATATAGGGGTATTTTATACTGGCACATTATGGGGGCACTATGGGGACGTTAGCTCAACTGGGGGCATTACAAGGGGGTATTTTTTGCACTGTCACATTATAAGGAGAATTATTTCTACTGGGGGGGACATTATGGTGGGCTTTATTACTCCCCCATGGTATGACCCCCCTAGTAGCAGCACCAGCCTCTCCCTGCTCTGCTATCCCTCTGCCCATTCTCCAAATCCTTATTATGAAATCTTTCTCATTAGGATAAAACACATCAGCTCCGCATAGCCCCCGGCCAAAGTGTTGAAGTGGTGTCAGAGATCCCCAAGGGTCAAGACAAGTAATTGTAAGTTTTCATGTGAAATATGTTTGTTATACACATATAGCCTACACTGTGCCACACAATATACAGTATACCGCTACACTGTGTAGTCTGTTCTATAAGCACCATTGTTTTGTGGCGGCGGACAGAAAAAAATCTGAAAGTGCCCCTCCCGAGACCAGGCTCTGGATCCGCCACTGGGCTGAACTGGATGGACAGATGTCTTTTTTCAGCTTTATAAACAAACTATGTTACTACGTTACTAGTTATGGACAGATATGTGCCCTGTCCCACAGTAGTTAGGACCAGAAATGTGCCCCCTCACAGTGGTTACGCGAGTATTTATGCCAGATATTTGCTCCCTCACAGTAATTATGCTCAGGGCTGCTCCTCAATGGGGAAGGGGCAGCTGTTTTGGGGGAGAAGATGGCTAGAAGGTTGAAGGAGTGTTTAAACTAGGGACTAGGGGATGGAAAATTACATTATAGGAGGGGAAGATAGTGCAGACAGAGAACTGGGGCAAGGTAATGGAACTGGGGGAGGAATGGAAGGAGGGACTAGAAGAGTTCATAATGAAAGGTGTAGGGTAAAAAATATACATAAACCTCTTAATTGTATGTATACTAATGCCAGAAGCCTGACTAATAAAACTGGGGAACTGGAATTAGTAATGTGTGAGGAGGACTATGATAAAGTGGGAATAACTTTAGAAAAACATAGAAGAGGATTCTTTACGGTTAGAGCAGTGAGACTAGGGAACTCTCTGCCTGAGGAGGTGGTGATGGTGAGTTCACTAAAAGAGTTCAAGAGGGGCCTGGATGTATTTCTAGAGTGTAATAATATTACAGGCTATAGCTACTAGAGATGGGTCGTTGATCGTGTTATTCTGATTGCCTGATTGGAGTCGAGAAGGAATTTTTTTCCCCTAAAGTGGGAAAATTTGGCTTCTACATCACAGGGTTTATTTTGCAGGATAACGGGCTGAACTAGATGGACAGATGTCTTTTTTCAGCCTTATAAACTGTTACTATGTTATTATATTTGCCCCCTCCCAGTGGTTACACGAGATATGTGCCCCCTCCCAGTGGTTACGCCAAATATGTACCCCTGTCACGGATTAGCGGATGTGAACCTACTGTGCCACTGACTGGCTATACTCTGGAGGGGTATTTCTAAGCAACTACCTGGTTTTCACTAGAGCCTCAGACGTCCCAGGGAGCCAGTAGTGGGGTGAGGAACCCACTGGCAGTAAGCAGCTGACAGCCCAGAAACATGGTACAAGTTTAGGGATAATCCAAGAGGGGTAGTCAATGTCCAATCCGGGTCGAGGCAGGCAGCGAAGGTTCAAGGCGGAAGACAGTCCAAGGGTCAGTAACCGGGAAGGATACAAAGAAACAACAGGCAAATAGGAGGATACGCAGGGAGGCTAGGTGTTCACCATAAGGTGGAATAACTCAGCAATGAGCCAGAGCTCAGGCCAGGTCTTTATAGCCAGGGAAGGTAGGAACCACCCCTGGTCCCCAAGGCAACCAGGAGGCCTCCCTCCCCGGAAACCAATGGCAGGCGTTGAAGGTGGAAGGTGGAAGGTGTGTACTGGGAACCTCCCCCAGCAAGGCTCACACCTGACAGCCGGATAATGCAGGAATGCTATGCACCCGGGAATGCGCACGCAGCCTGCGTACTGCGCATGCGCACGCAGCCTGCGTACTGCGCATGCGCACACGCCGCGCACCTGCACCTCGGGCACCAGGTGTTCTACCGAGCTGAAGGGGAACCCGTGCCCTGCACCGTGCCCGCGGTCCCCGAGTAGGGGTAACACCCCCTGCTTCCTGACAGATAGTGAGGATAGATTTGAGCCGTTAGGGTAGTTGCCAGGAGCTACTCCAGAGCAGTCCCCAAATCAGAGGCAGCTGGTCTGGGCAGACCAGGAGATACTTGAGTAGGTACCAGCAGTACAGCGTAGTCAGGCAGGTGTGGTCGTTACCAGGAGCAACAGTGCAGGATCAAGGATGAAGCAGAGGCGTAGTCAGACAGGCAAAAGGTCAGGGCAGACGGCAGAGGGACAGGTCAGGCAATCCGGGTCGGCAACAGGAGAGTCATTGCAAGCAGGCAGGGAACAGAAGAGAAGCAGAGTCCAGGAATGAAGCATAAATCAGGAGCACACATTAGTATCAGGAACTTAGCAAGCACAAGGACCTTGACACTGTGGCATTTTTTGAAGGGGGCTGAGCCACCTTGATACTTGCTGGAGAGCCTGAAACAAGACACTAGCAATCAAGCATGCTGTGGCCAGGGCTGAATGGAACCCTTGGAGCGGAATCCTCAGCACCACAGCACATACAGTCGACAGAGTCCAGGATTGCAGTGGTGGACAGAAGAATCATTGCAGAGCATAGCGCCTAGGTCCACTGCAGCTGCTGTTACAGTACCCCTTCCCCCTTACGCCCCCTATTCTTGAGGTCCCCTACCCTATAAATAAACCTGATCTGGTAGCCATTTTACATTCTGTTTTTGCCAGTGTAGGGAGAGGTTGCTGTGTGGAGCAGGGACAGACTGTTAGGAACAGTCTAATAGGGCCACAAAAGTCCTTTTAAGGACTGGTATAGGTGTGCTATTAATAGGTGTGACATACAGAGGGGTGTGATATACCTATAATATACTTTCTAACATAGAAAGTATATTATAGTGCATTTGTATTGTGCAGCAGTTGAGTGCTGTTCTGCTTCGATAATACAGCTAGATAGAGGGACAAACGCTATTAGAATAACTAATTGCAACTAGTGTGATATACCTGTTGTCCCCCCAAAAAAACTGATTGAGTGGTGTGATATACCTATAATATACCTTCTAACATAGAAAGTATATTATAATGCATTTGTATTGTGCAGCAGTTGTGTGCGGTTCAGCTGAGATAATGCAGATAGATAGAGGGACAAACACTATTGGAATAACTAATTGCAACTAGTGTGATTCACCTGTTGCCCCACAAAATAAAAATAATAATGATTGAGGGGTGTGATATACCTATAATATACCGTCTAACATAGAAAGTATATTATAGTGCATTTCTAATGTGCAGCAGTTGTGTGCGGTTCGGCTGAGATACCGCAGCTAAATAGAGGAACAAACGCTATTGGAATAAATAATTGCAACTGGTGTGATATACCTGTTGCCTAAAAAGATAATAATGTTTGAGGGGTGTGATATACCTATAATATACCTTCTAACATACAAAGTATATTATAGTGCATTTGTATTGTGCAGAAGTTGTGTGCGGTTCTGCTGAGATACCGCAGCTATATAGAGGAACAAACGCTATTCGAATAACTAATTGCAACTGGTGTGATATACCTGTTGCCCCCAAATAAACTGATTAAGGGGTGCGATATACCTGCTTCCACAAAATACTGATTAAGGGGTTTGATATACCTGCTTCCACAAAATACCGATTGATGGGTGTGATACACCGGCTTCCACAAAATATTGATTGAGGAGTGTAATACACCGGCTTCCACCAAATATAGATTGAGGCCTGCGATACACGGGTTTCCACCAAATATTGATTAAGGGGTTTGATTTACCGGCTTGCAGAAAATATTCATTAAGGGGTTCTATATACCTGTTTCCACAAAATACTGATAGAGGGTATTTATATACCGGCTTCTACCAAATATTGATTGAGGCCTGCGATGCACCGGCTTCCACCGAATATTGATTAAGTGGTTTGATTTACTGGCTTCCAGCAAATGCTCATTAGGGGTTCTATATACCTGTTTCCATAAAATGCTGATAGAGGTGATTGATATAACAGCCTCCACCAAATATTGATTGAGGGGTTTGATTTACCTGCTTCCAGCAAATACTCATTAAGGGGCTCTATATACCTTTTCCACAAAACACTGATATAGGGTATTGATATACCGGCTTCCACAAAATATTGATTGAGGCCTGCGATACACTGACTTCCACCAAATATTGATTAAGGGGTTTGATATACCAGCTTCCAGAAAATACTCATTAAGGGATTCTATATACCTGTTTCCACAAAATACTGATAGAGGGTATTGATATACCGGCTTCCACCAAGTATTGATTGAGGCCTGCGATACACCGGCTTCGACCAAATATTGATTAAGGGGTTTGATTTACCAGCTTCGGGAAAATACTTATTAAGGGATTCTATATACCTGTTTCCACAAAATACTGATAGAGGATATTGATATACCAGCTTCCACCAAATATTGATTGAGGCCTGTGATACACCAGCTTCCACCAAATATTGATTAAGAGGTTTGATTTATCGTCTTCCAGCAAATACTCATTAAGAAGTTCTATATACCTGTTTCCACAAAATACTGATAAAGGGGATTGATATACTGGCTTCCACAAAATATTGATTGAGGCCTGCGATACACCAACTTCCACTAAATATTGATTAAGGGGTTTGATTTACCAGCTTCCAGAAAATACTCATTAAGGGGTTCCATATACCTGTTTCCACAAAATACTGATCGAGGGGATTGATATACCGGCTTCCACAAAATATTGATTGAGGTCTGCGATATACCAGCTTCCACCAAATATTGATTAAGGGGTTTCATTTACCAGCTTCCAGCAAATACTCATTAAGGTGTTCCATATACCTGTTTCCACAAAATACTGATAGAGGATATTGATATACTGGCTTTCACCAAATATTTATTGAGGCCTGCGATACACCAGCTTCTACCAAATATTTATTAAGGGGTTTAATTTACCAGCTTCCAGCAAATACTCATTAAGGGGTTCTATATACCTGTTTCCACAAAATACTGATAGAGGGTATTGATATACCGGCTTCCACCAATTATTGATTGAGGCCTGCGATACACCAGCTTCCACGAAATATTGATTAAGGGGTTTGATTTACCAGCTTCCAGAAAATACTCATTATGGGGTTCCATATACCTGTTTCTACAAAATACTGATCGAGGGGATTGCTATACCAGTGTAACGGGGTTCCGAAGGTGCACTCGGTCCCCCATTACCCGCAGACCTGTTGCTTAGCTTTGGGAATGAGGATCTGTGTTTGACCTCATTCCCAGGGCAGCTTTACTAGCTGGGTGGCTCCCTGCTCCTAGTCTGTCTTGAACGCCGAGCTGATCACTCGGTGCTCGACTGGTTGGTCTGTCGGTCATGTGACGCTGGCCACGTCACATGACCCTCACTTCCCTCCCCCCCTGTGTGTGTGTGTACGCGACCGTTACAGATTAACAGGCCCAATAACCACTGTATTATGAATCCTCTGGTGACCCTGACTGACCATGTCTCTAATCTGACGCAGAGGGTGCAGGAGTTAGGGCAAAAACTCAGTTCTTTTGAGTTAGGGCAAGGTTCTTCCACTCCTCCAGTCTGCATTTTGAGCCCCAGATTAAGCTCCCAGAACCCTTTTCTGGAGACCGGAAGAAGTTTTTTCTCTTTTAAGGAGAGTTGCAAACTTTACTTCCGTTTGCGCCCCGTGTCCCCTGGCCCCGAGAGTCAACGCGTGGGCATTATCATTTCCCGATTACAGGGTGATCCCCAGGACTGGGCGTTCTCTTTACCTGCTGGCGCCAGTTGTTTATATTCTGTGGAGGGGTTCTTTCAGGCCCTGGGTACCCTCTATGATGAACTAGACAGGGCTCTAGTAGCCGAGACGGCTCTAAAGGCACTGGTTCAGGGCAATTTACCAGCGGAGGATTATTGCACCCAATTCAGAAGGTGGTGTGTCCCCTCAGGCTGGAACAAACCAGCCCTGAAGAGTCAGTTCAGGTCAGGTCTGTCTGATAAATTAAAGGATCTTCTGGTCAGTTATCAACTTCCAGAGACCTTAGAGGAGATGATGACCCTTGTTGTCCGACTTGACCGACGGGTTAGAGAGAGACGACAGGAACAACAGTTCTCTTCACAGATGGTGGTCCAGCCAGAGGCCTATCCCAGAGACAATGCTGAGGTCTCCACCGAGGAACCCATGCAGGTTGGCATGACCCGAGGGAATCTTCGCCGCAGACGTGGAGAATGCTTTTACTGTGGAGATCCTGACCATTGGATCAACCAGTGTCCTAATAAGGTCCTCTCTGTCAAGTCTCCTAAGGCAAGGCAACCTAAAGACCAGGTACACCCTGAATTTTCTAAATGTAAGCTTTCGGTACCCATTACGATTTCTCTGGGAGTAGTTACAGGGAGTGCAGAATTATTAGGCAAGTTGTATTTTTGAGGATTAATTTTATTATTGAACAACAACCATGTTCTCAATGAACCCAAAAAACTTATTAATATCAAAGCTGAATATTTTTGGAAGTAGTTTTTAGTTTGTTTTTAGTTTTAGCTATTTTAGGGGGATATCTGTGTGTGCAGGTGACTATTACTGTGCATAATTATTAGGCAACTTAACAAAAAACAAATATATACCCATTTCAATTATTTATTTTTACCAGTGAAACCAATATAACATCTCAACATTCACAAATATACATTTCTGACATTCAAAAACAAAACAAAAACAAATCAGTGACCAATATAGCCACCTTTCTTTGCAAGGACACTCAAAAGCCTGCCATCCATGGATTCTGTCAGTGTTTTGATCTGTTCACCATCAACATTGCGTGCAGCAGCAACCACAGCCTCCCAGACACTGTTCAGAGAGGTGTACTGTTTTCCCTCCTTGTAAATCTCACATTTGATGATGGACCACAGGTTCTCAATGGGGTTCAGATCAGGTGAACAAGGAGGCCATGTCATTAGATTTTCTTCTTTTATACCCTTTCTTGCCAGCCACGCTGTGGAGTACTTGGACGCGTGTGATGGAGCATTGTCCTGCATGAAAATCATGTTTTTCTTGAAGGATGCAGACTTCTTCCTGTACCACTGCTTGAAGAAGATGTCTTCCAGAAACTGGCAGTAGGACTGGGAGTTGAGCTTGACTCCATCCTCAACCCGAAAAGGCCCCACAAGCTCATCTTTGATGATACCAGCCCAAACCAGTACTCCACCTCCACCTTGCTGGCGTCTGAGTCTGACTGGAGCTCTCTGCCCTTTACCAATCCAGCCATGGGCCCATCCATCTGGCCCATCAAGACTCACTCTCATTTCATCAGTCTATAAAACCTTAGAAAAATCAGTCTTGAGATATTTCTTGGCCCAGTCTTGACGTTTCAGCTTGTGTGTCTTGTTCAGTGGTGGTCGTCTTTCAGCCTTTCTTACCTTGGCCATGTTTCTGAGTATTGCACACCTTGTGCTTTTGGGCACTCCAGTGATGTTGCAGCTCTGAAATATGGCCAAACTGGTGGCAAGTGGCATCTTGGCAGCTGCACGCTTGACTTTTCTCAGTTCATGGGCAGTTATTTTGCGCCTTGGTTTTTCCACACGCTTCTCGCGACCCTGTTGACTATTTTGAATGAAACGCTTGATTGTTCGATGATCACGCTTCAGAAGCTTTGCAATTTTAAGAGTGCTGCATCCCTCTGCAAGATATCTCACTATTTTTGACTTTTCTGAGCCTGTCAAGTCCTTCTTTTGACCCATTCTGCCAAAGGAAAGGAAGTTGCCTAATAATTATGCACACCTGATATAGGGTGTTGATGTCATTAGACCACACCCCTTCTTATTACAGAGATGCACATCACCTAATATGCTTAATTGGTAGTAGGCTTTCGAGCCTATACAGCTTGGAGTAAGACAACATGCATAAAGAGGATGATGTGGTCAAAATACTCATTTGCCTAATAATTCTGCACGTACTGTAAATGGCCGGGTAAGGCCTTTATTGATTCTGGCTCAGTGGCTAGCTTTATTGACTCTGAGTATGCTGTAAGATTGGGTATTCCTATGTTTGCCTTACCAACTTCTATCCATGTCATGGCTATTGATGCTACTCCTCTTATTGGTGGTACGGTGAGCTTATGTACCTCGGAGATTTCTCTAACCGTGGGTGTGTGCCACTCAGAGAGATGTTCGCTTCTAGTCCTGGAGAACCTACCGGCTGAGGTGGTACTAGGGTTGCCTTGGCTCCGACTACATAACCCCACTATAGATTGGTCCAATGGGGAGTTGGTGAGATGGGGGCCTAAGTGTGACTCGTGCTTGTCCGTGGTACAGGCTGGGGTCTTAGTAAAGTCTGATACTTTACCCACTGTTGTTAAAGAATATTTTAATGTATTCTCATCACCAACCCCGGAGGTTCTACCCCCCCATAGACCTTATGATTGTACCATAGAGCTAGTAGAGGGGGCCAAGTTTCCTAAAGGACGAATTTATAATCTTTCTATGCCCGAACGCAAGGCCATGGAAGATTATATTAAGGAGAGCCTTGGTAAAGGGCATATTAGACCTTCTGTCTCTCCTATGGGGGCGGGGTTTTTCTTCGTTAAGAAAAAAGATGGTGGTCTTAGGCCATGTATCGATTACCGGAGATTAAACAAAATCACTGTCCAGAATAGATACTCCCTCCCATTGATTCCGGATTTATTTAACCAGGTTGTGGGGGCAACCTGGTTTTCCAAAATTGACCTGAAAGGGGCATACAATCTAATCCGAATCAAGGAGGGAGACGAATGGAAGACGGCGTTCAATACTCCGGTAGGACACTTTGAATATCAGGTGATGCCTTTTGGACTCAGCAATGCCCCAGCTGTGTTCCAAAACTTCATGAATGACATTCTTAGGGAGTTCTTAGGTAAATTTATTAATGTCTATCTTGACGACATTTTGATATTCTCTCCTGACTTCGAATCCCATGTGTCTCATGTTGAACAAGTATTAGAGGTGTTGAGGGAGAATCAGCTATCCGCTAAACAAGAGAAATGTGTCTTTGGTGTACAGGAGATTCTGTTTCTAGGGCATGTTCTGACTCCTCACGCCTTCAAGATGGATCCTGGTAAGGTACGAGCAATTAAGGAATGGGTAAGACCTTCATCCTTAAAGGCCTTACAACGGTTCTTAGGTTTCGCCAATTACTATCGTAAATTTATTATGAATTTTTCCGTAATTGCTAAACCGTTGACCGACCTTACTAAGAAAGGGGCGGATTTTGGAGAATTGGTCTACTGAGGCCATTTCTTCATTTGAAAAATTAAAAAAGGCATTCAGTAGCGCTCCCATTTTGATCCAGCCTGATCAGGAGAAACCTTTTATTGTGGAGGTGGATGCGTCCGAGGACGGCGCAGGAGCAGTCCTTTCACAAGGTCCTGCTAGCCTCACTAATCTGAGACCATGTGCCTTCTTCTCCAGGAAATTCTCTCCCACGGAGAGAAACTACGACATAGGGAATAGGGAGCTGCTGGCCATTAAATGGGCATTTGAGGAGTGGAGGCATTTTCTGGAGGGGGCAAGGCATTGTGTAACTGTTGTCACTGACCATAAAAACCTTTTGTTTCTCGAGTCTGCTAAGAGGTTGAATCCCCGTCAAGCCAGATGGGCTCTGTTTTTTTACTCGTTTTGATTTTTCCATCACGTTCAGGCCGGGAAGTAAAAATGTGAAGGCGGACGCAATATCTCAGGGCTTCCAGGCTTTTCAACCTACTGAGGTACCACCTGAATCCATCCTACCAGCAAAAATCTTCTTAGCAGCTCTTACCCAGGATATCTCGGCTCGCATTAGGTCTGAACAACATCTGGCACCGGTATCCACCCCAACAGATAAGTTGTTTGTTCCCGTACAATTTTGTCTCCAGCTGTTGGGTGAGTGTCACGATTCTGCCTTTTGTGGACATCCGGGTGTTGAGGGCACTAAGGATCTGGTTTCTAGATCTTATTGGTGGCCCACTCTAACAAGGGATGTCAAGTCCTACGTGTCAGCCTGTGAGGTTTGTGCCAGGTCCAAGACACTTAGGACTCGCCCTGCTGGTAACCTACGACCCCTACCCATTCCCAGTAGACCCTGGTCCCCGGCGGAGGGTAATGAAAAGAAAAATCCCAGCAGACGAGTCTTCAATGCTTGCAAAGTTTTATTGCCTGTAACAATAGTCCATCAAAGGACGCGTTTCGGCTCAATTGCCTTTCTCAACATACATGTTCAGCAGCTCATATATACAGGGAGCGCAGAATTATTAGGCAAGTTGTATTTTTGAGGATTAATTTTATTATTGAACAACAACCTTGTTCTCAATGAACCCAAAAAACTCATTAATATCAAAGCTGAATATTTTTGGAAGTAGTTTTTAGTTTGTTTTTAGTTTTAGCTATTTTAGGGGGATATCTGTGTGTGCAGGTGACTATTACTGTGCATGATTATTAGGCAACTTAACAAAAAACAAATATATACCCATTTCAATTATTTATTTTTACCAGTGAAACCAATATAACATCTCAACATTCACAAATATATATTTCTGACATTCAAAAACAAAACAAAAACAAATCAGTGACCAATATAGCCACCTTTCTTTGCAAGGACACTCAAAAGCCTGGCATGCATGGATTCTGTCAGTGTTTTGATCTGTTCACCATCAACATTGCGTGCAGCAGCAACCACAGCCTCCCAGACACTGTTCAGAGAGGTGTACTGTTTTCCCTCCTTGTAAATCTCACATTTGATGATGGACCACAGGTTCTCAATGGGGTTCAGATCAGGTGAACAAGGAGGCCATGTCATTAGATTTTCTTCTTTTATACCCTTTCTTGCCAGCCACGCTGTGGAGTACTTGGACGCGTGTGATAGAGCATTGTCCTGCATGAAAATCATGTTTTTCTTGAAGGATGCAGACTTCTTCCTGTACCACTGCTTGAAGAAGGTGTCTTCCAGAAACTGGCAGTAGGACTGGGAGTTGAGCTTGACTCCATCCTCAACCCGAAAAGGCCCCACAAGCTCATCTTTGATGATACCAGCCCAAACCAGTACTCCACCTCCACCTTTCTGGCGTCTGATTCGGACTGGAGCTCTCTGCCCTTTACCAATCCAGCCATGGGCCCATCCATCTGGCCCATCAAGACTCACTCTCATTTCATCAGTCCATAAAACCTTAGAAAAATCAGTCATGACGTTTCAGCTTGTGTGTCTTGTTCAGTGGTGGTCGTCTTTCAGCCTTTCTTACCTTGGCCATGTCTCTGAGTATTGCACACCTTGTGCTTTTGGGCACTCCAGTGATGTTGCAGCTCTGAAATATGGCCAAACTGGTGGCAAGTGGCATCTTGGCAGCTGCACGCTTGACTTTTCTCAGTTCATGGGCAGTTATTTTGCGCCTTGGTTTTTCCACACGCTTCTTGCGACCCTGTTGACTATTTTGAATGAAACGCTTGATTGTTCGATGATCACGCTTCAGAAGCTTTGCAATTTTAAGAGTGCTGCATCCCTCTGCAAGATATCTCACTATTTTTGACTTTTCTGAGCCTGTCAAGTCCTTCTTTTGACCCATTTTGCCAAAGGAAAGGAAGTTGCCTAATAATTATGCACACCTGATATAGGGTGTTGATGTCATTAGACCACACCCCTTCTCATTACAGAGATGCACATCACCTAATATGCTTAATTGGTAGTAGGCTTTCGAGCCTATACAGCTTGGAGTAAGACAACATGCATAAAGAGGATGATGTGGTCAAAATACTCATTTGCCTAATAATTCTGCACGCAGTGTATATACGTATCAATGATTGAGGAAAGGAAAATCACAGTGGCGTGAACGCCCATAATAGGGGCGGTACATACATGGTCACATGGTAACAAAATCAAGGTAGTCAATCAGGAAATCAAAAGCGCAACAGGTATCAAAATACATGTCAATCACAATGAAATAATGTTGTCAAATACCACTACAGCTGAGGAACTCCTTCATCTATATGGTAGATGTCTAGAAAAAATAATAATACAAAAAATTATGAAAATTGGTGTAAATAAGATGAACAGAAAAATAGCACTAATAGAAATCAAATATGCATAATTTCATAGTCGCGATTGAGGCCTCTCGGATACAGGGTATCAAGGGTATGAATCCAGTACGCCTCCCGGCGCAAAAGTAATTTTTTGATGTCGCCACCCCGCCTGGGTCTAGAAATTTGTTCTATCACCTGGAATTTTAATTGAGCAACTGTATGGTTAAACTTATCGAAATGGGAGGGAACTGGTAAAAGCTAATTTTTCGTCCTAATAGTGGATTTATGTTTTCCAATGCGGTCTTTGACACTCTGCATAGTTTCTCCAATGTATAGTAGCCCACAAGGACATTTTATTAGATATATAACATTGGCTGATTCACAAGTGAAAAAGCCATCAACTGCATATGAGCGTCCAGTATGTGGGTGGTGAACCTTGGGTCCTTTGATGACATTGGAGCACTGGAAACAATGGAGGCACGGAAAAGTGCCCTTCCGCTGTGTAGCCAGGACCCCCTGTTTAAGAGTACCACGGGTGCTTCCAATATCCGCACGTACTAGCTTGTCTCTATAGCTAGGATTTTTTTTGTTGCAGATAAGGGGCGGATTTTGGAATTCCTTGACTTGGGGGTATGCTTTACCTAACAGACACCAATGTTTCTTAACAATGTTATCTAGTTTAGAATTGAATGGATGGAATTTGTGAGTCAGTGCCACTCGTAGACTTTTGTCTTGTTTATTCTCAGGGCTACGGGAAGATTCTAACTCATTTAGGGTGTTTGTTAGGATGGATGGCGGGTACCCTCTTTCTTCAAATCTTGTGGTCATCTCTTCTATTCTATGACTCAGTACTGAGGGATCAGAGACAATTCGTCTAACCCTCTGATACTGGGACTTAGGAATGGCTTTTTTAAGAGCAGGTGGATGGGCGCTGGTGAAGTGGAGGATACTATTTCTGTCTATCTCCTTCCGAAATAAATCAGTTGAAAGATTACCTTTCAAGTCCTTGATAACCCTTGTATCCAAGAAGCTGACCATCCGACTGTCACTTGTGACTGTGAATTGTAGACTAGTGCATGCTTGGTTCAGGTATGAAACGAATACCGCGAGGGTCTCCTGTGGCCCCGCCCATATGCAAAAAATGTCGTCAATAAATCTTTTCCACACTAAAATGTGGTTGTGATACCACTGACTGCTGTATACAAAATTATCCTCGAATTGAGACATATATGCATTTGCATAGGGCGGGGCCACATTAGACCCCATCGCGGTCCCCCGCTTTTGTAAATAATAAGAATCCTCGAACATAAAATAGTTCTCATATAAGACGAGGTGGAGCAGCTCTTCAAAAAATTCTCGCTCTATAAGGGAGTAATCACTCCTTTCTAGGAATGACTTGACAGCCTGTACACCTCCACTGTGTTCTATGGAGGTATACAGGCTGACCACAACAATCGTAACCAGTAGGCTATCCAGAGGAACTGGACCCAATTGTGGAATAGTGTGTAAGAAGTCCTGTGTGTCTGCCAGGTATGATGGAATACCTCTTATTAAAGGTGTAAGGACTTTCTCAAGCACAATTGCCAAGGGAGACAAAATAGATCCCACTGAGGCCACAATAGGGCAACCTGGGGGGTCATTCGAGGTTTTATGTACTTTAGGGAGTACGTAAAAAACAGGTGTTATCGGTGTTTGGTTGATCAGGAAGGTATGCATATTCCTGTCCAAGACACCCAAAGCAGCAAAGTGATCCACAACTCTCATTATTTTACGTTTTATACCAAAAACTGGATCTGTGTTTAACAATTCATATGTGTCAAAATCTGAAAGTTGACGATGCACCTCCGCCACATATTTTGTCCTATCCATCAGGACAATAGCGCCCCCTTTGTCTGCTGGTTTCAAAACAATTCTCTTGTCTTCCATTAGTGATTTAATAGCCAACTTTTCCTCTGGTGTTACGTTAGATGTAAACCGCATTTCACCCCTCTTAATGCCATCTATGTGTGTCTTAATGTCCCTGCAGACCAGTTCAATATAGGTCTCAACAGGATGATAAAATTTGGGGGGCATGAATTTGCTTGGGTTCTTCAGACCTAGATCACTCAAGCATAGACTAGGTCTTTCGCCATCACCCGAACCAGTAATCCTGTCACCTTTATCCAAAAAATGGGCCTTTAATCGTAATTTCCAAAAAAACTGGTTTAAATCGATATCAAACTGAAAAGTATCAAAGTAAGTTGAGGGGCTGAAAGAAAGTCCTTTCTGGAGGGCCGACATCTGTACGGGACTCAATATTTGTGAAGACAGGTTAATCAAGAGCGACTGTTCCTTACCTGTGAGCGGGTTTGTACAGCTTGACTCGGTCCCGGCTTCGATGCGGCGGCTGCGGTGTTTACGTCCCGCACGCCTCCTCCTCCTCGTGGACGCTGACTGCCTTTCCGAAAAAAAGGAGCGGAGCGGGTGTCTTCGCTTCCGGAGCTGGAGGTAAAAGATCCTGGTCTTGTCGGGCGTCTGTAACCTGGTTTTTGGTGCCAAGTAGGATCTTGCCATTTATAGACACGGTTGAGATGGTAATCCTCGTTGTCCCGCAAGAACTTCGATCTCTTTTTCGTCTCAGTCTCCTTCCGGTATGTAGCAATGTAGTTGTCCACAGACTCCTTCAGTGTCCCGAACTCCTCTGAAGTTAAGGAGTCTCTCAGCTGTTGTTCGGTGGCTGTATTCTGTGTCTGTAATTCAGTGATCGCTGTATGGAGACGTCTAATTGTCAGCAGAATCAGGTCATAGGAACATTTGTTAATGATTTTCTCAAAGTCGCTGGTATATTCAGGATCGTTGGAAAAGAAGGTCGGGCGTAAATGAACCCTCAGACCTCTGGGTATCCTTTTGACCTTGAAATATTCTGCCAGAGTAATAGCGTGTAACTCGTATGAGATAAGTCTCCGGCGTTCACATTCCCAGTGACGCTTTTGAAATTCGCTGGTAGGGATATTGAGAAATTCTGAGGTAGATGTCACTTGTGAAAGTATCCTTTCGGCATCGACATCTGCAAAGCTCAATGTTGAAGCGTCGGAAGACATCTGTAGATAGCGGTGCACGTCCCGGTAACAAATGTAACAAGAAGTTGGCCGGCACACGCTGAGGTGCTCGCCGCACGAGATAGGATAATTACCACGTGTAATGAAAAGAAAAATCCCAGCAGACGAGTCTTCAATGCTTGCAAAGTTTTATTGCCTGTAACAATAGTCCATCAAAGGACGCGTTTCGGCTCAATTGCCTTTCTCAACAGATAAATATACATGTTCAGCAGCTCATATATATATACGTATCAATGATTGAGGAAAGGAAAATCACAGTGGCGTGAACGCCCATAATAGGGGCGGTACATACATGGTCACATGGTAACAAAATCAAGGTAGTCAATCAGGAAATCAAAAGCGCAACAGGTATCAAAATACATGTCAATCACAATTAAATAATGTTGTCAAATACCACTACAGCTGAGGAACTCCTTCATCTATATGGTAGATGTCTAGAAAAAATAATAATACAAAAAATTATGAAAATTGGTGTAAATAAGATGAACAGAAAAATAGCACTAATAGAAATCAAATATGCATAATTTCATAGTCGCGATTGAGGCCTCTCGGATACAGGGTATCAAGGGTATGAATCCAGTACGCCTCCCGGCACAAAAGTAATTTTTTGATGTCGCCACCCCGCCTGGGTCTAGAAATTTGTTCTATCACCTGGAATTTTAATTGAGCAACTGTATGGTTAAACTTATCGAAATGGGAGGGAACTGGTAAAAGCAAATTTTTCGTCCTAATAGTGGATTTATGTTTTCCAATGCGGTCTTTGACACTCTGCATAGTTTCTCCAATGTATAGTAGCTGGTGGGTGGTGAACATTGGGTCCTTTGATGACATTGGAGCACTGGAAACAATGGAGGCACGGAAAAGTGCCCTTCCGCTGTGTAGCCAAGACCCCCTGTTTAAGAGTACCACGGGTGCTTCCAATATCCGCACGTACTAGCTTGTCTCTATAGCTAGGGTTTTTTTTGTTGCAGATAAGGGGCGGATTTTGGAATTCCTTGACTTGGGGGTATGCTTTACCTAACAGACACCAATGTTTCTTAACAATGTTATCTAGTTTAGAATTGAATGGATGGAATTTGTGAGTCAGTGCCACTCGTAGACTTTTGTCTTGTTTATTCTCAGGGCTACGGGAAGATTCTAACTCATTTAGGGTGTTTGTTAGGATGGATGGCGGGTACCCTCTTTCTTCAAATCTTGTGGTCATCTCTTCTATTCTATGACTCAGTACTGAGGGATCAGAGACAATTCGTCTAACCCTCTGATACTGGGACTTAGGAATGGCTTTTTTAAGAGCAGGTGGATGGGCGCTGGTGAAGTGGAGGATACTATTTCTGTCTGTGTCCTTCAGAAATAAATCAGTTGAAAGATTACCTTTCAAGTCCTTGATAACCCTTGTATCCAAGAAGCTGACCATCCGACTGTCACTTGTGACTGTGAATTGTAGACTAGTGCATGCTTGGTTCAGGTATGAAACGAATACCGCGAGGGTCTCCTGTGGCCCCGCCCATATGCAAAAAATGTCGTCAATAAATCTTTTCCACACTAAAATGTGGTTGTGATACCACTGACTGCTGTATACAAAATTATCCTCGAATTGAGACATATATGCATTTGCATAGGGCGGGGCCACATTAGACCCCATCGCGGTCCCCCGCTTTTGTAAATAATAAGAATCCTCGAACATAAAATAGTTCTCATATAAGACGAGGTGGAGCAGCTCCGGCGGAGGGTAAGACTGTAGTTTGGGTAGTGGTCGATAGGTTTAGCAAGATAGTCCATTTCATTCCCCTGTCAAAACCCTGGCGTCTATTTTTGTGAAAGAAATTGTTCGATTGCATGGTATCCCGGAAAATATTGTTTCTGACAGGGGTGAGCAGTTTGTGTCCAAATTCTGGAGGGCCTTCTGTCAAAAATATAAAATTTTATTGTCTTTTTCCTCTGCCTACCACCCTGAGAGTAATGGGCAGACTGAACACCTTAATCTGTCGAACAATTCTTGAGGTTGTATGTTGCTGATGACCAGCAATTATGGGTGAAATTTCTTCCATTGGCTGAATTTGCTTTGAATAACTATGTCAATTCTTCTGCTGGGGTTTCACCTTTCTTTTGTAACCATGGTTTCCATCCCTGTTTTCATTCTGGGTCATCCGTCTCCTTCTCTAACCCTGAGGCGGATAGGCTCTCCTCTGAACCGTGCACAGTTTGGGCCCGGGTTCAATCGAACTTAGAAAAGGCTCAAAGTTCTCAGAAACTCAAGGCCGATAGGAGACGTTCAAGGGGGGTAAATTTTCAGGTTGGGGATAAGGTATTGTTGTCCTCCAAGAATCTCTCTCTTAAGGTAGATTCTAAAAAGTTTGCTCCTCGTTTTATTGGACTGTATATAAGATCATGGAGGTGATTAAGGGCTCATTCAGACGGCCGTATGCTGTCCGCAAAAATACTGAATGCTATCCGTTTTTTTGCGGATCCGCAAAAAAACGGATCTGCAAAAAAACGGATAGCATTCAGTATTTTTGCGGACCCATAGACTTCAATGGGGCCATGTCCTGATTTTCACGGACAAGTATAGGACATGTTTCATTTTTTTTGCGGATCCGCAAAAAAACGGATAGCATTCAGTATTTTTGCGGACAGCATACGGCCGTCTGAATGAGCCCTTACCCGGTATCTTTTAGGTTGGAGCTGCCCGAGTCATTCCACATTCATAATGTGTTCCATAAGTCTCTACTTAAAAAATATTTTGAACCGGTAGTACCATCAAAAGCCTCGCCTCCGCCGGTTCTTGTTAATGATGCTGTCGAGTATGTGGTGTCTAAAATAGTGGATGTCAGGAAGGTGCGTAATTCCTTGCAGTACCTGATTCACTGGAAGGGGTATGGACCTGAAGAGAGATCTTGGGTACCTGTCAGGGAGGTTCATGCTCCTAGACTTGTTCGAAAATTTCATTTAGAACACCCTGAAAAGCCATCGCCTGAAGTCTTGGGTCCGGTGGCCCCTCGTAAAAGGGGGGGTACTGTAACGGGGTTCCGAAGGTGCACTCGGTCCCCCATTACCCGCAGACCTGTTGCTTTGCTTTGGGAATGATGATCTGTGTTTGACCTCATTCCCAGGGCGGCTTTACTAGCTGGGTGGCTCCCTGCTCCTAGTCTGCCTTGAGCGCCGAGCTGATCACTCTGTGCTCGACTGGTTGATCTGTCGGTCATGTGACGCTGGCCACGTGACATGACCCTCACTCCCCACTATAAATACAGGCAGCCTGCTGGCCACAGGTTGCCTGTTAATTTAGGTTCCACCTGTGATTTGGTCTTTCCTGGCGTAATTACCTCCTGCTGAATTCCTGACGATCCTCTGCCTGCTCCTTGTGTACTTTGCTGCTATCCTGGTATTCTGACCCGGCCTCCTCCTGACGTTCCTCTGCTGGCTCCTTTGTTACTTCACGTCTCTCCTGGTATTTATGACCCCGGCTTCTCCTGACAAAATTCTCTGCTTGCTCCATTTGTACTTTGTAGCTTTCCTGGTATTGACTCAGTCCGTTCACGTCCTGTTGTTTGTCTGTCATCCCTGCACTTATTCCAAGTTAGGGATTGCCGTCCAGTTGTCCCCTGTCATTAGGACTCGCAAGGCAAGTAGGCAGGGCCAGGGGTAAGGGTGGAGCGCAGTGGTCACTTCCCTCCCTCCTGTGTGTGTGTGTACGTGACCGTTACAACCGGCTTCCACAAAATATTGATTGAGGCCTGCGATACACCAGCTTCCATCAAATATTGATTAAGGAGTTTAATTTACCAGCTTCCAGAAAATACTCATTAAGGGGTTCTGTATACCTGTTTCCACAAAATACTGAGAGAGGATATTGATATACCGGCTTCCACCAAATATTGATTGAGGCCTGCGATACACTAGTTTCCACCAAATATTGACTAAGAAGTTTGATTTACCGGCTTCCAGCAAATACTCATTAAGGGGTTCTATGTACCTGTTTCCACAAAATACTGATAGAGTTTATTGATATACCGGCTTCCACCAATTATTGATTGAGGCCTGCGATACACCAGCTTCCACCAAATATTGATTAAGGGGTTTGATTTACCAGCTTCTAGCAAATACTCATTAAGGGGTTCTATATACCTGTTTTCACAAAATACTGATAGAGTGTATTGATATACGGGATTCCACCAAAAATTGAGTGAGGCTTGCGATACACCGCCTTCCACCAAATATTGATTAAGGGGTTTGATTTACCAGCTTCCAGAAAATACTCAAAAAGGAGTTCTTTATACCTATTTCCACAAAATACTGATAGAGAGTATTGATATATATAACGGCTTCCACCAAATATTGATTGAGGCCTGCGATACACCGGCTTCCACCAAATATTGATTAAGGGGTTTGATTTACCACCTTCCAGCAAATACTCATTAAGGGGTTCTATATACCTGTTTCCACAAAATACTGATAGA
Organism: Bufo bufo; assembly: GCF_905171765.1. Lineage (NCBI taxonomy): Eukaryota > Metazoa > Chordata > Amphibia > Anura > Bufonidae > Bufo > Bufo bufo. The sequence goes on along the minus strand of NC_053390.1, from coordinate 163,115,289 downwards.
GGGGATTAATATTCCGGCTTCCACAAAATATTGATTGAGGCCTACGATACACCAGCTTCCACCAAATATTGATTAAGGGGCTTGATTTATCGGCTTCCAGCAAATACTCATTAAGGGGCTCTATATACCTGTTTCCACAAAATACTGATAGAGGGGATTGATATATCGGCTTCCACAAAATATTGATTGAGGCCTGCGATACACCAACTTCCACCAAATATTAATTAAGGGGTTTGATTTACCAGCTTCCAGGAAATACTCATTAAGGGGCTCTATATACCTGTTTCCACAAAATACTGATAGAGGGGATTGATATATCGGCTTCCACAAAATATTGATTGAGGCCTGCGATACACCAGCTTCTACGAAATATTGATTAAGGGGTTTGATTTACCAGCTTCTAGCAAATACTCATTAAGGTGTTCTATATATCTGTTTCCACAAAATACTGATAGAGGGGATTAATATATCGGCTTCCAACAAATATTGATTGAGGCCTGCGATACACCAGCTTCCACTAAATATTGACTAAGGGGTTTGATTTACCGGCTTCCAGCAAATACTCATTAAGGGGCTCTATATACCTGTTTCCACAAAATACTGATAGATGATATTGATATACCGGCTTCCACCAAATATTGATTGAGGCCTGCGATACACCAACTTCCACCAAATATTAATTAAGGGGTTTGATTTACCAGCTTCCAGGAAATACTCATTAAGGGCTTCTATATACCTGTTTCCACAAAATACCAAAAGAGTGGGTTCATATATCGGCTTCCACCAAATTTTGATTGAGGCCTGTGATAATCCAGCTTCCACCAAATATTGATTAAGGCGATTGATATACCGACTTGCACAAAATATTGATTAAGGCGTGCGATACACCGGCTTCCACCAAATATTGATTAAGGGGTTTTATTTACCGGCTTTCAGCAAATACTCATTAAGGGGTTCTATATTGCTTCTTTCACAAAATACTGATAGAGAGGAATGATATACCGGCTTCCACAAAATATTGATTGACCCCTGCGATATACCTGCTTCCATAAATACTAAACTTGTATAGGGACTTTGTCATAGGGTCATTTTGAAAATGACAGGCAGGGGAAGAGGCAGGCCATTCTGCTGGGGTGGTAGGGGTCTGACTGGTGCACCAGGCTGTAGCCTAAATGGGAAGTTGGAGAAGGTGCGTGCGATTATGTCAAAGGACGCACCAGAGTTAATTGAAAGGCTCACTCAGCCTTCTGCTTCTGCACCCTCTTCATCCTCTGTATCAGCACCCTCCTCATCTCTGCTGTGTGCACCCCCAAAGACACCACCACCACCATAGCCCCTCCACTCGAGTCAGAGGAATTATTTTCCCATCCATTCTTAGACCTTACCGATGCACAGCCATTCTTGGCATTGGATCAGGAAGAAGAGGTAGCAACGTCTGCCACCCAGCTGTCTGACAACAGTACCCAGATCAGTCCAAGGACGGAGGTCCCCGCTGTTGCTGCCTACTCCGAGATCTCTAATGTCAGTGGTGTTAAAGGTGACGATGATGACGTGTTGATGGATGTAACTTGGGTGTCCACAAGAGAGGAAGAGCAGGGGAGTTCAGACGGAGAGACAACAGCAGATCGGGGGTAGAAGGAGGAGAAGCAGGCAGAACTCGCAGTGCACAGGAGGCAAAAAAGCAGACTGCAAATGTAGCCATCCACCATGCACGTCACATCTGGAGCTCCCAGGACGCTGGCACATGGCTCCGCAGTGCTGTCAACGCATAAGTCGCGGTAAGCCCAACACTCACCTAGGGACGACTGCCTTAAAAAGGCACCTGGCCTCCCATCACTGAACCCAGTGGGAGCAACGCCGTCAGAACCCACAAAGCCACACTCCCAGTATTCCACGTCCTGCCCCTTCTCCTCTCTCCTCCCATTGGTCCTCCACTCCACCTTCCACTGTGCCGTCGTCGCGTTCATCTGGCAAAATGCAGGCTTCCGTGGCCCAAATGTTCGAGCGTAAAAAGTTTATGACGCCGGATAACCCTTTTGCCCAACGGCTGACCGCTGGCTTGTACAACTACTGCCATATAAACTGGTGGACTCGGAGGCCTTTAGAAAATTTGTGTCCATTGGCACCCCACAATGGAAGGTCCCCGGAAGGAAATATTTCTCCCCGAAGGGTATCCCAGAGCTATATGGCCACATTCAGCGGCAAGTGAATATATCTCTGGCACACAGTGTCGGTGCCAAGATACATCTGACCACAGATACGTGATCTAGCAAACACGGGCAGGGAAGGTACATAACTTTTAATGCCCATTGGCATCCCGTGTGGATTTGGATTGCATGCAGGCCTGCATCTCCTTCTTCTCCTCCTACTCCATCCTCCGTCTCCTCCTCGGCTGACTCCTCCTTTTTCACTGCTACCGCCTCTTCCACTGCGCCCCCCAAGCTCCCCAGAACCTATTCGACGTGCCAGGTGAGACGTTGCCATGCTGTGCTGCGGCTGTTGTGCCTGGAAGCAAAGAGCCACACCGAGCCTGCACTGCTTTGAGCTCTGCGGTCACATGCCAATTAGTGGCTAACCCTGCTCAATTTGACAGTTGGTAAAGTGGTGTGCGACAACGGTGCCAATCTGCTGAGCGTGCTGAATCAGGGCAAAATGACACATGTGCCATGCATGGCACACTTCCTGAACGTAGTCGTGCAGCGATTCGTTGCCAAATACCCCGGGGTCCAGAAGGTCTTGCGTCAGGCCAGGAAAATCTCTGGCCATTTTAGAAGATCTTACACGGCCATGGGTTGCCTTGCTGACGTTTAGTGGTGACACCACCTGCCCATCAGACGTCTGATTTGTGACAGCCCGATGCGCTGAAACTCCCCCTTGTGTATGCTTGATTGGCTGCTCCAGCAGCAACGCGCCGTTAATGAAACATAGAAACATAGAATGTGTTGGCAGATAAGAACCATTTGGCCCATCTAGTCTGCCCAATATACTGAATACTATGAATAGCCCCTGGCCCTATCTTATATGAAGGATGGCCTTATGCCTATCCCATGCATGCTTAAAGTCCTTCACTGTATTTGCAGCTACCACTTCTGCAGGAAGGCTATTCCATGCATCCACTACTCTCTCAGTAAAGTAATACTTCCTGATATTACTTTTAAACCTTTGCCCCTCTAATTTAAAACTATGTCCTCTTGTAGCAGTTTTTCTTCTATTAAATATTCTCTCCTCTTTTACCTTGTTGATTACCTTTATGTATTTAAAATTTTCTATCATATCCCTCTGTCTCGTCTTTCTTCCAAGCTATACATGTTAAGGTCCTTTAATCTTTCCTGGTAAGTTTTATCCTGCAATCCATGTACCAGTTTAGTAGCTCTTCTCTGAACTCTCTCCAAAGTATCAATATCCTTCTGGAGATATGGTCTCCAGTACTGAGCACAATACTCCAAATGAGGTCTCACTCTGTAGAGCGGCATGAGCACCTCCCTCTTTCTACTGGTAATTCCTCTCCCTATACACCCAAGCATTCTGCTAGCATTTCCTGCTGCTCTATGACATTGTCTGCCTACATTTAAGTCTTCTGAAATAATGACCCTAAATTCCTTTCCTCAGATACTGAGGTTAGGACTGTATCACTGATTTTATATTCTGCTCTTGGGTTTTTACGCCCCAGGTGCATTATCTTGCACTTATCAACATAAAATTTTAGTTGCCAGATTTTTGACCATTCCTCTAGTTTTCCTAAATCCTTTTCCATTTGGTATATTCCTCCAGGAACATCAACCCTGTTACAAATCTTTGTGTCATCAGCTAAAAGACACACCTTACCATCGAGGCCTTCTGCAATTTCGCTGATAAAGATATTAAACAATATGGGTCCCAGAACAGATCCCTGAGGTACCCCACTGGTAACAAGACCATGGTCTGAATATACTCCATTGACTACAACCCTCTGTTGTCTGTCCCTTCTATGTGGGACAGTATCAAAAGCCTTACTAAAGTCTAGATAAGCGATGGCTACTGCACCTCCGCCATCTATTATTTTAGTCACCCAATCAAAAAAATAAATAAAATTAGTTTGACATGATCTCCCAGAAGTAAACCCATGCTGTTTTTTATCTTTCAATCCATGGGATTTTAGATGTTCCACAATTCTCTCTTTAAGTATGGTTTCCATAAATTTCCCCACTATTGATGTCAGGCTTACTGGCCTATAGTTGCCCGATTCCTCCCTTTCTTGTGAATGGGCACAACATTTGCTAATTTCCAATCTTCTGGGACGACTCCTGTTTCCAGTGATTGGTTAAATAAATCTGTTAATGGTTTTGCTAGTTCACCGCTGAGCTCTTTTAATAGCTTTGGGTGTATCCCATCAGGCCCCTGTGACTTATTTGTATTAATTATAGACAGCTGACTTAGAACCTCTTCCTCTGTAAAGACACATGCATCAAAAGATTCATTAGTCTTCTTTTCTAACTGAGGTCCTTTCCTTCATTTTCCTTTGTAAAAACTGAACAGAAGTATTCATTGAGGCAGTCAGCTAGTTTTTTATCTTCTTCCATATACCTTCCTTCTTTTGTTTCCTTTTTTAATTTATGTATCTGAAGAATGCCTTATCGCCTTTTTCCCCTGACTGAGCTAATTTCTCTTCTGCCTGTGCTTTAGAAGCTCTTATAACTTGTTTGGCCTCTCTCTGCCTAATCTTATAAATTTGCCTGTCATCCTCGTTTTTTTTTTTATAATTCCTAAATGCTATCTTTTTGTTTTTAATGATTTTGGCCACTTCTGCTGAGTACCACAGTGATCTCTTTTTTTTTTTTTTTGCTTTTACTGACAAGCCTAATGCAATTTTCTGTTGCCTTCAATAGTGCCACTTTTAAGTAGTCCCATTTCTCCTGGACTCCAATGAAACTGTTCCAATCTGATAGGGACTCGTATACCACTAATCTAATTTTAGAAAAGTCAGTTTTTCTAAAATCTCGAACTTTTGTTTTTGTGTGGTGTGACTCATTCACTGTACTTATAGTAAACCACACTGACTGGTGATCACTAGATCCCAAGCTTTCCCCTACAGTAATATCAGATACCAAATTCCCATTTGTGAATACTAAATCTAAAATGGCCTTGTTCCGGGTTGGCTCTTCAACTATTTGCTGTAGAGATAATCCCAGTAGGGAATTTAGAATATCTGTACTCCTGGCAGAACTAGCTATTTTGGTTTTCCAGTTTACATCTGGAAGATTGAAGTCTCCCATAATGATAACTTCCCCCTTCAATGTCATTTTAGCTATTTCCTCAACTAGAAGATCATCTAATTCTTTGACTTGGCTAGGTGGTCTATATATCACACCTACACGAGTTACCTTATGATTATCAAGCTGCAAGGTAACCAAAACTGACTCTAAATTGTTCTCGCTAACTTGTATCAAATACGATTTTATGCTATCTTTCACATACAGGGCCACCCCTCCCCCTTCTTGCCTTCTCTGTCTTTCCTGTATAGAGAGAACCCTGGTATTTTTATATCCCAGTCATTACTCCCATTGAACCACGTCTCAGTAACAGCCACTACATCTATATTCTCAGATGCCATTAAACATAGAAACATAGAATGTGTCGGCAGATAAGAACCATTTGGCCCATCTAGTCTGCCCAATATACTGAATACTATGGATAGCCCCCAGCCCTATCTTATATGAAGGATGGCCTTGTGCCTATCCCATGCATGCTTAAACCCCTTCACTGTATTTGCAGCTACCACTTCTGCAGGAAGGCTATTCCATGCATCCACTACTCTCTCAGTAAAGTAATACTTCCTTATATTACTTTTAAACCTTTGCCCCTCTAATTTAAAACTGTGTCCTCTTGTGGTAGTTTTTCTTCTTTTAAATATGCTCTCTTCCTTTACCGAGTTGATTCCCTTTATGTATTTAAAAGTTTCTATCATATCCCCTCTGTCTCTTCTTTCTTCCAAGCTATACATATTAAGGTCCTTTAACCTTTCCTGGTAAGTTTTATCCTGCAATCCATGTACTAGTTTAGTAGCTCTTCTCTGAACTCTCTCTAGAGTATCTATATCCTTCTGGAGATATGGCCTCCAGTACTGCGCACAATACTCCAAGTGAGGTCTCACCAGTGTTCTGTACAGCGGCATAAGCACTTCACTCTTTCTACTGCTTATACCTCTCCCTATACATCCAAGCATTCTGCTGGCATTTCGTGCTGCTCTATTACATTGTCTTCCCACCTTTAAGTCTTCTGAAATAATTACTCCTAAATCCCTTTCCTTAGATGCTGAGGTCAGGACTGTGTCAAATATTCTATATTCTGCCCTTGGGTTTTTACGCCCCAGGTGCATTATCTTGCACTTATCCACATTAAATTTCAGTTTCCAGAGTTCTGACCATTCTTCTAGTTTTCCTAAATCCTTTTCCATTTGGCGTTTCCCTCCAGGAACATCAACCCTGTTACCTATCTTTGTGTCATCAGCAAAAAGACAAACCTTACCAGCGAGGCCTTTTGCAATATCACTTATGAAGATATTAAACAAAATCGGTCCCAGTACAGATCCCTGTGGAACCCCACTGGTAACATGAACTTGTTTTGAATGTTCTCCATTGACTACCACCCTCTGTTGTCTGTCACTCAGCCACTGCCTAATCCACTCAACAATATGGGAGTCCATGCTCAATGACTGCAGTTTATTGATAAGTCTTCTATGTGGGACAGTGTCAAAAGCCTTACTAAAATCTAGATATGCGATGTCTACTGCACCTCCACCGTCTATTATTTTATTCACCCAGTCAAAAAAATCTATAAGATTTGTTTGACATGATCTCCCTGAAGTAAACCCATGTTGTTTTTCATCTTGCAATCCATGGGATTTTAGATGTTCCACAATCCTATCCTTTAATAGGGTTTCCATTAATTTGCCTACTATTGATGTCAGACTCACTGGTCTATAGTTGCTCGATTCCTCCCTACTACCTTTCTTGTGAATGGGCACGACATTAGCCAATTTCCAATCTTCCGGGACGACTCCTGTTACTATTGATTGGTTAAATAAATCTTTTAACGGTTTTGCCAGCTCACCACTAAGCTCTTTTAATAATTTTGGGTGTATCTCATCAGGCCCCTGTGACTTATTTGTCTTCACCTTAGACAGCAAACTTAGAACATCTTCCTCTGTAAAGACACATGCATCAAACGATTTATTAGTCATTCTTTCTAGTGGAGGTCCTTCTCCTTTTTCTTTTGTAAAAACTGAACAGAAGTATTCATTAAGGCAGTCGGCTAGCCCTTTATTCTCTTCTACATACCTTCCGTCCTTTGTTTTTAATTTAGTTATTCCTTGTTTTAATTTCCTTTTTTCATTTATATATCTGAAGAATGTCTTATCCCCTTTTTTCATAGACTGAGCTAGTTTTTCTTCTGCCTGCGCTTTAGAAGTTCTTATAACTTGCTTGGCCTCTCTCTGCCTAATCTTGTAGATTTCCTTATCTTCATTGCTCTGTTTTTTTTTATAATTACAAAATGCTAGCTTTTTATTTTTAATGATTTGGGCCACTTCTGCTGAGTACCACAGTGGTCTCCTCCTTTTTTTGCTTTTACTGACAAGTCTAATGCAATTTTCTGTTGCCTTCAATAATGCACCTTTTAAGTAGTCCCATTTCTCCTGGACTCCATGTAATCCGTTCCAGTCTGATAAGGACTCATTTATGACTAATTTCATTTTTGAAAAGTCTGTTTTTCTAAAATCTAAAACTTTTGTTTTTGTGTGGTGGGACTCTTTCACAGTTCTTATATTAAACCACACTGACTGGTGATCACTAGTTCCCAAGGTTTCGCCTACAATGACATCATATACCGAATCCCCGTTTGTGAATACCAAATCCAAAATGGCCTCCCTCCGGGTTGGCTCCTCAACCACTTGTTGTAGAGATAACCCCAGTAGGGAATTTAGAATATCTGTACTCCTGGTAGAACTTGCTATTTTGGTTTTCCAGTTTATATCTGGGAGATTGAAATCTCCCATAATGATAACTTCTCCTTTCATTGTCATTTTAGCTATTTCTTTAACTAGTAGATCATCTAGTTCTTTAACTTGACCAGGTGGTCTATATATCACACCTACACGAGTTACTGCATGGTTAGCAAACTGCAACGTAACCCAAACTGACTCTATGTTGGCCTCACCAACTTGTATTAGGTTAGATTTAATGCTATCTTTCACATACAGGGCCACTCCTCCTCCTTTCTTGCCTTCTCTGTCTCTTCTGTATAAAGAGTACCCTGGTATGGTTATGTCCCAGTCATTTCTTTCATTAAACCATGTCTCCGTAACAGCCACTAAATCTACATTCTCAGATGCCATTATTGAATCAAGTTCATTGATTTTTTTACCTAAACTGCGAGCATTTGTAGACAGGACTCTGAGCTTATCATTTCTTAACCTCTGTGCTTCTGACCTGTTCTGGCATTGTTTCGGGGGGCAAATGGACTCTTTTATTTTCACTCTTTTGCCCCCCTTCCTAGTTTAAATACTCTTTCGCAAATTCTTGGAGTTGTTCACTAAGTACATTTGTTCCTTTGAGAGAAAGATGCAAACCATCTTTTTTGTACAGTTCCTTTCTATTCCAAGTAGAGCTATCATGAGAAACAAAGCCAAATCCTTGCTCTTGACACCATTTACCAAGCCATATGTTGAACTCCTTTATGCGCCTCTGCCTATCATTCTGAACATTATGCACAGGCAGAACTTCAGAAAATGAAATGGTGGATGCAAAATCCTGTACGTCATTACCAAGTGTGATAAAAGATTTTTTCACCTCTGACACTTCATTGCAAGCCAGGTCATTTGTCCCTAGATGGACAAGAACATCCACGTCCCCTTCCTGCTTTGCTTGCTTAACAATATTAATAATACGTCTTCTATCTCTTCTAGCAGTAGCCCCAGGGAGACATCTCACAAAACCATTTTCTTTAAGCTCCACACTTCTTATGATTGAATCACCCAAGTTCATTGATCTTATTCCCTATAGCCTCAAGTTCATTGATCTTATTCCCTAAACTGCGAGCATTTGTAGACAAGAATCTGAGCTTGTCATTTCTTAACCTATGTGCTACTGGCATCTTCTGGCATTGTTCCGGGGGGCAGTTGGACTGCTGGATTATCATTCTTTTGCCCCCCTTTCCTAGTTTAAATTTGCTCCTTAGCAAATATTTGGAACTGTTCACCGAGGACATTCGTTCCCTTGAGAGAAAGATGCAAACCATCTTTCTTGTACAGTTCTTTTCCATTCCAACAAGAGCTAACATGAGACACAAAGCCAAACCCTTGGTTCAGACACCATTCACCAAGCCATACGTTGAATTCCTTAATGCGCATCTTCCTGTTATGCTGAAGGTTATGCACAGGCAAAACTGCAGAGAATGAAACAGTTGATGCAACCTCCCGTATATCCTTTCCAAGTGTGTGAAAAGCTTCTTTCACCTTTGAAACCTCATTGTAAGCCTGATCATTTGTCCCAAGATGGACAATAACATCCACCTCCCTTTCCTGCTTTGCTTGCCTAACAATATTAAGGATCCGTCGTCTATCCCTGCTAGCGGTAGCACCATGGAGACATCTCACAACACCATTCTCCTCAAACTTCACACCTCTTATGATGGAATCGCCCACCAACAGCTGCTTACTATCAGTCCTCACCTTCTCCTTTTTGTCTTTGGCTGCAATCTTGCATACTTTAGGCATGGGAGATGATTGTTCCTCACCCACTGTGCTTGAGCCATCCTCCATGTTGCTCTTGCACTCTGAAAGTGCTGAAAATGAATTATGGAGAGCCACAGACTGTGGGACATGTCTTCTATCCACAACTCTCAGTCTACCAGAACCTGCAGTAACCCATCTTCCATTTCTAGGGAGCCTCTGTGGCAGTGGCATTGCAACATTCTCAGCCTGAGTTTGTTTAATGGTTAATTTACAAATCTCATATTTCAAAAAGGCATTTCCTGCTGCATTATGGAGAGCTGTCTACAGATCAGATAGTATCCAAACCTCCGAAGAGTGGAACCTAAAATAAAAGCACAACAATTCCTGCACAGAACCAGGTCTGCCATTGTAAAGAGGAGAAAGATTTTAAACAAACAAATCTTACTTGTTTAGATTGTATCCACCTCCAGATTACCTCCTGAGTATCTCCTGAATATCTCCAATGCACTTATAAAATCAGCACTTGGAAAATTCAGCAAGCTATAATTAGGCAAGCTAATACTATGTTGCTATATATACACACACTCCCAGCAGGACAGGTTCTGCAGCAGGACAGGTTCTGTAAAGCTTGGTTTCTTTTCACCGTGCCAGTGGCTGTTCATGCGCGATGCATGCAGACTTCTGTGGCCATTTGATGAGATCACCAAACTGTTCAGTTGTAGGCATGGCGCCATCAGTGACATCGTACCGTAAGCCTTCTTTCTGGAGCGTGCATTGCATTGTGTTATTGATCAAGCCGTCGAGGAGCAGGAGCTGGAAGATGAGGAAGTCGCAATGCTGAATGAATTCCCAGGGGGGCTACTCCATCTGAGACAAGTGAGCAGGAGTCTGAAGAGGAGTCATAGGAGGATGGTGGCTGGGGGGAGGAGGATAAGGAGGAGCAAGAAGAGCAGGTTTTGAGGGGGACTTTAAACTTTTCGGGGATCCCTGGTGTTGTCCGTGGCTGGGGGGAGGAGACCGAGGATGACATTCTCCTGGGCGATGAGCAGGAGACAGGGCGCTCCACCGCTTCCACTTTAGTGCAAATGGGGGCCTTCATACTCCAGTGTTTGAAGAGGGACCCCGTATAAAAAGCATAAAGGGCAAGGACCAGTACTGGGTGGCAATGCACTTAGACCCCCGGTACAAACACAAAATGGCAGACATGTTACCAGCCTCACAGAGGGCTGGCAGAATGCAGCATTTCCAGGCCTTGCTGCGAGAGGTGCTGCATTCTGCTGGAATTTCCACCCACAGCGAAACAGGTGCGGGTACCATTCCTACCGCGCCTGCAAGAAGAGGGCGGTTTGAAGATGTGTTGGTCACTTCGGATATGAGCTCATTCTTGCAGCCAACCCATGGATCCAGCCTCAGGGAACGCCTAGACCAACAGGTGTCCAACTACATCGGGTTAACGGCCGATGTGGACGCTCTGAGAAGCGAGGAACCCCTGGACCACTGGGTGTGCAGGCTTGACCTGTGGCCGGAGCTGGCACTATTTGACATGGAACTCTTGGCTTGCCTCTCTTCGAGTGTCCTGTCCGAAAGGACGTTCAGCGCAGCACTCGCCTAGCTCACGACAGTGTGGACTACCTCACATTTCTAAAAATGAATGAGCCATGGATCTCTGAGGAATTCAACACCTGTGACAACCACGTGTAACTGAATTTCCTCATGCCAGCCCACACATATCCGCCACCACACAAAACAAAGAATGGCCTACAGTAAAATTTTATCCAGTGACTGCCTAATGTACCTCCAGCCACATATTTTTGGGGCCTGTACTTACCTTCAGTAAAATTTTTATCCTGTGACCTCTGTGGGGATTTTCTATGGTAGACAGGCTTGGGGACGCAGTATAGAGGCAACAACGTCTTTAACTTAAACAGTTCGGTGTTTATTCACACATAAGGATAAGCAAAACAAAAAGTCAGTTTCAAGGAAAACAGTCACCTTGAGTCTGGTGTTTGTTCACACCATGCAGCAATGCAGAAGTCCTTGGACATAGCAAGTTATTGGCTCTCACGCCAACAAGGTAGCAGGCATTTACTCAGGCTCAAACTCCCAGGTCCCAACACAGAGACTGACAGAGCTTCACTGTCAGAGAGGAGTAAATTCTCACCACCTGACAGTGCTGCCTGTGTTTTATAGCCCAAACCAAGACCCAACCTGGAAAGTGGGGAGCAGCCACCCACTCTGCACTTTGGCTGCTCCCAGTAAGAGCCGGCCCGGATCGACTTTACAGCCACACTAAATAGCAAAACCATGTGAGCCAGCACTAGCTGCCGCTGACACATTAAATTACCGGCTCTTACCTCACCAAGGACAGGAATCTCGGTGACACATACCTTCCGTCAATGACGGACCCTTGCGCCTTCCTACATACCTCCCCCCCTTTGTTCAACCCTGTGGGGGTAAACACTTGCCAGACAGTGTACCCGGGACAGGGCATCCATGTTTCCCTGTAAGCGGCCAGCCCTGTGTTCCACTGAGAACTTGAAGTTCTGTAACGACAAGAACCATCTGGTGACCCGAGCATTCTTCTCTTTGGCTTGGCTCATCCACTTGAGAGGGGAGTGGTCGGTCACCAGACGGAACTTTCTCCCCAACAGATAATAGCTAAGAGACTCGCGTGCCCATTTGATGGCCAGGCACTCTCTCTCCACTATACTGTACCTAGTCTCGGCTGGGGTAAGCTTTCGGCTCAGGAAAACAACAGAATGTTCCTCCCATTGATGTCCTGAGGGAGTACAGCTCAAAGGCCTACTTCAGAGGCATCGGTCTGTACCACAAATTCCCTCAGGTGCCACCAATACCGGGGACCCACACAGGGCAGACTTCAAAGCGGAGAAAGCCTTTTCCGCCTGTTCATTCCACTGAACCATCACTGACTTGCGTCCCTTCAAAAGGCCTGTCAATGGTGCGGCGACTGTAGCAAAAATTGGGGACAAACCTCATATAGTACCCCACCATACCCAGTGTAGAAAGGCACAAGGGACCATCATAGATGGAAGATATGTGTCACCGAGGTTCCTGGCCTCGGTGAAGTAGGAGCCAGTAGTGTAAATGTCCGCAGCAGTTGCTGATGGACACTTTGATAGTTAGCATAGCTGTGAAAAGCTAATCCGGGCCGGCTCTTACTGGGAGCAGCCAAAGTGCAGGCAGGGTTGGCTGTTCCCCATGGTCCAGGCCGGGTTTTGACGGGCTTACAAAAAGTCAGCCAGCAGGGTCAGTGGTGTGATTACCTGGCTGATGGTGGAGCTCTGTGTAGCTATGTATTTTTGGAGCCGAGTGAAAACCAGAGGGTCTCTGCCGAAAGACAAAGGACAAAGCAAGGTTCCCATCCACTCCGTGGGGAGTACGGTACTGTGCCCTAAAACTTTCTATGTGATTTTTGAGATTCAAGACTGAACTGTTTTTCTTTAAGTGTCAGCTGAAGTAAGCTGATCACTACCGCCTGTTGAATTGTGGTGTGCCAACAATAAAAGACATTTATTACTTTGATTTCCACCACTAAAAGGCTACTGTGTATTTATCTGAAGGCTACCATTTGGGAAATCCCTACAATTGGTGTCGGATGCGGGCACACCCAGGATTGCTTGAAGCAGCAACAAGTTAAATGTCAGAAGCTGTTTTTTTTTCTCTGTTTGGACTCTTAAAGGGCCAGTAGCCTAAATTACTGAATGGATTTTTTTTGTTGAAAGGAAGTTTTTCAATTGATGTCCTGGGTTAAAGCAGCAGCGGAGCTTCAACAAGAGTCAATGAAAATGGAGGATCTTATCAAGCAGATGGTGCAGAGCAATCTACAGCAGCAACAGGCATTGGAGCAACAACGGCAGGCTAATGCCCATCAGCAGGAGACGAACCGCCTACTGGCGGAGCAAATTGAAACCCTAAGAGATAGGGTGGCCGCACAACCAGCGGGGTATGTGGCTGAACAGAATGTGGGCGGAATAAAAAACGTGCAATCTGCCTTACAAAAAATGACCGCAGAGGATGACGTAGAAGCCTTCCTCACCGTCTTTGAGCGGGTCGCTGAGCGGGAGAGACTACCAGCTGAGCAATGGGCCGAGGTGCTGGCCCCCTTCCTCTCAGGCGAACCCCAGAAGGCGTATTATGACTTATCATTGCAGGATGCACGGGAATACTCCCGACTGAAGGCAGAAATATTGGCACGTCTGGGGGTAACCATCACCGTCCGAGCTCAGAGGGTGCACCAGTGGGGGTTTCAGAGAGGCAAGCCTCCCAGGTCCCAAATGTTTGATCTACTGCACCTCGTCCAAAAATGGCTACAGCCGGATGTCTGTTCCCCAGCCAAAATGGTGGAGCGGGTTGTAATGGACCGATTCCTGCATGCTCTCTCTAAGCCGGTACAGTGCTGGGTTGCACAAGGAAATCCGCAGACTGCAGATGACTTAATAGGTTTGGTAGAGAGGTACTATGCCGTAGAGCCAACCATAGCTGCCTCAGGATCCTTGAACTCCCCCTACTGGAAGGCACGGGTTGACACTGAAGTGCAGAAAAAGGGACTAAAACCCCCCCGGGGTGGACGTTATGAGGCCAAGAGTCTATCAGAACCAACGCCACGACCGTCCTTAAGAGAGGTCATCTGCTGGAGGTGCCATGGCCTGGGACATATGGCAGCCCAATGTCCCAGCAGCCCAGAACAAATGGACTGTTCTGTGGGGAGACGAACCTCACTGTTTGCGTGTAGTGCGGTTCCTAATGTTGAGGGAGGACTCCCTTTTTGTACAATTAATGTGAATGGCAACCCCACAAAGGGACTTCTGGACTCGGGGAGCCTGGTCACGCTCCTAACAGCCAGTATTCCTCATAAGTTGGTTCCTGGGAAGACCTTGGGAGTCACCTGCATTCATGGTGATACCAAGGTCTACCCAATAGCCCAGGTGACCTTAAAAACAGAAGAGTGTACGGTATACCACCAGGTAGGGGTAGTGCAGGGGTTGATGCATGAGATGATCATTGGCCGAGACTGTCCTGTGTTCTGGGACCTGTGGGCCAAGGCAGTACCGCAGCAACACCCTAGTGCTGCAGACAGCCCCGTGCTCCTTGACCCTGAGATGGTCCCTGACTTTCCGTTCTCGGCCATGGTAGGTGAGAATGAGGAAGAGTCTGCCCTTGAGGAGACGGTCCCCGACTTAGAGGTGTCTCGGGGAAACTTTGGGACTGCTCAGTTCCGAGATGAGACTCTAAAAGGGGCCTTAAACAATGTGGGGGTAGTAAATGGGGCACCTCAAGAGCCAGGGGCAGACGAAAGGTACCCTCACTTTGCAATGAATGAAAACTTGTTGTATCGGGTGACTAAAATCCGGGAAGAATTAGTTGAACAGCTCGTGGTTCCTAAAGCATACCGACGCATGGTAATGGACCTGGCACATAACCATGTATTAGGGGGACACTTAGGGGCTGAGAAAACGCTTGAAAGGGTTTTGCAGAGGTTTTATTGGCCCGGGTGTTACAGAGAAATTAAGGATTACTGCCAATCCTGCCCTACGTGCCAAGTAACCTCTCCAGTCGCAAACTTTCGCAGCCCTCTAATACCATTACCAATTATCGAGATACCATTCGAGAGAATTGCGATGGATTTAGTCGGGCCTTTGGTAAAATCTGCAAGGGGGCACCAATATATATTAGTGGTAATGGATTATGCTACCCGATACCCTGAGGCGGTGCCCTTGAGGAAAGCTACCTCTAAAGTTATAGCCAGAGAACTGTTTCAGATTTTCTCCAGAACAGGGCTGCCCAAGGAGATCCTGACTGACCAGGGGACCCCGTTCATGTCCAGGGTCATGCAGGATCTCTGTAAAGTATTAAAAATTAACCAGTTGCGTACCTCAGTGTACCACCCACAGACAGATGGCCTGGTGGAACGCTTTAATAAAACTTTGAAGGCCATGTTGAAAAAAGTGGTTGAGAAAGATGGCAGAGATTGGGATTACCTGTTGCCTTATCTACTGTTCTCAATCAGAGAGGTACCCCAAGTGTCAACAGGTTTCTCGCCTTTTGAGTTGTTGTATGGAAGGCATCCATGAGGCCTGTTAGATATCGCTAAGGAGACCTGGGAGAGTGAGGTCACGCCTTACAAAAGTGTCATTGAACATGTGACTACATTGCAGGAGCGAATAGCTCAAATGACACCTATTGTGAAAGAGCATATGCTCCAAGCACAGGAGGCGCAAGCGAACGTATACAACAGGACCGCCCGTTTTAGACAGTTCAGTCCTGGGGACCGTGTTTTAGTCTTAGTCCCCACAGTGGAGAGCAAGTTCCTGGCCAAGTGGCAAGGGCCCTATGAGATAACTGAGAGGGTGGGCGAAGTTAATTACCGGGTATATCAGCCAGGTAGGAGAAAGCCCTATCAAATCTACCACATCAACTTGTTAAAACCATGGAAGGATAGGGACCCTCCTGAGAGCCCATGTCTGTTGACCCAACCAGACGCCACCATCGACAATGTAAAAATTGCCGAAACCCTGTCCCCTTCCTAAAAATACCAATGCCGGCTCCTGTTACAGCAGAATAGGGACTTGTTTACAGAAACCCCTGGCTTAACCAAGGTCGTGGAACATGAAATTCTAACGGAACCTCAGGCGCGAGTAAATTTAAAACCGTATAGGATACCTGAGGCCCGAAGGGAGATAGTTTCCAAAGAGGTCCAGAGAATGTTAAAACTGGGGGTAATTGAGGAATCCAAAAGTGGGTGGTCTAGTCCCATAGTGCTAGTCCCGAAGCCCAATGGAGAATGGCGATTTTGTAATGACTACCGAAAATTAAACGAGGTGTCCAAAGTAGATGCTTATCCCATGCCCTGGGTAGATGAGCTCATTGAGAGACTAGGGCCAGCTCGATACATAACGACCCTGGATCTTACAAAGGGATACTGGCAAATTCCGTTGTCGAGAGAAGCTAGGGAAAAAACAGCGTTTGCTACACCGGAAGGGTCCTTCCAGTACGTTAGGATGCCGTTTGGGTTGCAAGGGGCCCCTGCCACCTTCCAGAGAGCTATGGACCAAATCTTACGCCCACATCGGGAATATACGGCCGCTTACTTGGATGATATAGTAATCTTCAGTCAAGATTGGGAGAGTCACCTTAGTAAAGTTCAGAGCATCCTAGATGCACTACGAAAGGCCGGGTTCACTATAAATCCAAGTAAGTGTGCCATGGGGTTGGAAGAGGCTCGATACTTGGGATATATCGTAGGAAGAGGTATAATAAAACCCCAAGTAACTAAAGTGGAAGCTATCCAAAAATGGCCCCACCCACTTACCAAGAAACAGGTCAAAGCCTTTCTCGATATTGTGGGATACTACAGGAGATTTGTTCCTAAGTTTGCAGAAATAGCAGTACCCCTGACCGACCTTACAAAAGGGGGGAAGTCTGCTGTGATCAAGTGGTCCCCGGAGGCTGAAGAGGCCTTCCAAAAACTTAAGTCCGCCCTCTGTAGACAGCCCATCTTGGTAGCCCCTGACTTCTCCCGGGACTTTATTGTTCAGACAGATGCATCAGAAGTAGGCATAGGGGCAGTAATGTCTCAAGTCATAAATGAGGAGGAACATCCTGTGTGTTACCTCAGCAGAAAACTGTCCCCGGCAGAGCGGAATTACTCTATAATTGAAAGGGAATGCTTAGCCATTAAGTGGGCCACTGATTGTCTCCGATACTATCTCCTGGGACGGAGATTTACACTGGTCTCGGATCATGCCCCTCTGCAATGGTTAAGAGAGAAAAATGGTAAGAATGCCCGTGTCACCCATTGGTTTCTAGCTCTACAGGACTTTAGGTTTTCGGTAGAACATAGGCCGGGAAGGCTACAAGGAAATGCGGATGCCCTATCCAGAGTACACTGCATGTTTGCTGGAGTTGCCCAGACCCCCGGCTTTGGGCAGAGGGGGGGGATATGTAGAAAGGCACAAGGGACCATCATAGATGGAAGATATGTGTCACCGAGGTTCCTGGCCTCGGTGAAGTAGGAGCCAGTAGTGTAAATGTCCGCAGCAGTTGCTGATGGACACTTTGATAGTTAGCATAGCTGTGAAAAGCTAATCCGGGCCGGCTCTTACTGGGAGCAGCCAAAGTGCAGGGAGGGTTGGCTGTTCCCCATGGTCCAGGCCGGGTTTTGACGGGCTTACAAAAAGTCAGCCAGCAGGGTCAGTGGTGTGATTACCTGGCTGATGGTGGAGCTCTGTGTAGCTGTGTATTTTTGGAGCCGAGTGAAAACCAGAGGGTCTCTGCCGAGAGACAAAGGACAAAGCAAGGTTCCCATCCACTCCGTGGGGAGTACGGTACTGTGCCCTAAAACTTTCTATGTGATTTTTGAGATTCAAGACTGAACTGTTTTTCTTTAAGTGTCAGCTGAAGTAAGCTGATCACTACCGCCTGTTGAATTGTGATGTGCCAACAATAAAAGACATTTATTACTTTGATTTCCACCACTAAAAGGCTACTGTGTATTTATCTGAAGGCTACCATTTGGGAAATCCCTACACCAGGAACGACTTTACTTGCCGAGAAATGACAGGTCGGGGCCAATTCATAATTGCCTCAATTTTGTTCACCTGAGCTTGCAAGTTGCAAGAAAAAGTATGTGAACCCTTTGGAATTTTAGGGATTTCTGCACAAATTGGTCATAAAATGTGATCTAATCTTCATCTAAGTCACAACTATAGACAATCACAGTCTGCCTAAACCAGGCATGCTCAACCTGCGGCCCTCCAGCTGTTGTAAAACTACAACTCCCACAATGCCCTGCTGTAGGCTGATAGCTGTAGGCTGTTCGGGCATCCTGGGAGTTGTAGTTTTGCAACAGCTGGAGGGCCACAGGTTGAGCATGCCTGGCCTAAACTATTAACACACAAATAATTAAATGTTACCATGTTTTTATTGAACACACCATGTAAACATTCACAGTGCAGGTGGAAAAAGTATGTGTACCCCTAGACTAATGACATCTTCAAGAGCTAATTGGAGTGAGGTGTCAGCCAAATGGAGTCCAATCAATGAGATGAGATTGGAGGTGTTGGTTACAGCTGCCCTGCCTTAAAAAATATCACACACCAGTTCTGGGTTTGCTTTTCACAAGAAGCATTGCCTGATGTGAATGATGCCTCGCACAAAAGAGCTCTCGGAAGACCTACGATTAGGAACTGTTGACTTGCATAAAGCTGGAGAGGGTTATAAAAGTATCTCCAAAAGCCTTGCTGTTCATCAGTCCACGGTAAGACAAATTGTCTATAAATGGAGAAAGTTCAGCACTGCTGCTAATCTCCCTAGGAGTGGCTGTCCTGTAAAGATGACTGCAAGAGCACAGCGCAGACTGCTCAATGAGGTGAAGAAGAATCCTAGAGTGTCAGCTAAAGACTTACAAAAGTCTCTGGCATATGCTAACATCTCTGTAAGCGAATCTACGATATGTAAAACACTAAACAAGAATGAATTTCATGGGAGGATACCACAGAGGAAGCCACTGCTGTCCAAAAAAAACATTGCTGCACGTTTACAGTTTGCACAAGAGCACCTGGATGTTCCACAGCAGTGCTGACAAAATATTCTGTGGACAGATGAAACCAAAGCTGAGTTGTTTGGAAGAAACACACAACACTAAGAAAAAGAGAAAAAGAGGCACAGCACACCAACATCAAAACCTCATCCCAACTGTGAAGTATGGTGGTGGGGGCATCATGGTTTGGGGCTGCTTTGCTGCGTCAGGACCTGGACGGATTGCTATCATTGAAGGAAAAAAGCATGAATTTCCAATTTTATCAAGACATTTTTCAGGAGAACTTAAAGGGAACCTGTCACCAGTTTTATGGTGTCCTAACTAAGGGCAACATAAATAAGTGACTGATTCTCTTAGCAAAATGCTGGGTCACTTTCTTTAATTGACCCAGTCAATCTGCCAACATCTTGTATTGAAAAGCTCCAGCTGATAATGATGAGTCCTGAATATTCATGAGCTCCTGACTCTCCCCGCCTACCTGCTGCTGAATAAGTTATTTTCCATATGAATCAGCAGCAGGTGAGCAGGGGAGTGGCTATAGCTCTGAATTAAATATACGCTGGACTCAATGACATCACGCTGAACTCAAATCAGCTCATTAGCATGCGGCATCTTTGTGTTTATATTATGAGGTAACCATCTGTCACACCAGTAAGTGAATACATCTAAGGTACTTTTTAGTAGTTAATGATTGTATATAATAAGTTAGATTATAATCAAATATCCACATGACAGGTTCCCTTTAAGGCCATCTGTCCACCAGCTGAAGCTCAACAGAAGATTGGTGTTGCAACAGGACAACGACCCAAAGCATAGAAGTAAATCAACAACAGAATGGCTTAAACAGAAGAAAATACGCCTTCTGGAGTGGCCCAGTCAGCGTCCTGACCTCAATCCAATTGAGATGCTGTGGCATGACCTCAAGAAAGCGATTCACACCAGACATCCCAAGAATATTGCTGAACTGAAACAGTTCTGTAAAGAGGAATGGTCAAGAATTGCTCCTGACCGTTGTGCACGTCTGATCTGCAACTACAGGAAACGTTTGGCTGAAGTTATTGCTGTCAAAAGAGGTTCAACCAGTTATTAAATCCAAGGGTTCACATACTTTTTCCACCTGCACTGTGAATGTTTACATCGTGTGTTCAATAAAAACATGGTAGCAAGTAGTGAAGATCGGCACTTGACTAGTATGCCGCACGGGAAAAGAGCGAACTCCAAGACAGTAATAAAGGAATCCCAGCTGACAACGGCTTCTTCAATCAATATACTTGATATTTATTCCATCAATGAGTACAATAATAGGACACATGCAAACAAACCATGCTGACGACTCAGAGAAACGGCACTTACCCTTGTTTACATTGTGCCCAATGTTCCCACATTATCAGGGGTGATTCTTTCCACCATCCATATACGGGTAAATCTTTTAATATACAGGGCTTTTTAACATGTGAATCCACTAATGTAATCTATTTAATTAAATGTCCATACCACCTAGTGTATATTGGAAAGACTATGCAGACTGTAAGGGACCGTATATGTAAACATAAGTCCACAATACGGACTCAGAATTTATTATTACCAATACCAGCTCATTTTCATAGTGAGTGTCATTCTGTTTCTCAATTGAGATTCCAAGTATTGGAGCAGGTCACAAGACATAGGAGAGGTGGAGATATTAAGAAACGATTATTACGTAGGGAAGCATATTGGATCCATACCCTGGGCACTTTGCAGCCCAGTGGACTTCATAGGGATTATGAAATCACTCAGTTGGATGATACATGATGTGTGTAATGTATTAATGGTTATTTATTTCCCTTTCAGATGGCGTACTCAAGATGACACTTGTGATTTTGCGGTATCGTTTATACTTTACCTTTATTATTATTTTGCAAGTTTGTATTTGATTATGAATAAGTTTGAGATTACACTTTATAAAGATATAGATCCTATTACGTGTTGTGTAGGTTGATGTATATGCCTACTACCTGTGATTGACAGATGGCTATGGCTGCCCTACCTGGGCGTCTGACGTCACCCCGCGTGTGTGTGGGGAGTCACTATAAATTGAAGATTTGTATCATTTTGTGATATGCTTGCTGACGATGGCTGGACGGGCTGAAATGCGTCCTATTATTGTACTCATTGATGGAATAAATATCAAGTATATTGATTGAAGAATCCGTTGTCCGCTGGGATTCCTTTATTGCAATAAAAACATGGTAGCATTTATTTGTGTGTTATTAGTTTAAGCAGACTGTGATTGTCTATTGTTGTGAATTAGATGAAGATCAAATCACATTTTATGACCAATTTGTGCAGAAATTCCAAAGGGTTCACATACTTTTTCTTGCAACTGTACATACCCCATGTACTTCGTCTCTTCTAACCCTATCGCGCACTTTTTTGGGTTAGAGGTCAAGCCAGCCTTCATTAGGTCGTCCACTACAGCCTTTAGATAGGTGACTTTCCCTGTCGGTGCTATGGATAACGATATCTTCTAGGTACGCCTAAGCGTACCGACAATGTGGGCTTAGTACACTGTCCATTTGTCTTTGAAACATGGCGAGAGCGCCATGTAGACCAAAGGGTAATACCTTGTACTGATACAGCCCTTCTGGTGTGATGAAAGCCGTTTTTTCCTTGGCAGTCTCCATCAAGGGTACCTGCCAGTACCCTTTGGTGAGGTCCAACACAGAAAAATACCGGGCTTGGCCTAACTCAATAAGCTCCTCTACTCGGGGCATGGGATATGCATCAAACTTGGACACCTTATTCAATTTGCTGAAGTCGTTACAGAACCGCAATGTCCCATCCGGCTGGGGTATTAAGACTATCGGACTGGCCCATTCACTTTTTGACTCCTCGATGACACCTAGTTGGAGCATTAGCTGCACTTCCTCCGCGAAAGCTTGTCGCCGAGCCTCGGGTACCCAGTACGGTTTTAACCAGACTTTTGCCTGAGGCTCATTGATAATGTCATGCCGGATTGTGGACGTGCGTCCAGGGAGGTCCAAGAACACATGCGTGTTCTGACTAATGAACTCCCTGGCTTCCTGAGCCTGTTTAGAGGAGAGGCTGTCAGCAATTTTCACTGTGGCAGCCGCTTCCCTTGCTACAGACAGAGGGGCCAAAACTGCTTTCCCTAAGAACCCTGGTCGAAGGCTGTCTTCCGTACAGGGTAGGGCCCTGCTACCTAGCTAGGAACTTACTGTCTACAGTCGGTACCAGAACCAACACCCTATCACCCGGGTTAAAGTTCCGAACCCGAGCCTGCCGATTATAGACCCTACTCTGGGCTTGCTGTGTTGCCTCCATATGCTCCCTAACCAGAGGTAACACTGTTTCCATCCATCCTTGCATCTGGGTGACATACTCAACTACACTTTTGTGCGACGTCCAACAGACTGCGAGGGTGTCTGCCGTATAGCAGTGCGAAGGGTGAGAACCTAGTAGAGGTCTGGGGCACTTCTCACACTGCGAACATGAGATAGGGCAGAAGAAGGTCCCAGTCCCTCCCATCCTTAGACACCACTCTTTTTAACATATTTTTAATGTTTGATTAAACCTCTCTACCAGGCCATCCGTTTGCGGATGATACACGGACGTCCGTAACTGTTTTATGTGGAGCAACTTACAGAGTTCCCTCATGATCTTGGACATAAACAGGGTCCCTTGGTCAGTCAGAACCTCCTTAGGCAGACCCACTCGAGAAAACATCTTAATTAACTCCTTAGCTATGAGTTTGGCTGATGTATGATGCAGTGGCACAGCCTCCGGGTACCGAGTGGCGTAGTCGAGGATGACCAAGATGTGTTGGTGCCCTCTAGAGGACTTTGGTACTGGGCCTATGAGATCCATGGAACCTCAATAATCGGGAGAGGGACCAGAGGACTAGGAAAATATGGCTGGGGGCTGGTTATCTGGCAGGTTGGGCAAGACTTGCAATACTCTTACATCACAGTGCAGTGGAGCGATTGAGAGACAGAGGGAGCTCCCTAGCTCTGCAAACCCTTAGATCAGGGTCCAGCAACCTTCGCACTCCAGCTGCTGTAAAACTACAACAGCATGCACACTTGCTCAGCTATTCTTGTAACTTCCAAAGAAGTAAAAAAAGGATTCTGGAAGTTGTAGTTTCAGAACAGCTTGTGTGCTGGAGGTTGTTGATCCCCGCCTTAGATGGTGTAGTCAGCATTGACCGAGGCATATAAGGAATTCACCGGCATCTGAGCTTTTAGGAGGGACCCGACTGTCAGTGACAGATGGACACCTGCCGCTGATTGAGTGAGCTCAACTTCTGCGCCCATTATGGCAGAGGTCAGGAACTTACCGCTGTGCTGTAATAGTATGGCGGAGGTCGAGAAGGGGTTAAATTGTGTTTCATTTATCTGAATGCAGCCAGGTTAAAAATAGTAGGGGGGCGTGGCTGGATGCCGGGAGCGCCGGACCTGTAAGTGCAGCTCCGTGTCCAGTGGATCGCAGTGGCTCACAGCGCATCTCCAAGGCGAATCTAGATAAGAATTCAGGTCCCCCACTACCTTCCTAAACACCCCAGGAACTACCTGATGATGACAAGGGGCAGGAGAAAGGACGCTAGTCTAGTCCCAAGAAAATGACTGCCTTCTTCCCTCCGGTGTCGGGGCAGTCACAAGATGGCAGAGCTTCCCGCCTCTCAGAGGAGTCTCCCCACTCTCCTGCAAACTCCTCTAGCTCCCCTGCCATGCACTCTCCTGAAAACCTGCAAAACAAAAGGCATAATAATGGGGTGGTGAGTAAGGGCTGTAATCTATCTGCTACTGCTTCCCTTACTAAATCTGGGGCGCCTAAGGAGTTAAGTACTGAGAATATCTCCCTTGCTGTACTTCAAAATATGTTCAAAGATCTGAAAGATTCCATTCAAAGAGATTTCAGAGACACCATAGCTACAATCCATTCTGATCTAATATCCATTGGTGAGCGTACTACTCACTTGGAAGAAAAAATGGAGGAATTTGTGGCTGCCCATAACACATTAGTCGATGTGCACAATGTGATTAAAGATGAGCTGGCTGTAATTAAACTGAAAATCACTGATATGGAAGATCGCTCCAGGCGAAATAATATAAGATTTAGAAATTTTGATTTAGTATAGTCAGCTCAAAGAATTTATCTCTTATCTGATTGTAGAATACTTACCAGACACTCCTAACTCTGAGCTAATAATCCACAGAGCACATAGAGTGCCTAAGCCAAAGTCACTTCCAACTTCAGTTTCTAGAGACGTACTAGCGAGAATACATTGAAAGCAGTAATGAAAGCAGCTCAACATAAACAAGATATGCCAGAGAGATTCCAAACTATAGCCCTTTTTACAGATCTATCTCGAGTCACCCTGGCAAAAAGAAGGGAATTTATTCAATATGCAAAAATCCTCAGACAAAACAATATACCCTACAAATGGGGATACCCTGTCAAGCTAATCATTCGCTACAATAACTCTACTCACATAATGAATTCTCCATCTGAAACTGCTGATGCAAGCCGCAAGTGGAACCTATTTCTACCACAAGAGACAAACCAAAAGAAAAGGCCCCTTCAGAATCACCTCCAAGAAAGAAACCAACATTGCTCTCTCAAGAATGGACAAGAGTAGGATCTTCACCACCATGAATCCACAGAGGATGAATTCCCTGGAACTTGAAATCATCTGAACCTAAGTATCCACAATATGACACCACCTGTGAACTTAAGTCCGCCTCTCCCTAATCCATTTCATATATTCACCTCCTATAAGTAATATCCTTCAAACTCATGTATAGACTTTGGGTCCCTGTTGGACCATTGTTAGCTGTTTCTTTGTTTTCTCTTCTGTTTTTTTTTTAGGTTCTTCCTACTCATCCTCCTTCAAGACATCAAGAATCTTAAAATATATCTATGGAAAAGGACGTTATTTGCTGAACTCAAGAAACCAAATCCTCTCCAAGGGTCAATTTGCAAACTTCAAAGGTCCTGTTACAATGCTTTATATAACCTGTTTCTTTATTTCTCTAAAATGGGGATTAAAATTATGTCTTTAAACGTAAAGGGCTTAAACAACCCTTTCGAAAGATCAACCCATTAGACAGAAATAAAGAAACAGAAATGTGACATCTTTTGCATCCAGGAATCACACCTGAATGCGTCTGATTCTCACAGAATCCATCATCCATCCTTTCCCCACTTATACTTTGCTCATGCTACACACAAAAAAAGGGGGTGATCATAGAGTTTAAAAATACAATTTCTTTTCAATCTCACAATACAATAATAGCTGATGATGGTAGATATATTATAATCATATGCTCTATTAATAACGTCTTGTACACTATAGTCAACCTATATGCCCCAAATACTCACCAACTAAGATTTATTAAGAAAATCTTTAAACAAGCCCAAGAAATCAAACAAGGTTCACTGTTAATCTGCGGCGACTTCAACATCACCCCTGATCTTCGATTGATAGATCGAATCCCCTCTCACACCCTATAAATTGTTTATCTCTACAAGATCTACTATCTACTGAAAACCTACACGACACTTGGCGTTCACTTCATGCTAATGAGAGGGATTACACCTATTATTCCCATCCTCACAATACCTTTTCTCGCATAGATCTGTTTATCACAGACAAGTGGCTTCTCCAAAAAGTCACTGCATCCGACATTACGAATATTACTTGGCCAGATCATGCCCCTATAACCCTTATAATCCAAGAACAATTTAGCAACACAGTTTACTCTCCATGGAGACTCAATAACTCATTACTCCAAATAGCTTCTATACAATCAGATATCACCAAAAATTTAAATGAGTACTTCCATTTCAACGACAATAACTCAGTCTCAGATTCCTTGCTTTGGAACGCCCATAAAGCATTTATTAGAGGACATCTCTTAAAACACGCAGCTACCCAAAAGAAAATCAGGCAGTAGACCATAAACTCCTTACTCTTATCTATTCAAGACCTGGAAAAACAACACAAAGAATCCCTCGATCCCTCGATAGGTAACAAACTAAAAAAAGCAAGACATCAACTATATCTCCATTTACACAATAAGTATGAACTACACTTAAGAAAATTGAGAGCAGATCACTACTGGCAAGGCAACAAAGCTTCTAAAATGATGGCTAACAGGATTTAAAAAAAAGAAGCCAAAATTAAAATCCCTTTCTTATACAACAACAACAAGGAAAAAATCTTTAACCCTAAATTAATCTCCGAAGAATTTGCAAAATACTACACTAACCTTTACAACTTAGGCAACTCCAAAGACACCTTCCAACCAAATTCTTCCCTCATTAACAATTTCCTAGACGGGATCTCCCTCCCATCATTGTCTCCTCAACAGTGCCAAAAAATAAACGTAACAATAACGATTTCTGAAGTCCAAAAAAACATTCATATGCTCAAGACCCCAGGCCCAGATGGTCTGACCAATGAATATTATGAAACATTTTCTACTCTTCTATCTCCCTATCTTGTCAGAACTTTCAACCTATTTGCAATACAAGGTGAAATTCCGCAAGATATGCTTAGAGCCCTGGTTATTACTCTTCCTAAGCCTGGCAAGGCCACAGATTCTCCAGCCAATTTTAGGCCAATATCGCTACTTAATTCTGACCTTAGTTAATATTCTCCCATCGCTAATAAATACAGACCAAATTGGGTTTATCCAGAACAGCCGGACGCCTTCTCTGCTTCTCTCCTTGGATGCGGAGAAGGCATTCGACAGAATCCATTGGGGATATGTTAGGGAAACATTAAAGAGATTTGGATTCTCCGTTTTTTTCCTATCAGCAGTATTGGCTCTTTACTCAGAGCCAAGTGCATCAGTATACTCATTTATCCAACCCATTTAAAAAAAAATAATGGAACCAATGTTCGCGGACCGCAAGTTCGCGGCGGGTCCCATTCATTTTAATGGCAGGCGAACCTGTAAAACCTTCAGCTCATATATCCAGCTAAGAAATAATTACTAGATGTGCACAAATAGTCCCACAACATGGACAGTGACATACCAGATGTATTATTCTAATTTGTGATCTCCATTCATTATTTTTTTCAATGCGAAATATCGGCAATATAATTTTCGCGTACGCGCATGCGCAAATGCACTATACAGTACCCAAATGCACTATAAAGAAAGTATATTGGTATATAACACCCCGCTTCAATCAGTTTTTTTGGGGGGCGACTGGTAACTCACACCAGTAGAAATTGTTTGTTCCAATAACGCTTGTCCCTCTATATACCTGCAGTATCGCAGCAGAACCGCACACAACTGCCGCACAATACAAATGCACTACAATATACTTTCTAACATAGAAAGTATATTATAACATTGTACAAGGAAGGCAATCCATTAGAATATACATAAAGATAAAACGTAACCTTAAAAATTTTTACTATGAGGGTCCATTCACACGTCCGGAAGTGTTTTGCGGATCCACAAAACAGGGACACCGGCAATGTGCATTTCGCAATTTGTGGACCGCACATCGCCGGCACTATAATAGAAAATGCCTAATCTTGTCTGCAATTGCGGACAAGAATAGGACATGTTCTATTTTTTTCCAGAAACGGAAGCACAGAGGCGGAAGTGCGGATCCGCAAATGCGATTGTGGATCCGCAAATGCGGATGCGGACAGCACATTCCGGCCCCATTGAAAATGAATGGGTCTGCACCTGTTCTGCAAAATTGCGGAACGGATGCGGACCCATTTTGCGTACGTGTGAATGGAAAAGATATCGCTCAAAATGAAAATAAATTAAGGTAAAAAAGTTAAAGGGGTTCTGCACTTTGTTTTAACTGGGCCGGCGGTAAACAGTGAGAAGGCCGGGCCACTGCTGGAGCGCCGCTGCCTTCTCAAACAGCTGATCTGCGGGGGTCCTGGGTGTCAGACCCCCGCCAGAGGATAGATCATCAGTTAAAACAAAGTGCAGAACCCCTTTAAGCAAAAAGCATAGATGTGGTAGGCAATAACAAGTGCTCGGCGGCACTAAATCAGGTGCTCGGCGGCACCAAATCAGAAACCATATGTCCTACCACAATCTGGGGGGTTCCAGTGCACATCAATGAATCCCGGAGGGAAAGAAAAAAACATCTATCCCTGGGCTAGATGATGATGTGGTATTGAAGGACAGGGTGGGCAAAGAACTGTCCCTGATATTGCCCTACAGGGGGGTGCTATTCTGGCCCTAATAGCCTAACCATAGACCACCCTCCCTGATAAGAGCGACCCCGTCCGGAACCTTACCCTATATAAAAATGGCCCTAGTACGCCCCTAGGCCCCTGACTTCCAGGTGATCACTATATAGATCTATGTGTTTTTGACTCATAAAAGTATATTATAAGTATATTACACCCCTCTGTGTATCACACATATCAATAGCACACCTATACCAGTCCTTAAAATGACTTTTGTGGCCCTATTAGCTAGCGTTTAGTGTCCCTAACAGCCTGTCCCTGCTCCACACAGCAACCTCTCCCTACACTGGCAAAACACTCAATGTAAAATGGCGGCCAGATCGGGTCTATTTATAAGGTAGGGGGTATGTCCATGTGCTGAAATGTCTCAATTGGTTGTCCTGTACCACCTGATGGATGTGTCATGGGTCAAAGTTCTTCATAATGTAAAAGAATATGGCGGGCGCAAATTTCTCCATATGTTTGCATGTTCGGCGAATCGCGAACACGCACAGTTCGCCACGAAACGACCGCCTGGCAAACCGCAAGGCCATCTCTACTTAAAAGTAACTCATGCAATATTCCTGGTGACTCTTTTGTGAGGTATTAAACCCTTCTCTGTATACTTATACTCACAACAGTTTTCACATTTTTGAACTTCCGTGGATTATTTCTACTACCACCCTCCCCCTTACAACCCACCCTTTTCTGTATTATAGGATTCAACTGTTACATTCCCATGTAAACATATGTAATATGATTCTCAGTCGTTTCATTATCTGTGATTATGTCTTCTATACTTCTCAATAAATAAAAAGTTATGTTCAAAAAAATAAATAAAAAATTAGTAGTGGGGTTATACAATTTTTATCTAGATCAGGAATCAACAACCTTTGGCTCTCCAGCTGTGGTGAAACTACGACTCCCAGCATGCACAATTTCTTGGCTGTTTTCAGAACTCCCATAGAAGTGAATGGAGCATGTTGGGAGCTGTAGTTTCACAACAGTTGGCGTGCCGGAGGTTGCTGACCACTGATCTAGATAAAGCCAGGCTATCAATTGTGGCTGAATGGGTGGTTTAAATTTATTATATAATAGTATAGATACGATAGATAGATAGATAGATAGATAAATAGTGGTTAGGTGAATTAATTAAATAAAATTTGATAATTAGGTATTAGGAAATGTATAATGTATTAATATTTAGTGGTAAAGAGGGGAGATGGTGTCATCAGGCATTAGGATGGGAAGGTTGCTATACCACTATAGGGCCCTGGGTGTCAGCATGATGTCAAATATGTATAACTGTATAATCTAATAAATATTCTAATAGTAGTGTGGACCTTGACAAAGGGAACCAAATTTAGTAGAGGGTTAGTAGGTTTAACGGTTGTAAATGTAAGTGATGATAGTAATGATATAATAAGTCTAAAGAGGACGGAATTGAAAGATTCTGAGGAATGTAATGAAAGGAAGTGAAACACATCTTTTCAGGCTTATCAAGCTACCTAAACTAACTATTCCCCGACTAAACCTCCCCCCACCAACTCCTCTGGCCTAAACTCGATCCTCTAGTAGTCCCAAACCCGAAGCAGATCGGCCGGCACCACTCCTGTCAGTTCAGTAATGGCTCAAATCCTACTGATCACAATCAACTACCTTGTGTGTCACCCCCTCATAGATTGTAAGCTCTTGCGAACAGGGCCCTGACTCCTAGTGTCTTATTATTATTAAACAAATTCTAGATGGTGGAATATGAGTGCTGCTATGATATGCAAGGAAAGTGGAACTAGGGAAGAGATTTATATCGGATGTATAAATGTAATAATGATTGGGGATATAAAGGGACCTGAGGAAACAGAGACAGCATTACTAATGAATGGGATATGAGTAGTGTTGGTCGAGCACCAAAGTGCTCGGGTGCTCTAGTAGAACACCTCGGGATGCACAATGGATGTCAATGGGATAACCAGAGCATTAAACCAGGCACCCCCTGCTCTGAAGAGGGGCTGGTGTCTGGTTCACAAGAAAAGGTCAGAAATGGATGGAAACACCACCGAAATCGTCCGGGAACAGCATGGGGAGGATGTCTGGATGCATCTTGGACTCCCAGGTCGCTGCTGGGAACGATGTTGTCCGAGTAGTACACCACTTTTACAGACTGACAATAATACGCACAAAATCAAAGATAAAATCGATTTTAGAGGAAACTTCCCCGTCCCTTACTGCTCGCCTTGAGCATATTAAATGGTATATATCAGGCATGCTCAACCTGCGGCCCTCCAGCTGTTGCAAAACTACAACTCCCAGCATTCTTGGACAGCCTACAGCTATCAACCTACAGCAAGGCATTGTGGGAGTTGTAGTTTTACAACAGCTGGAGGGCCGCAGGTTGATCATCCCTGGTATATGCTTGCAAATATGTCACACGTACAGTAGCGCAGGTTATGCAAGTGTATGTGCAAATAAAGTACACAGAATGTCACAGATATTTTTAGGATGCACACACGTTAAACAGGAGATGTAGCACAGATAATGTCGCTGTCTGCAGCTTCTATGAAAAAAGTACACTGAATGTCACAGATAATTTTAGGATGCGCAAACGTTATATAGGAGGTATAGCGCAAGCAATGTCTCTGTCACCACCGGCTAATAAAAAATGATACTGAATTAATGTCACTGATATTTAGGATGCGTAAACGTTATACAGGAGGTATAGCGCAAGTAATGTCGCTGTCACCAGCGGCTAATAAAAAATTACACTGAATTAATGTCACTGCTATTTAGGATGCGCACACGTTATACAGGAGATGTAGCGCTAGTAATGTCGCTGTCACCAGCGGCCAAACAATTGCGCTGAATGTCACAGATGTTTAGGTTGCGCAAATGTAAAATAAAATATGTAGAAAAGGTTGTGTCACTATCAGAAGCGACAGAAACAACTCCACGCATTTTAGCGCAGGTTGCGATAATAATTATATTGCTGCCAGATACAACAATAGTCCTTAAAAGGACTTTTGGGTCTCTCTAACAATTCCACGCAATTTAGCGAAGGTTGCGCTAATAATTATATTGCTGCCAGATAGAACAATAGTTCTTAAAAGGACTTTTGGGTCTCTAACAAGTTTTTTTCACTAAAATATTACTATTTCACTCCCTACACTATCTGTCCCTTCTTCAGCACAGCTCTCCCTGACTAAGACTGAGCCGAACAAGTGTCATCGGTTGCTATATAGCACCCGATGACGCGTTCCGGCCAGCCAATCACTGTAATGCCAGTAGCCAACATGGCTACGGCATCACAGTGAGTGCCAGTTTATTGGCTGCGTAGCAGCCAACAAACGTGCGGGGAGGAGACTCGAGCATCGCGCTCAAGCACATGCGGTGTTCGGCCAAGTAAAATTTGTGTTCGGCAGAGCATACTCGCCCAACACTAGTTATGAGTAACTGATATGCAGACAAATGGAGTTGAAGTAAAAGGTCTGGAAAAAGTTAAGAGACCACTGCAAAATTATCAGTTTCTCTAGTTTTACAATTTATGGGTTTTTGACTAAATTGAGCAGTTTTGTTTTATTCTATAAACATCTGACATTTTCCCCAAATTTCTGTTCAAAATATGATATTTTAGAGCATTTTTTCTTTGGGAAAATGACAACTGGTCAAAATAAGAAAATAGTCACAGTAATATCGGACCTCAAATAATGCTTAGAGCGCAAGTTCATATTCATTTTTAAACAACACAGTACTAAAGTAGGGGTCCAGAAATCAATATTTCCTGGAATAACAGCTTTCATACACTGCTCAAAAAAATAAAGGGAACACAAAAATAACACATCCTAGATCTGAATTAATTAAATATTCTTCTGAAATACTTTGTTCTTTACATAGTTGAATGTGCTGACAACAAAATCACACAAAAATTAAAAAATGGAAATCAAATTTTTCAAACCATGGAGGTCTGGATTTGGAGTCACCCTCAAAATTAAAGTGGAAAAACACACTACAGGCTGATCCAACTTTGATGTAATGTCCTTAAAACAAGTCAAAATGAGGCTCAGTAGTGTGTGTGGCCTCCACGTGCCTGTATGACCTCCCTACAACGCCTGTGCATGCTCCTGATGAGGTGGCGGACGGTCTCCTGAGGGATCTCTTCCCAGACTTGGACTAAAGCATCTGCCAACTCCTGGACAGTCTGTGGTGCAACGTGACATTGGTGGATAGAGCGAGATGTGCACAATTGGATTCAGGTCTGGGGAACGGGCGGGCCAGTCCATAGCATCAATGCCTTCGTCTTGCAGGAACTGCTGACACACTCCAGCCACATGAGGTCTAGCATTGTCTTGCATTAGGAGGAACCCAGGGCCAACCGCACCAGCATATGGTCTCACAAGGGGTCTGAGGATCTCATCTCGGTACCTAATGGCAGTCAGGCTACCTCTGGCGATCACATGGAGGGCTGTGCGGCCCTCCAAAGAAATGCCACCCCACACCATTACTGACCCAATGCCAAACCGGTCATGCTGGATGTTGCAGGCAGCAGAACGTTCTCCACGGTGTCTCAAGACTCTGTCACGTCTGTCACATGTGCTCAGTGTGAACCTGCTTTCATCTGTGAAGAGCACAGGGCGCCAGTGGCGAATTTGCCAATATTGGTGTTCTCTGGAAAATGCCAAACGTCCTGCACGGTGTTGGGCTGTAAGCACAACCCCCACCTCTGGACGTCGGGCCCTCATATCACCCTCATGGAGTCTGTTTCTGACCGTTTGAGCAGACACATGAACATTTGTGGCCTGCTGGAGGTCATTTTGCAGGGCTCTGGCAGTGCTCTTCCTGTTCCTCCTTGCACAAAGGCGGAGGTAGCGGTCCTGCTGCTGGGTTGTTGCCCTCCTACGGCCTCCTCCACGTCTCCTGATATACTGGCCTGTCTCCTGGTAGCGCCTCCATGCTCTGGACACTACGCTGACAGACACAGCAAACCTTCTTGCCACAGCTCGCATTGATGTGCCATCCTGGATAAGCTGCACTACCTGAGCCACTTGTGTAGGTTGTAGACTCCGTCTCATGCTACCACTAGAGTAAAAGCACCGCCAGCATTCAAAAGTGACCAAAACATCAGCCAGGAAGCATAGAAACTGAGAAGTGATCTGTGGTCACCACCTGCAGAACCACTCCTTTATTGGGGGTGTCTTGATAATTGCTATAATTTCCACCTGTTGTCTATCCCATTAAGCACAACAGCATGTGAAATTGATTGTCACTCAGTGTTGCTTCCTAAGTGGACAGGTTGATTTCACAGAAGTGTGATTGACTTGGAGTTACATTGTGTTGTTTAAGTGTTCCCTTTATTTTTTTGAGCAGTGTACTTCTTGGCATGCTTTCCACCAGTCTTTCGCATTGCTTTTTGGTAACTTTATGCCACTTCTGGAGCAGAAATTCAAGCAGCTAGGCCTTGTTTGATGACTTGTGACCATCAATCTTTCTCTTGAGCACATTCCAGAAGATTTCAATGGGGTTTAGGTCTGAAGAATGAGCTGGCCATGACAGGGTCTTAATCTGGTGGTCCTTCAAGTACACCTTGATTCACCTGGCTGTGTGACATAGGGCATTTTCCTGCTGAAAAAAGAACAATTGTCAGAGTTGGGGAACTTTGTCTGAACTGAAGAAAGCACTTTTTCTTCCAGGCTAACTTTGTACGTGGATTGATTTATGTGTCCTTCACATAGAGAAAGCTGCCTGATTCCACCCTTAATGAAACACTCTCACTTCATCACCGATCCTGCACAAACCTTCTCAGTGGGTGCGAGACACTATGACTTGTAAGCCTCTTCTGGTCTCCTTCTAACCATTACATGACCTGGTGTTGGGCAAAGCTGAAAATTGGACTTATCAGAGAAGATGACCTTACTCCAGTCCTCTCTGGTCCAGTCCCAATCTCATTTATGAAGGGCTATTTTCTAGCTTTGCACAACTTCAGCCCTGCCTCCAGAGGCCTGTTTCAAACCATCCTTGCCATCCATTTCACCCCAGCACCCGCTTGCCATTATTTTAGTAGGTCACTAGATGTCATCCCATGGTTCTTAAGTGAGATTTAAATGAGGTGGCAGTTATCACGGTCCTTCCAGTCTGTAGTTTTGTTGTCCCCAATGTTTACTGCTTGACCTTGCTCTTATGATCCACTGTCTTTGACATTTTAAGGATGAAATCAACCTGACTCCTTACTCTGAACTTTTCTTTTCAACTCTTCTGGCATGGTCTGTAGTTATTCTTTGATTACACTTACTTTTTGGATGCTACTAGCACTGCTTTTTCCATCCAGCTGGTTCTATAGTATAGTATGACCAAAGGAGTGGTTTTTATACTGTTGCTCAATAAATAAGATTTGGTTTAGGTGATAACCTAAGTAGAACCTCAATAAGTAGAATGTGTGTCTATGATGGAATTCAATGAACATTGGAGTTAAATGGCTGCTATACATATGGAGGTGCTAATTTAAGAAAAAATTGGAGTGGTCTCTTAATTTTTTCCAGAGCTGTATATAAAAAGTGTATTCAGAAAGCCATATATATTACTGGATGATAGCTGATGAGTTGGATTTTTATGGACCCTAGATTTTATATAATGGTCGCTGCCATTTCTTTCAGCCCTTTAGGAACACTAGTTTGTAATTGGAACATCCAGAATGCTTCCCTTCGTTTTAGAGCATCAAATCAGTTGAAGGATGTAAGTGGCATGTAATCAATGGGAGTTAAATAATGTAGTGTTTCTCCTTCTCTGATGTCTGTAAACAGTATATGGATACACTTTTATTTTCATATTGCTTCTGGATATTATGGGGCACATTTATTAAGATCGGTGTTTTAGACGCTGGTCTTAATAAACCCCTAAGCTGGCGGTGGTTCTGGCGCTTCTTCATAACTTCGGCGGATCCTCTGCCAGTTCTAAATGTCTTACATTTAGACCTTTTTCTACGCCTGAAACAGGTGTAGAAAATGGTAAATGAGATGGGCCTCATGGCCCGTCCCCTTCCCCACCCCTGCCATGCCCACAATTCTAGACGTGCCACGAGCGGGGAGAAGTCACAGATTGCGGCGCAATTAACCACAATCTGCACCTGAATTACGCCTAGTATAGGTTTATTTCAGCTTAATAAATGACCCCCTATGTCTGTGATGTTTCAATCTACAGTGAAGTGCATCCTATATACTGAAGCTGATATCTGCACTGTATGAGAAGGATGACATATTTGGACTAGAAGGTGAAATTATGTTTTATGCAGAACATTTTATTGTTATTGAGGCACTGCGATGTATTACATTTGTAGCTTTGTGGGGTTTTTTTTGCCATCTGTATTTTCCTTGTGTGAATGTTACTCTTGGTGCCTTTGGAAGAATATTCTGGAGATATGGATCCTGTTATAAGATATGCCAGTGTTTTCTTAGTATTCATTTAACTTGAATGTGAAAATTGTTGTATTGTGTCTGGATTTTTGCTTGTTGCTGGGCTATAAACAATCTTCTTGTGTAAGGCATTCTTTATTAGGCCTTTAGGATATCATTTTTCTTTAAATCTTATTTCAAGGACATAGACCTATTTTCGGAAAGTGTCATTATCTGAACAATACTGCACCAAACACCTCTATTTGTGCCCACCTGAAGCCCCCTCACTGCACTTCTCCAGTCCAAATTGACTGGCCAATTGCATTGATCGCCATGTTGGGGGTCAGCAGCCATCTTAGCTCGGTCATCACATCTTTAGACATGGTGACCGTTTTCTGTTGGGCTGTTTATGTACGACGCAGGTTGGAACTTCCTACTTGCTGCACAGTGCATGTACTGTGAGGGTCAGGAAGGGGTTAAACTGAATGTGTGCGAGTACCTCAATGAAGGGGATATAGAAACAAGGAAAAGTGCAAATGGCATGTGGCTCTTTAAAGATGCATTTTATTGTGTAGGTCACTGGTTATACAAATTTTTTAATTACATGCAATCACAAAAGTATTCAGATCCAGGTGCTGATTTGAAAAATTTCAAATATTTTTTGTGAACCTATTTTGTGTTAATTGTTGTACATATTTGAGCACTGTTAAACTCTGACTTGGAGCCACAGTACATTTCTTCCATGATCCTTTGTTTATTATGAACCAAATATTATTATTTTTTATTAAATTGAATTTAATGATTGGAAATGCCATAGATTAAGTAAAAACACTGAAGTTAGTTAGGGGCTGTGCCTGACCTGTAAAGGGAAGATTACTTTCTTGCTTCCCGGCACTGGCTCCCCGCTCCTTCTCCTCCTGACCTGCGATGCTCCGCTGGACTCCCTCATCCAGGGCCGGCCTTTGGGGTGGGCGGGCTGTGCGGCCGCACAGGGCGCCATAGCAACAGGGGCGCCGGCGGCCGACAGCTTGCAGTGTAATGGCGGCAGCGGCGGGGCACAGGGAGATGAGCGCATCCATTGTGGAAGCGCTCATCTCCAGTCATCTGTATCGCCGTCCTCAGGACAGCGATACAGATGCCTGCCTGTGCTGTGCTGCGGTAGGGGAGGGAGAGGCGTGTCCCTTTCCCTTCCTCTGATAGGCTGCAGGCACTAGGCCGGCAGCCTATCAGAGGCTGGCGCAGGCGGCGCGATGACGTCATCGCGCCACCTGAGCCATACAGCGTGGGACACAGGCCAGAAGAGGCCTGCATCGCATCGCTGACATGGAGGTAAGTATGTGTTTTTTTTAATTATTTTTATTATGTACAATACTATTACTGGCAAAGGGGGGGGGTCTGTTATTACTGGCAAGGGGGGGGGGCTGTTATTACTGGCAAAGGGGGGGGCTGTTATTACTGGCAAAGGGGGGGGGCTGTTATTACTGGCAAAGGGGGGGCTGTTATCAATGGCAAAGGGGGGGCTGTTATTAATGGCAAAGGGGGGGTCTGTTATTAATGGCAAAGGGGGGGCTGTTATTATTGGCAAAGGGGGGGGCTGTTATTACTGGCAAAGGGGGGGGCTGTTATTACTGGCAAAGGGGGGGGGGCTGTTATTTATGGCAAAGGGGGGGCTGTTATTACTGGCAAAGGGGGGGGCTGTTATTACTGGCAAAGGGGGGGCTGTTATTACTGGCAAAGGGGGGGCTGTTATTACTGGCAAGGGGGGGCTGTTATTACTGGCAAAGGGGGGTGTTATTACTGGTGGCTACAAGTTCCCTCCTGACTCCGGAATTCAACTGTATTGCCATCTTGAGGCAACTGGGGTAGGAGGACCGAACGTGACAGGTGGCCACCACAGGGGGACAGCTTCTGAGGAGGCATTCGGTGCTGCTGGGGCATAATTTTGTGATGCACTGTGGTACTTGGCTTTGCTGAGACAGTATTTTGTGGCTCAGTATGGTATTGCTGAACCCATCTACTTGTATTGGCCCTGTTTTCTGTCAGTTTAGATCCATCTGTAACATGGGGCTATTTTTTTTTTTTTTCCAAGGCCACTTTAAGTTTTCAGGCCGCCCCTGCTTATATGTGAGTACTATGGAAATGTAAAGCATCTACTGGTGATCCCTAATACCTTATCAATATCTTATCGTATCCACAGTTGTGAATTTCTTCCATAATCTTTAATTACAATATAGCCAGTAGTTTGTTTCATCATGTGCAATCATTTTATCCAAGACTTTACATTTCCTTCATGTCATGACGGCTGATTTGCATTTGTACTGCTGAACTTCAGGAACAAAAAAACTTACCATTACCTGTCAGGCAAATTGATCGCACGGGACAATAAAAGTATTGTGTCCCATGCCAGAGTAAATTGAATATGACTACTGCAAATGCCTTGGTGAGCAAATAAACACACAAAAGTTACTTCATTTAGCTACCTCTTAAACATAATTGGGAGATTCCCCAGCTTGCCAATGAAATATTTATATGAAATCTTGATATGCATGACTCAACACATTTTTCTTATTATGACTCAACACATTTTAATAATTTGCTCAGCAAATCATAGAGCAGGGACTTGTACTGAAAGAAAAGGTTCTGGTGCTGAGTAAATCGCAGAACCATTTTGGCATATGTGCACCATGCTACGGCAGAGCACCAAAATTGACAGAAATCAATGAAGTCAAGCCGCCTTCCCCCATGTCATTTGCTGTTATATCTATGTAAGGGCATTGAGTACATTTGTTATTATATTAACAGCACTTTAAATATAATACACGCCTCATCTGCTGCAGAACATCTATTTGTCAGAGTTCATTGGATATCACCTTCACCATTGAAAAAGCCATAGAGAGCAAATAACCACACTAAAGTGACTTCATTTAGCTGTCTCTTAAGGGGTTCTCCAGGCTTTTAATATTGATGGCCTGGTGGGCCTTTCCTTTTATACAGCTGATCGGCGAGTGTGCCGGCTGTCGGACCCCCGCCAATCTAATATTGATGACCTATCCTGGGGATAGGTCATCGATATTAAAAGCCCGGAGAACCCTTTTAAACATAATTGGGAGAGTCCCCCACTTGCCAATGCAATATTTATATATAATACTTTTGCTGTGTGAAACGATATGTTAATAATTTCCCCAGTAAATCATAGATTACACAAAGTATTTTACATTGTACAATAATCTAGAATGCGGTTATCTTAAAGAAGGGAACTTTGTACTGAATGAAAGCGTCCTGGTGCTGAGTAGATTGCAGAACCATTTTGGCATATTTGAACCATGATACGGCAGAGTACTAAAATTGACAGAAATCAATGAAGTCAAGCCCCCTCGCCCATTATACCTTGTACCTCACATATCAGTACACTGCTGTATATACTATATATCTGTACACATTGCATCTATTATATCTCACACCTCACATATCAGTACACTGATCACATGTCCTGGCTGATGCTCCTATCTAACTTAGGAACTACACTATTCTTTGTGCAGTTCCTTTACTAGATGTACAGGACCACTGATAACATCATCAGAGGTCCTTTAGCTTTATCCACTGATGATAGGGATCAGGGGCGGACATACCGCCTGTGCAGCCGGTTCAGCTGCACAGGGGCCCAGCGTGGGAGAGGGCCCTCCACAGGACGCACAGACAGCTGATTCTAATGGTGAAGCAGAGAGCCACCCGCTCCCAGCTTCACCATTCATAACTCCATACAGCATGTAGAAGGGGCCCCCATGGCAATCTGCGGCTCACTGTCTTGAGTCTGAGGACATGCTGCGCCGTCCACAGCTCTGAGCAGCAGGGCCTGGGCAGCCCGTCCTGAGCTGTATCTGTGATCGCCCTGCCTCCTTACAGCCGAGTCCTGCTGTGTGGGGGGCACTGGGGCAGCCATTAAGAGTTTGAAATGAGCTCAGTCAGGCCTGTGCTGAGCCACTTCACAGTGTCGGTAGCTCCGTCCCCGTCTAGTGATGGCGGTAGCTCCGCCCCCATCTAGTGATGATGGTAGCCCCCATCGGTAGCTTCACCCACATCTGGTCCTCTCCTAGCTTTTCAGCACCTCAGAGTTGGTGCTTAATGTGTGAGGCCTGCAGCAAACCAGCAACTCAGGAGAAAGTGAGTAAGGACTGGAGGTGGCCCCTGTGCCCACTGTCCCTGACAGACACTGAACTTGACACTTGGTATGGTATGTTATTTTATTTACTCCACCCATCACCCCTGTCCCCCTCTGGCCCTCTTGTGACTGGCCCTGGCCCACACTCATGTATTTTGCGGTCCGTGGATCGGCAAGATATGGATGTGGTCCATGTGCGATCCGCATATTTTTGCAAACCCATTAAATGGGTCTGCAGTCCGCATTTTGTAGAGAAGTATAGGACGTGTCACATTTTCTGTTTTGTGCATAATGGACATACGGATATGGAAAGCATATAGAAGTAATTTGCTTTCTGTATCCTTATGATTGTGCCCCAAAGGATAGAAAATGTGACATGTCCTATACTGGTCCCCAACATGCAGGCTAGTTAATGGGTCTGCAAAAAAAAAGGTAGATGGCACATGGACGTCATCCGTAATTTGCAGATCACAAAATGCATATGGTTCGTGTCGTGTAAATTGGTTAAAAGTGTTGCTCAGACACTCAGGGGGTCATTTATTAAGACTAGCGTTTTAGACCCCGATCTTAATAACCCCTATATCTGGCGGTGCTTCCGCCGAAGTTATGGAGAGGCGCCGGCCTCTCCATAACCCTCGGTGGATCCTCCGCCAGTTCTACATGTTCTAGATGTTCCAGTTCTAGATGTAGATCATTTTCTACCCCTAAACCAGGCGTAGAAAATGGTGAATGAGACGGGCCTGTCGGGCCTGTAAAGGGGGCACATATCTGGTCATAGCTACTGTGAAGGGGCACATATCTGGGCATAACTACTGTGAGGGGGCACATATCTGGATATAAGTACTGTGAAGGGGCACATATCTGGTATAACTACTGTGAGGGGCACATATCTGGTATAACTACTGTGAGGGGCACATATCTGGGCATAGCTACTGTGAAGGGGCACATATCTGGGCATAACTACTGTGAGGGGCACATGTCTGGATATAACTACTGTGAAGGGGCACATATCTGGGCATAAGTGCTGTGAAGGAGGCATAGTGTGGGCGTTACTACTATGTGCTGGCCTTGGGAGGAGTTAGAGGCGTGGCCTAGTATGAAAAAAAGATATAAACATATTGACCTATATTATCAAGATTTTATTTTTATTTTGCACGTATATATTTATATCTGTATGGGTGGTTTTTTTGGGGGGGTAGGGGGGACCCAGGTACGTACTTTGCACAGGGGTCCTCTGCTGTCTGTGTCCGCCGCTGATAGGGATAATATACTGGAGCTGGACAATAAAAAGTGTAATTAAGGGGTAGTGTCACGGCAAGTGGGGATAAGAGGAACACCAAGTAAACAAACAGCAACAGGTAACCAGACTAGGCCCCAAAGCTAGGGAAGAGGGAATGGTAACTTCCTAACAATCTCTGAGCATCTCCCTGACTGCTGATTATATGAGCAAGTCCTGATGGTGAAAGAACTCATGCGCTGGAACCTAAGCCCTGCTGACACTGTATCTAACCCTAACTTAGGGAGAGGGGAATGAGACAGCCAGTACCTTCCACAGTGAAGGGACCAGCGTCTCCCTGACACCTAGCAACAACACACGCACAAAAGGAGAAAACAGGAGGACTTAGCTTGAGACGAGCGGGAAGTAGAGGATCCACAAACAACCAGTATAGAACTCCAGAAGGAAAATGTCAACCGCAAAGTCAGCAGTAAGAGGCGGACTTAAATAGAGCCTCTTAAACAGCTAACGAGCAGAACCTGTGGAGAGGTGGGATCCTGCCAGCAACTACAAACAGAAGGGAAACACAGAAAGACCTGTCAGATAGACTCACGTGCTGCAAGTCTATCCGATCTTCTCAGGTCTCTCACAGGGCAGGCAGTGACAGGTGGGCCAGCAGCTGCGTGGTCTGCCTCTATTGGAGTTACGCCACTGGTAATAGCATTGTATTAACAGCACTTTTGAATAATTAAAAATAATACACACCTAAGCTGTTTCAAAAAATTTAGCAGGCTTTCAATGGGGCTGGCGGGCATTGTGGTAACATGTGGCAATGCCGTATCCAGAGAGGTCCAGCAGTCAGTTCTCGGCCAGAACAGCCTGCCAGAACTAATAGCGTTGATGGCAAAGAAGCCTTAGCGTGGGTTCACATCAAATTTTTGCCAGCAACTTAAAGTATAAGTTGGAGAAAAAAAAGTATACAAAAGCTTAGCACACCACACTTTTGTATCCCGCAGAGTCTGTTAAAAAATTTAAACGTTAACCTATAGTTTTTTATATAATGGAACTCTATGGTGAACATATGACACTGTATAGCATCAGATCCAGCTGAGCTGGACTTTTTCTCTTTTTGGATCTTATACATTTACGCATCCAGGTGCGGTGTCCATGCCCAGAGGGTGTCTTTCAACAGGTGAGAGCTGCCTCACACTTGATTTACTGTATAGCATCAGTATGAGGCATCCCTTAATGTATACGTGTTTTCTATACTTTAAACGGATGGCAAAAATGTGATCTGAAACCCAGCCTTATCTAATTTTAAAAAATCTTATTATTGAACTCACTAAGAGTAACTAAATGATAGCCTTCTAGTTATGACACCTTTTAATGGCTACTTGAAAAAGAAGAAGTGATGTGATACAGCAAACTATCAAGACTGCTTAGTTCTCTTCATCAGGCATGGTATATACATACTGTACCTTATATTATTGCTGTTCTTGAAGAGAATTGGGGAGCTTCCTATTCATGATTCTTTGATATGAAATGCTTCTAGGGTATGTTCACATGGTTTAAAATAAGAGGCAGAAAAAATTTGGGATTCAAACTCACAGCCATCTAAATTAAAGCTCAATGTTAAAGTGGTACAGAGAAACCCTATAGTAGTTTCTCATGTGTTAGGTATTCATATACAGCAGAAGTATCACTTTATATTTCTTTTAGTAATTGTAAAAAAAAATGTATAGCACAAAATAAATATGTAGTTACCAAAAAAAAAAATATATAACATGATACTTCTGATCTATATACATAGGAATACATAATACATAGGAACCTACTAATGAGGATTTTAGCCCTAATATACTTATGACAATTTAACACTGAGCTCTATAGCTCAGTGGTTAAGGTTCTTTCCTTTAATGTAAATTGTTATGAGATCCAATCCCAGCAGAAACATTTTAAAAATAGAGGCTAAATAAAACTTAAATACGCAGGGTATCCCCAACAGTGAAAAAATTGATTTTATTGAAAAAAAGGAGCAAAATATAAAATATGATAAAATGACACCCGTGCTAAGCCATGCCAATCTTTTTAACTTGTGTAAATTTGGCCAGTATTTTTCGGGAAAGGTAGCAACCCTTACAGCACCCCTGCTCAGGACCTCTTTTGCATTGCTTCGGACGGCCATGCCTGGGATCCAACGGTATGCAGGTAAGGAGCACCGTGACTCGTGCAACACAACCTCTTCAGGGATATTGTGGCCACTTCTACACCACCCTGGCAATCCTACACCTGGGTACCAACACTTCACTTAAAGGGAGCTTTGTGTTGCTGGAAGGCATCTGGCATCACGACAGTTTACTCTGTCAGAGGGACATATATTCGTAAAAACCTCTTAACCTCTTAAGGACCACAGGTTTATACCTCCCCTAGTGACCAGGCCCTTTTTTACAAATCGGCATTCCACAACCTTAGCGGTTTATTGCTCGGTCATGCAACTTACCACCCAAA
Organism: Bufo bufo; assembly: GCF_905171765.1. Taxonomy (NCBI): domain Eukaryota; kingdom Metazoa; phylum Chordata; class Amphibia; order Anura; family Bufonidae; genus Bufo; species Bufo bufo. The sequence goes on along the minus strand of NC_053390.1, from coordinate 163,071,548 downwards.
TGAATTTTACCTCCTTTTCTTCTCACTAATAGAGCTTTCATTTAGTGGTATTTCATTGCTGCTGACATTTTTACTTTTTTTGTTATTAATCGAAATTTACCGATTTTTTTGCAAAAAAATGAAATTTTTCACTTTCATATATAAATTTTTCTCTAAATTTATTGTTCTACATGTCTTTGATTAAAAAAAAATGTTTGGGTAAAAAAAAAATGGTTTCAGTAAAAGCTATAGCGTTTACAAACCATGGTACAAAAATGTGAATTTCCGCTTTTTGAAGCAGCTCTGACTTTCTGAGCACCTGTCATTTTTCCTGAGGTTCTACAATGCCCAGACAGTAGAAAAACCCCACAAATGACCCCATTTCGGAATGTAGACAGCCTAAGGTATTCGCTGATGGGCATAGTGAGTTCATAGAACTTTTTATTTTTTTGTCACAAGTTAGCGGAAAATTATGATTTTTTTTTATTTTTTTTTCCTTACAAAGTCTCATATTCCACTAACTTGTGACAAAAAATAAAAACTTCCATAAACTCACTATGCCCATCACGAAATACCTTGGGGTGTCTTCTTTCCAAAATGGGGTCACTTGTGGGGTAGTTATACTGCCCTGGCATTCTAGGGGCCCTAATGTGTGGGAAGTAGTTTGAAATCAAAATGTGTAAAAAATGACCTGTGAAATCCTAAAGGTGCTCTTTGGAATGTGGGCCCCTTTGCCCACCTAGGCTGCAAAAAAGTGTCACACATCTGGTATAGCCGTACTCAGGAGAAGTTGGGCAATGTGTTTTGGGGTGTCATTTTACATATACCCATGCTGGGTGAGATAAATATCTCGGTCAAATGCCAACTTTGTATAAAAAAATTGGAAAAGTTGTCTTTTGCCGAGATATTTATCTCACCCAGCATGGGTATATGTAAAATGACACCCCAAAACACATTGCCCAACTTCTCCTGAGTACGGCTATACCAGATGTGTGACACTTTTTTGCAGCCTAGGTGGGCAAAGGGGCCCACATTCCAAAGAGCACCTTTAGGATTTCACCGGCCATTTTTTACAGATTTTGATTTCAAACTACTTACCACACATTTGGGCCAAAAAATAAAAAATAAAAAATTCTAGGAACTAGCCATGCCCCTCACGGAATACCTTGGGGTGTCTTCTTTCCAAAATGGGGTCACTTGTGGGGTAGTTATACTGCCCTGGAAATTTAGGGGCCCTAATGTGTGGGAAGTAGTTTGAAATCAAAATGTGTAACAAATTACCTGTGAAATCCTAATGGTGCTCTTTGGAATGTGGGCCCCTTTGCCCACCTAGGCTGCAAAAAAGTGTAACACATCTGGTATCGCCGTACTCAGGAGAAGTAGGGCAATGTGTTTTGGGGGGGCATTTTACATATACCCATGCTGGGTGAGAGAAATATCTCGGCAAAAGACAACTTTTCCCATTTTTTTATACAAAGTTGGCATTTGACCAAGATATTTATCTCACCCAGCATGGGTATATGTAAAATGACACCGCAAAACACATTGCCCAACTTCTCCTGAGTACAGAGATACCAGATGTGTGACACTTTTTTGCAGCCTAGATGAGCAAAGAGGCCCAAATTCCTTTTAGGAGGGCATTTTTAGACATTTGGATCCCAGACTTCTCACTCTTTAGGGCCCCTAAAATGCCAGGGCAGTATAAATACCCCACATGTGACCCCATTTTGGAAAGAAGACACCCCAAGGTATTTAATGAGGGGCATGGCGAGTTCATAGAATTCTAATTTTTTTTGGGCACTAGTTAGCGGAAATTGATTCTTTTTTTGTTTTTTCTCACAAAGTCTCCCTTTCCGCTAACTTGGGACAAAAATGTCAATCTTTCATGGACTCAATATGCCCCTCACGGAATACCTTGGGGTGTCTTCTTTCCGAAATGGGGTCACATGTGGGTATTTATACTGCCCTGGCATTTTAGGGGCCCTAAAGCGTGAGAAGAAGTCTGGAATATAAATGTCTAAAAAATTTTACGCATTTGGATTCCGTGAGGGGTATGGTGAGTTCATGTGAGATTTTATTTTTTGACACAAGTTAGTGGAATGTGCTGTTATGTTTAAAACTTTTATTTGGGTATATTTATTAAGACTTCTTTAACAACAAATACTGCAACAATTAAAAATCCCCAGTGGTTGCAGATCATCTCCTTCACTAAGAAGATTGCTACTGTTTATGATCCTTCACAGCAGCATACTTGCTAGTCATTTACAGCTTCAGTCTTAGTACTCCGGCTGGTAGCTGCCTGTGTTGCTATACTTGCTGTGTTACTATACTAGCTATAAATTTACTCCTCTCAAGGAGTTCCCTATCTGCTATCCACTGCTACTAAAATCACACACACATATGTTTCCTGCCTCCTGACATGTTTCGCTGGACACCCAGCGTCTTCAGGGGATCGTGCAGGTATGTGTGTTGGGGGCGGGAACCATCCTTTAAAGCAGTGGCGTAGGGATCGCCATAGCAACCATAGCAGTGGCTATGGGGCCCTACGCCACTGTGTGTGTGACAGTTTATTTTCAAGTTAGTTAAATATCGATTCTTGTCTTAATGTTCAGGGCCCCTTCACAGCAGCAGCGGCTGACCAGAGCCCCTCGCTAATGTGATCTAATCTTACTGTCTCCTAAAGTCTCCTGATGTGTCTGGGATTCGAACCCACAACCTCCAATGTATCAGATGCAAAGCATTTACCATAAAGGCTGCATTACAACTGATTGAAAAAATATGAGACTTCTACTGTTATAGCTGGCTAAGTGTACATCTATACACATGACAGCTGCCCCAACACACCCAGCACTGCTATATCTCTATATGACAGCTGTCCCAGCACACTCAGCTCTGCTATATCTCTATATATGAGCAGCTGTCATGTGTATAGATGTACACTTAGCCAGCTATAACAGTACAAGTCTCATATTTTTTCAGTCAGCAGCAAGGCAGCTCTAATGGTCTTGTGGTTAAGTGCTTTGCCTCTGATACAGAAGGTCGTGGGTTTGAATCCCAGCAGAAACTTTTCTGAAATACAAGCACTGATTCCATATATGGACATACAGGGCGGGACACAGGAAGAGGCTGCATCGCATCGCTGACATGGAGGTAAGTAGAAGTGTTTATTTATTTTTTTAATACCCGACTGTTACTGCCATGGGGGGAGCGGGGGGCACTTGATACTGGCACATAGGGGGAGGGGGGTTGGCACCTGATACTGGCACATGGGGGGGAGGGAGGCACCTGATACTGGCACATGGGGGGGAGAGGGGTTGGCACCTGATACTGGCACCTGGGGGGGGTTGGCACCTGATACTGGCACCTGGGGGGGGGGGGGGGTTGGCACCTGATACTGGCACATGGGGGGGGAGAGAGGCACTTGATACTGGCACCTGGGGGGGGTTGGCACCTGATACTGGCACATGGGGGGGAGGGGGGTTGGCACCTGATACTGGCACCTGGGGGGGAAGAGGCACCTGATACTGGCACATGGGGGGGGTGTTGGCACCTGATACTGGCACATGGGGGGGAGGAAGAGAGGCACTTGATACTGGCACTTTTTTTGTGGGGGGGAGATGGCACTATGATACTGGGACATGGGGGGGAGGAGAGAGGCACTTGATACTGGCATGTGGGGGGGGGGGTTGGCACTTGATACTGGCACATGGGTGGGTTTGGCACTATGATACTGGCACATGGGGGGAGAGAGGCACTTGATACTGGCACTTTTTGGGGGGGGAGATGGCACTCTGATACTGGGACATGGGGGGGAAGAGAGAGGCACTTGATACTGGAACATGGGGGGGGGGTTTGGCACTATGATACTGGCACATGGGGGGTGGGAAGGAGAGAGGCACTTGATACTGGCACATTGGAGGGGGGGGTGGCACTATGATACTGGGACATGTGGGGGGGGGAGAGAGGCACTTGATACTGGCACATGATGGGGGGGCATCTATGGGGACACTTACTGGCACATTATTGGGGGGCATTATGGGAGACACTAGGCCGGCAGTCTATCAGAGGCCGGACACTGAGGGGCATCTACTGGGGCACTATATATGGGGAATTTTATACTGGTACATTATGGGGGGCACTAGCAGGAAGGGGGGAGTGGAGCACTATGGGGGAATTTACTGGGGGCACTATATAGGGGTATTTTATACTGGGACATTATGGGGGCACTATGGGGACATTAGCTCAACTGGGGGCATTACAAGGGGGTATTTTTGCACTGTCACATTATAAGGAGAATTATTACTACTGGAGGGGGGGGGCATTATAGTGGGCTTTATTACTCCCCCATGGTATGACCCCCTAGTAGCAGCACCATCCTCTCCCTGCTCTGCTATCCCTCTGCCCCTTCTCCAAATCCTTATTATGAAATCTTTCTCATTAGGATAAAGCACAACATCAGCTCCGCCGAGCCCCCGGCCAAGTGTTGATGTGGTGTCCGAGATCCCCAAGGGTCAAGTAACTGTAAGTTTTCATATGAAATATGTTTGTTATACACATATAGCATCCACTGTGCCACACAATATACAGTATACCGCTACACTGTGCCAAAGGAGTGGGGTTTACACAAGAGGAGGGAGGTGCGAAGCGCACTGGAGGGGCCCTTACAAATATTTGCTGTGGGGCCCAGTCACTTCTAGTTACGCCCCTGCTTTAAAGGTTAGGTGTCACATGGTGTCTTTGTGTAGCCAATCACATCGTTCCTTTATTAACCATCCTTCTGTCATTCTGTACTTCTCCATTCTGGTAGGTTAAAGGTATCCGGGTGTTGCCACCCATCGGCCCCATCCTCTACTGTAATACGCCAGTGTATTATAGTTACCTCCCTCCGACCATGTCTCGTTACATCGCTCCTCCTACTCACCTCCTCGGCATCCAGAATGAACTGCGCATGCTCGTCAACTTAGAAGTTTCTCTTCTCTTCGGTGTAGTCTGTGCAGGCGCGTCAACTTAGAAATTTTCTTTCCTCCGGAGTGATCTACGTCTGCGCCTTACAGGAGTCAGTGCATGCGTGCCAACTTAGAGATTTCTCTTCTATCTAGTGCGATCTGCGTCTTACTATAGTATGCGCAGGCGTACCAACATAAAAGATTCCTCTTATATCCGGATTCACCTGCGCCTATAGGAGTATGCGCAGGCGCCGGATCTTAGAAGTTTATCTACTTGCCCGAATACCTTGCGCCTACGTCTTGTGAAGGTATGCGCAGGCGCACCCTCTTAAACATTTTCATTCTCTCTGACATTTTCTCCGTAGATCACTCCGGAGGAAAGAAAAATTCTAAGTTGACGCGCCTGCGCAGACTACACCGAAGAGAAGAGAAACTTCTAAGTTGACGAGCATGCGCAGTTCATTCTGGATGCCGAGGAGGTGAGTAGGAGGAGCGATGGAATGAGACACTGTCGGAATACACTGGCGTATTACAGTAGAGGATGGGGCCGATGGGTGGCAACACCCAGTACCCCTTAACCTACTAGAATGGAGAAGTACAGAATGACAGAAGGATGGTTAATAAAGGAATGACGTGATTGTCTACACAAAGACACCATGTGACACCGAACCTTTAAAGGATGGGTCCCGCCCCCAACACACATACCTGCACGATCCCCTGAAGACGCTGGGTGTCCAGCGAAACATGTCAGGAGGCAGGAAACATATGTGTGTGTGATTTTTAGTAGCAGTGGATAGCAGATAGGGAACTCCTTGAGAGGAGTAAATTTATAGCTAGTATAGTAACACAGCAATTATAGCAACACAGGCAGCTACCAGCCGGAGTACTAAGACTGAAGCTGTAAATGACTAGCAAGTATGCTGCTGTGAAGGATCATTCTTCTAAGTGAAGGAGATGATCTGCAATCATTGGGGATTTTTAATTGTTGCCGTATTTGTTGTTAAAGAAGTCTTAATAAATATACCCAAATAAAAGTGAAGTCTTCTACCATCCACACACAGGTAAGGCCTTTAAAATTAAGGGCTTCTTTATCAAGTAAATAACATTAGTATAATCACAGGTAAAGTGTCCTTGTGGTTTGTCGTATGTTGGGGAAACAATGCAACCTGTAAAAGATCGTATCTGCAAGCATAAATCCAACATTCGCACAGGCAACCTACTACTACCCTTACCTTTTCATTTCCATAAATTTCAACATTCTATCTCTCAGTTGAGATTTCAGGTATTAGAACAAGTGAAGAGTCCCAGAACGGGTGGTAATATAAAAAAATTGATCAGAGAAGCATATTGGATTCATACTCTGGGCACATTACAGCCCAGAGGATTGAATAGAGAGTATGAGATTATGCATTTTTAATGAATCAGGTTGTCATATTACTGGGTAATTTATGATGATTACTCTTCTTTTTCAGACAGCAAATCAAAGATGACTCGCTGCAATTTGAGTGGTATCAGTATTTGTGTATTTATGTATTTGTGTTTGTATGTGTTTCAAGTATGTTTTTTAAGTATGTAGCATGGATATACTATGTCATTGTTTCAATTGATTGACACCGCCCTTTTCTGGGCGTCTGACGTCAGCACACGTGGTGGAGAAACTGTGATTTAAGTTTGTGAACTGCATACTAATGTGGTAAGTGAAAAACGGACAGGATAGAACATGTTCTATTTTTTTATGTCCGTTTTTCACTGGCTGTAAAAAAAACTGCCGTGTAAATAACCCCATAGACTACCATTGTTCTTAAAAGAAAAAAAAATGTACATCACATGTCCGTTTTTCACTGTTGTGCACATGTAGCCTTAAGGAAAAGAAGGTATACGTTGGGAAATACGTTTGACTGTACACACTGCTGAAGAACCAGCTTTTAAAGCAAGAGGAAATAATACAGTAGTTGTCGTGGGAGAAGGGAATTTCTTCAAAATCAGTTTGTGACCTCAGCACTCAGCAGTAAAAGTTGAGCAGCTCTTGAGCAGATCTTGTGTAACATTACTCACCTCTGTGTGGATATCAGGTTCTGAGATCAGAATGTGATGCTTAAACAAACATTATGTATAGACAGAAACTATGGGCCAGATGTATCATTACTCTGACAGCTCACTCCACCAATGTTCCTCAAACTTATCCCCCAAAAAATATGCAAAATCATTAAACAGACAAACATTCCAAAAGAAGTTTCTGATAAAGGAAAGTTTCTCTTGAAAGTGAAAAATGAATCATCCAAACCCAAAGAGTGTCATGGGGAAAAAAAGAAAATTTAAACAATAGAAAAATGTCAAACAATTAGTCAATTTGACTACTTGATTGATACATTTTTGGATTTCAATTCCAAAATTTACAAATGCATTATGGATCAATGACGCTACCAAACCTCATGGTGGCTGGATATTTGCTCCTGGCAAATTGCCTACAGTGGTGGAATGTTCATAGTTATGGTTTCAGACAACAAGCATGGCAAGCGGTCTCTGGACACAAAGTGCAGCATCCGTTAGTTCAATTAAAGTTGCATTTTGTCATGTTTGTTGGGGTGATGTGGTCCACAGACATTTTTGAATTTGGGATAGGATTGTATTTTAGATAGAAATTACGACAAGCAGTAGAAAGGATCCAGCAGGCTTGTCTAAAAAACCTTTACTATAATTTTGGTATTGAAGTTTTAAAGTCAACTCAGGCCACTTACACAATAGTGGCAGGGGTGTCCAGCAGGTAATCTCCCTGCCATAACTTTGCTGCTGCTAGAGAACGCTTACGTCTGGAAATCCAGGCCCATTTTCCTTTATGTGGTGGCGCCAGATTGGCAGCCACAGCACCGCCAACATGGCTATACTTGGACAGAGTAATATTAATAATTTTCAAAGTTTAATCCTGAGTTCACAACAGCGTTCTGCCTTTTCCGTTTCTCTTACTTCGTTATAGTAGCAGGAAAATGGAAAGGACAGAATCTGCACATAACGGAGCCTAGGAACCCCATAGACTGTAATGGGGTGCGTTTGGTTTACACTCTGAAGCTGATTTTGGAGCGGAGACAAAAGTAGTGCATGCAGGATTTTATCTGCTAAAAAACTCTTCCACTGGGTGAGAACCTAACGGACCCCATTATAGTCTATGGGGCTCGTGGGCTCTGTTACGCTCAGTTAGCCAAATCCGTCCATTCATTTTTCCTGCTTCTATAATAGAGTAGGAGAACTGACTGGCCAAACGCTGATTTGAACTTACTGAGGTCCCCTCTTGGCATGTTTGCCGTGCTTCTTTTGGAGAAGCAGTCCAGCACTGTTGTAGTCAATGTGGCCAAAGTGGATTTACGCCTGCAAGGGTGCCATAGCGTCACTTTGGGTCTGGCCGGAAAGTCACCAAATGGGCCACACTGCTGTAGACCCGTTTTTTAGGGAAAATTTAATTAAAGCTATTTTTTTGTTTAAACACTTAAATACCAAACTTCAAAAAAGCTAAATTTAGCCAACTAAGAGAGGCCATAGGCCTAACTAACTGGGACAAAGTCCTCAAAAATAAAAATACAGCCAAAAAATGGGATATCTTTAAAAACATCCTAAAATCTCATTGTGAGAGGTACATACCGTATGGGAATAAAAGGTTAAGGAACAAAAAGAAACCAATGTGGATAAACAGAACTGTAAAGAAAGCAATAAATGACAAAAAGAAAGCATATAAAACCCTAAAACAGGAGGGTAGCACGGAAGCACTGAAAAACTATAAGGAAAAAAACAGAACATGTAAAAAACAAATAAAAGCGGCCAAACTAGAGACCGAGAGATTAATTGCCAAACAGAGTAAAACTAACCCTAAAATGTTCTTCAATTATATAAATGTTAAAAAGTATAAATCTGAAGGTGTCGGCCCTTTAAAGAGTAATGAGGGGGGAGTCGCAGAGAGCGACGAGGAGAAAGCAAAGCTGTTAAATATTTTTTTCTCCAGTGTATTCACTGAGGAAAATAAACTGTCAGATGAAATGCTGAATGCTGAAATAAATTCGCCATTAAAAGTGTCCTGTCTGACCCAGGAAGAAGTACAACAGCGACTTAAAAAAATCAAAATAGACAAATCGCCAGGACCGGATGGCATACACCCCCGTATCCTAAGGGAATTAAGTAATGTCATAGCCAGACCCTTATTTCTGATATTTGCGGACTCTGTACTGACAGGGAATGTCCCACAGGATTGGCGCATGGCAAATGTGGTGCCAATATTCAAAAAGGGTCCAAAAACAGAGCCTGGAAACTATAGGCCGGTAAGTTTAACATCTGTTGTGGGTAAACTGTTTGAAGGTTTTCTGAGAGATGCTATGTTAGAGCATCTTATGGGAAATAAGCAAATAACGCCATATCAGCATGGCTTCGTGAGGGATCGGTCATGTCAAACTAATTTAATCAGTTTCTATGAGGAGGTAAGTACTAGACTTGACAGCGGCGAATCAATGGATGTCGTATATCTGGACTTCTCCAAAGCATTTGACACTGTACCACATAAAAGGTTAGTATATAAAATGAGAATGCTCGGACTCGGAGAAAACGTCTGTATGTGGGTAAGTAACTGGCTCAATGATAGAAAACAGAGGGTGGTTATTAACGGTACATACTCAGATTGGGTCACTGTCACTAGTGGAGTACCTCAGGGGTCAGTATTGGGCCCTATTCTCTTCAATATATTTATTAATGATCTTGTAGAAGGCTTGCATAGTAAAATATCAATTTTTGCAGATGACACTAAACTGTGTAAAGTAATTAACACTGAAGAGGACAGTATACTACTACAGAGGGATCTGGATAGATTGGAGGCTTGGGCAGATAAGTGGCAGATGAGGTTTAACACTGAGAAATGTAAAGTTATGCACATGGGAAGGAATAATGCAAGTCACCCGTACATACTAAATGGTAAAACACTCGGTAACACTGACATGGAAAAGGATCTAGGAATTTTAATAAACAGCAAACTAAGCTGCAAAAAACAGTGTCAGGCAGCGGCTGCCAAGGCCAATAAGATAATGGGTTGCATCAAAAGGGGCATAGATGCCCGTGATGAGAACATATTCCTACTACTTTACAAATCACTGGTCAGACCACACATGGAGTACTGTGTACAGTTCTGGGCTCCTGTAAACAAGGCAGACATAGCAGAGCTGGAGAGGGTCCAGAGGAGGGCAACTAAAGTAATAACTGGAATGGGGCAACTACAGTACCCTGAAAGATTATCAAAATTAGGGTTATTCACGTTAGAAAAAAGACGACTGAGGGGAGATCTAATTACTATGTATAAATATATCAGGGGGCAGTACAGAGATCTATCCCATCATCTATTTATCCCCAGGACTGTGACTGTGACGAGGGGACATCCTCTGCGTTTGGAGGAAAGAAGGTTTGTACACAAACATAGAAAAGGGTTCTTTACGGTAAGAGCAGTGAGACTATGGAACTCTCTGCCTGAGGAGGTGGTGATGGTGAGTACAATAAAGGAATTCAAGAGGGGCCTGGATGTATTTCTGGAGTGTAATAATATTACAGGCTATAGCTACTAGAGAGGGGTCGTTGATCCAGGGAGTTATTCTGATTGCCTGATTGGAGTCGGGAAGGAATTTTTTATTCCCCTAAAGTGAGGAAAATTGGCTTCTACCTCACAGGGTTTTTTTGCCTTCCTCTGGATCAACTTGTAGGATGACAGGCCGAACTGGATGGACAAATGTCTTTTTTCGGCCTTATGTACTATGTTACTATGTTACTATGTTACTATTTTTTTGTTTAAACACTTAAATTGGCTATGTAGATTCTTATGTTTGCCCAAATGCTTTTGGATGGAATTATCCAATGTAAATGTGTTTCTTTGTTAAAAACAAAAACACTATATTAATTAAATTAGGTTCAAAATAAAATTGTGTTTATTTGATTTATATAAATATGTGAAATAACGTTTGATTATACAAGACAAATAGAAATGTTAATTTTTTTACTATACACAGAACAAACAATAAATATTATTCATAAAAATTTTCACATAGACAAATGAAACCAACATTAAATATAAACTGTATTGTTTCAAATTAATATTGTTAAATCACATTGTTAATATGGTGAATATTAACAAAAAATAAAATTTCCAGGCTATTATCTTTATTTAAATTTTTCAAATGAAAGATACACTAAGAAAAATTAAACAATCAATTCATAATATTTAATTATACAAAAAATGATTGTGTAATTTACCGTCTAACAACATAGCCATCATCATTTCCTTCTGCAAGTTGTATACCTTGAATACTTATTTCCTCTCGTAGATTTTCTGCAATATCAATTGATAATTTTAATTTGTTGGCTAAGTTATGTAATATACAACAAGCAACAATAATTTTGCACATAAATTCAGGAGTGTACAAAAGTGCACCACCGGTCATATCCAAACAACAAAATCTACTTTTTAAGACACCAAAAACTCTTGCAATCATTCCCCTTGTTTTTTTATATTTCCGAAGTTGGATTTAAATATGGCGTCATTACCCATGTTTTCAGGCTGTATCCATCGTCTCCTTTTTTAAAAAAATAAATAAAAAATTCAATATCCAATAATGTGTATTATCAAATACATTGATAACTTGAAATATAAAATTACATATATAATTTTTTTATTTTATGAAATTAATAAAAGAAATTAAATAAAACAAGGTTAATATTAATGAGTTTAGATCAGCGGTTCTCAACCTAGGGGTCGCGACCCCTTTGGGGGTCGATCGGCCCTTTCCGGGGGGTCGCCTGAGGCTTCCTATTGTGGGTCGCCCGCACAACGGCAGCGGCCCCTTATCCTCGCGCACAGGAAGTGATGTCCTATCACTGCCTGTGCTTGAAGGAGCCTGACGTCTGGACGGGTAAGTTGGGCCGCCTGTCTGCTGAGGGCCGAGTTTTTTCGTTAATGACACCGCCGCTGAGCACCACTGCCACCAATGATTTAATTGAGCCTGGCTAATTTTATTTTCATTATTTGGCTGAGCAAGGCTTAATTTATTTGGGGGGACATGAAGCACCGCTGATTTATTTATTTGGGGGACCCTGAGCACTTCTGATTTATTTATTTGGGGGACCCTGAGCACCATTGATTTATTTATTTGGGGGACCCTGAGCACCGCTGATTTATTTATTTGGGGGAGACCTGAAGCCCCGCTGATTTATTTATTTGGGGAAGACCTGAAGCCCCGCTGATTTATTTATTTGGGGGACCCTGAGCACTTCTGATTTATTTATTTGCGGGGGACTTGAAGCACCACTGATTTATTTATTTGAGGGGTACTGTGCGCACCACTGATTTATTTTTTAGGGGGTATTTGTTGTTTATTGTTTATTTTAAAGTTATTTATTTGGTTTCCAAATATTTTGTATTTATGCTAAAGTTCTGTGGTTATGAATGAATACTTGTGTATTTGAATTAACATTTGGTGTATTGGTGTCTGTGCGTGTTTTTGGTGGGTCATCATAACAGTAGCAAAATTAGTTATGACGTAGCAAGGAAAAAAATGTAATGGTTGGGGGTCACCACAACATGAGGAACTGTATTAACGGGTCACGGCTTTAGAAAGGTTGAGAACCACTGGTTTAGATACATATGTTGAGAAACAAAATTACAATAAAAAAGGCAAAAAAAATGTAAATTTAAAAATATATTTAAAAAAAATTGTAAAAAGATAAAATAAGAAAAATATATTAAAAAATTACCCAATAATAAGGCATTTCCAAAATCACCATCCATGAATTTAGTGCCAAACAGCTATTTTGCAGGATAAATGCATCATGTGTGTGTCACGGATGGTGTACAGGAAACAAGACAATACCATATAAACAATGTCTCTCTGGATCCACAACTAAGGAACAAAGGGAGACCCCTGCAATAGAGCTGCCGCTCTCCCTCACTGCTCAGCCTATGCGAACACCCCAAAGGTGGATGGCCGCATATCCACGTTCCTCGGCTATCTATTACCTGAAGACCCTACAATAGTGAAGGGACACGACCACCGGCTCCCTACACTGACACGGAGGGAGTCAGGGTCACCTGGATCCAGAAAAGACAAAAACATAAATACATAAACAGCACTTATCTGCAGACGACTGACGACTGACGACTGGGAACTGGGAACTGGGAACAGCATGCACACACACTCCAGGAAGTTGTATCAGCCGCACACTACTGCATTATGGGGAGGAACTTAAAGGGTAGCGATCAGTCTGACTGCATGACAGCTGAGATAGACTAACGAGATGAGAAACTAAACCAAAACAAAGAAATTCAAGGAGGAGGATCTGAGAAGCTCCTGTGAGCGCTTCTCAGCTGTCTGGCTGTGACAGTACCCCTCCCTCTAGGAGTGGACTCCGGACACTCAGGGCCCACCTTCTCAGGATGGGACCTATGGAAAGCCCTGATGAGACGAGAGGCCTTAATGTCCGTCACTGGGACCCACATCCTCTCCTCAGGACCATAACCCTCCCAATGAACGAGGTACTGGAGGGAACCGCGGACAAGACGAGAATCCACAATCCTAGAGACCTGAAATTCAAGATTTCCATCAACCATAATCGGAGGAGGAGGCAAAGGCGAGGGTACAATAGGTTGAACATAAGGTTTCAATAAGGACTTATGAAAAACATTATGGATCTTCCAAGTCTGAGGAAGATCAAGACGGTAGGCAACAGGATTGATGACAGACAGGATCTTGTAAGGCCCAATAAACCTAGGACCCAACTTCCAGGAGGGAACCTTCAATTTGATATTCTTGGTAGACAACCACACCAGATCACCAACATTCAGGTCCGGACCAGGCACACGTCTCTTATCCGCCACACGCTTATATCTCTCACTCATGCTCTTTAGATTATCCTGAATCTTTTGCCAAATAGATGACAAAGACGAGGAGAATCTGTCCTCATCAGGCAAACCAGAAGAGCCCTCTCCCGAGAAAGTCCCAAACTGCGGATGGAACCCATATGCACCAAAAAATGGTGACTTATCAGAGGACTCCTGACAACGGTTATTTAAAGCAAACTCAGCAAGGGACAAAAAAGAACACCAATCCTCCTGATTCTCCGCCACAAAACAGCGCAGATATGTCTCCAGATTCTGATTGACGCGCTCTGTCTGGCCATTCGACTGCGGATGGAAAGCAGAAGAGAATGACAACCGAACCCCCAAGCGAGAACAGAAAGCCTTCCAGAATCTGGAAACAAACTGCGTGCCCCTATCAGAGACTATGTCTGAAGGAATCCCATGCAATTTGACAATGTGGTCAATAAATGCCTGCGCCAGCGTCTTAGCATTGGGCAAACCAGGGAAAGGGATAAAATGCACCATTTTGCTAAAACGGTCCACCACCACCAGAATCACAGACTTCCCCGAGGAACGAGGCAAGTCCGTTATGAAGTCCATGGACAGATGTGTCCAAGGACGGGAAGGAATGGGCAAAGGAAGGAGAGGACCTGATGGCCGTGAATGAGGGACCTTGGCACGAGCGCAAGTCTCGCAAGCTGCCACAAAACCCTCAACCGACTTACGAAGCGCAGGCCACCAGAATCTCCGAGCGATGAGATCCAGTGTGGCTCTTGCCCCCGGGTGCCCAGCAAGGACCGTGTCGTGGTGTTCTTTAAAAATCTTGTGTCTCAAAGCGAGAGGCACAAACAACCTCCCAGGAGGACAAAGATCAGGAGCTTCTGACTGGGCTGCCTGCACCTCTGCCTCCAATTCAGGAAAAAGAGCAGAGACCACCACACCTTCAGCCAAAATGGGACCCGGGTCTTCAAAATTCCCACCTCCTGGAAAACAACGTGACAGGGCATCTGCCTTCACATTCTTAACCCCAGGGCGGAACGTGACAACAAAATTAAACCTTGAAAAGAACAAAGACCATCTGGCCTGTCTCGGGTTCAGACGCTTGGCTGACTCCAAATAGGCCAGATTTTTATGGTCAGTAAACACGGTAATAGGGTGTCTGGCTCCCTCTAGCCAATGGCGCCATTCCTCAAAAGCCAACTTGATGGCCAACAATTCCCTATCTCCCACATCATAATTTCTCTCTGCGGAGGAGAGTTTCTTTGAGAAAAAGGCACACGGTTGCCATTTGGCAGGAGAGGAACCCTGAGACAAGACCGCACCCACCCCTACCTCAGAAGCATCAACCTCAACTATGAAGGGTAACGAAATATCAGGTTGTACTAGGATGGGAGCGGAAGCAAAACTCTCCTTGATATTAGAAAAGGCCTTACGCGCCTCTACCGACCAGGAAGAAAAATCTACCCCCTTTCTGGTCATATCAGTGAGTGGTTTAACAA
Organism: Bufo bufo; assembly: GCF_905171765.1. Classification (NCBI taxonomy): domain Eukaryota; kingdom Metazoa; phylum Chordata; class Amphibia; order Anura; family Bufonidae; genus Bufo; species Bufo bufo. The sequence continues at coordinate 163,056,255 of NC_053390.1, read as the reverse complement.
CAGAGGAATAATTCAAAATAAATTTCCTGTAATAATTGGCAAAGCCCAAAAAACGCATCAGCGCCTTCTGGTTCTCAGGAAGCTCCCACTCAAGCACAGCGCGGACCTTCTCGGGGTCCATGCGAAAACCAGAAGCGGAGACAAGAAACCCCAGAAATTGAATTTCTGGAACCGCAAACACACATTTTTCCAGTTTCGCATATAATTTATTCTCCCGCAGAATGAGCAAGACCTGACGTAAGTGTTCCTTATGAGTCTTGAAATCAGGAGAAAAAATCAAAATGTCATCCAAATACACTAATACAAATTTTCCCATTAAATGATAAAAAATGCTGTTGACGAAATGCTGAAAAACGGCTGGGGCATTCATCAAACCAAAAGGCATAACCAAATTCTCAAAATGGCCCTCGGGGGTATTGAAAGCAGTCTTCCATTCGTCTCCTTCTCTGACCCTAACCAGGTTGTATGCCCCTCTTAGGTCTAATTTGGAAAAGACTTTAGCCCCAACAACCTGGTTAAACAGGTCCGGGATCAGAGGAAGCGGATAAGGATCACGAATAGTGATCCTTATCAGCTCCCTGAAATCCAGACAAGGTCTTAAAGAACCATCTTTTTTCTTAACAAAGAAAAAACCAGCGGCAACAGGTGACTTCGAGGGTCGTATGTGTCCTTTTCTCAAACTCTCAGAGATATAAGCCCGCATAGCGACCCTCTCAGGTTGGGAGAGATTGTATAAACGAGATTTAGGCAGCTTGGCGCCTGGGATGAGATTAATAGGGCAATCATACTCCCTGTGCGGAGGCAAACCCTGAACTCCACTCTCAGAGAAGACCTCCAAAAATTCAGAGAGGAAAGGTGGTACAGTCTTAGTAGAAACCTCAGAAACAGATGTTATGATATGAGGCAATTCTCTCTGCAAAAGTTACTCCAACCATTTATTTGCCTCGCTTGCCAATCAATGGTGGGGTTATGTTTAGTGAGCCAGGGTAGCCCCAACACTAGAGGAGTAGGCAAACCGCTAAGGACGAAACATGACACATCCTCAACATGAGCATCACTCACAATTAAACGGATATTGTGAACTATGCCCTTTAATGATTTCTGAGAAAGTGGAGCTGAATCAATAGCAAAAACAGGAATATCCCTTCCCAAAGTGCATACCTGGAAACCATGAGTTATTGCAAATTGATTATCAATGAGGTTGACAGCTGCTCCACTATCCACAAAAATCTCACAAAAAATGCTCTTGCTCTCTAGCGCCACCCTAGCAGGCAGGACAAAACGGGAACTACAAGCAAACGGAAAACCTTCAATTTCCGCCTCAACCCTGCCAATAGTAACAGACGGAACATTTTTAAAAGATTTTTTTCCTTTTTGTCTCTTTATTACTCCCAGAAAACTGCCTGAATCTCCTTGAGGGACAAACATTTGCCAAATGATTTATACCTCCACAACAAAAACAAACCCTCCCATGCGGGCTGAATCTTCTATTGTCAGAGGCAATCAACCCCAGCTGCATGGGCTCCTGCTCAGAAGGGGCTGACAGCGACTGAGACTCCTGCGCACAGAATGAGACCGCTGCACTGTTCCGAGACTGAGTAGGACAGGAAGGAGAGATCTCTCGTCTCTCTCTAAGACGCCTGTCAATACGAACGGCCTGAGACATAGCAGAGTCCAAGGAGATAGGCCTCTCATGAAAGGAAAATGCATCTTTCAATCCCTCTGAAAGACCATGGCAAAATTGACTTCGGAGTGCAGCATCATTCCAACCAGTATCAGCTGCCCATCTCCGAAATTCGGAGCAGTATATCTCTGCGGATTGTTTACCCTGGCATAACAGACGTAGTCTAGACTCAGCCAGAGCAATACGATCCGGATCATATATCTGACCCAGGGCTAAAAAGAATTCATCTACTGAGCAGAGGGGCCGTGCCCCCTCCAGTAGCGAAAAGGCCCAAGACTGAGCGTTACCCCTGAGCAGCGATACAATGATCCCCACCCTCCGTTCTTCATCACCAGAAGAATGGGGAAGAAGGCGAAAATGGAGTTTGCAAGCCTCTTTAAAACGCACAAAATTCTCACTACCCCCAGAGAACGTATCCGGGAGCGAGACCTTGGGCTCAGCACAAACTCCATGAACGCAAGCTGAACCGGTCACTTGAAACGGAGAAAAAATCCTACGGAGATCAGCTACCTCCAATGAAAGACCCTGGAGGCGTTCAGCCAAAAGTGAAACCGGATCCATGCTTGAGACGGTTTTGGCGGCTGATAATGTCACGGATGGTGTACAGGAAACAAGACAATACCATATAAACAATGTCTCTCTGGATCCACAACTAAGGAACAAAGGGAGACCCCTGCAATAGAGCTGCCGCTCTCCCTCACTGCTCAGCCTATGCGAACACCCCAAAGGTGGATGGCCGCATATCCACGTTCCTCGGCTATCTATTACCTGAAGACCCTACAATAGTGAAGGGACACGACCACCGGCTCCCTACACTGACACGGAGGGAGTCAGGGTCACCTGGATCCAGAAAAGACAAAAACATAAATACATAAACAGCACTTATCTGCAGACGACTGACGACTAGGAACTGGGAACTGGGAACAGCATGCACACACACTCCAGGAAGTTGTATCAGCCGCACACTGCTGCATTATGGGGAGGAACTTAAAGGGTAGCGATCAGTCTGACTGCATGACAGCTGAGATAGACTAACGAGATGAGAAACTAAACCAAAACAAAGAAATTCAAGGAGGAGGATCTGAGAAGCTCCTGTGAGCGCTTCTCAGCTGTCTGGCTGTGACAGTGTGCTTCCTGAAAACTTGGCTACAACATCTGTGATCTCCATATTGGGGCCACAACACATTTGAACATTAATAGAGTGGAACATTTTACGATTGCGGTAGATCATCTCAACATCACTTGGTGGTATAAGAGCAACGTGAGTACAGTCTATTAATGATATTATGTTTGGAAATCCAGCCTTGAGAAAGAGATCTTCTTTGAATTTTAAAGTTTCCCCAGGTGACCTTGGAAAGTGAATATATGTTTTACACACGGAAATAATAGCCTTTATAACTTGGTGGACTATTCTGGAAAATGTTGCCTGACTGAATCCAAAACGACCACCAATACAGTGTTGGAAGTTGCCAGTGGCCAAAAAATGCAACACAGCTAATAGTTTCAGTTTCCCACTGATAGCTTGGGATCTATTTGATGTGTTTATGATCGGTTTAATTTTGTCATAAAGTTCAAAAAAAGCTTCTTCATTTAATCTGAAGGTTTGCAGAAAATTATCAACCGGTGTTGAATATAAAGTAAATTCGATTCGAAAACGTCTTTTTTTTCGTAATCGGGGAATAATTATATTTCCACATTGTAGATTGAGATACCTTTGTAACAGTAGAACATCCATTACAATATAGCCTGTGTGCGGATAAAAACAAAAGAATAAAATTTTATTAAATATTAAATAAACAAAAACTATTAAATAAGTTTCACACAAAATTCAAAACACAAAACACAGTGTAATACAGTAAGGGAACACAGTCCCGACTAGTTTCATTAATCGGCACTGTATAGATACATTAGCCAAGTGGTTACATGGAAGATGATTTGTGTTGGTGCACAAGTGACAAAATACAGTGTAGTCTGTGCTACTTTTAGTCCCAAAAAAAAAAAAAGGGACGTCACAGGCGCATGATTTCCAACACAGACAGGGACAGCTTGATGAGTTGAGCTCTGACTGGACTCATTCCAATTTAGTGGGTCCGGTCAATATGCCAGAGACTTGAGGATGTAGGTGGCAGGCCAAAGCACCCCCTGTTCCAAGAGGCCAAGTAACATATTAAGCAGGCACAATAGATGTAATAACGCGGTCCTTGATTAAAGTAGAAATTTCAAAGTTTGATGTACCTGTCATTAGCACACAACGAATGTCAGTGACAATAGCGCTATAAGCAGTGCTTGAAGTGGGCCGGAACGCGGCGGTACTCAGTACCGCCACTTCCAAAAATTGCCCTGGAGAGTACCAGCACCTCTCCGTGCGCCCAGTACGTGGGTTTCCGGTACCGGAGCGCAGGGCCGGCCTTTGGGGTGTGCGGGCTGTGCGGCCGCACAGGGCGCCATAGTAACAGGGGCGCTGGGCGGCCGACAGCTCGCAATGTAATATGCGGCAGGCGAGGCTGAACTTGTGTTCTCCCTCGGGGCGCCCCCTCCATCTAGCCCTCCCCTGTCTGACCTGATTCGTTCCTCCTCCCCTGTCTGACCTGCCTGCTGCCCCCGCCGCTGCCAATAAGAAGAGAGACGGGAGGAGGAGGGGAGGGGCTGTGGCCACTGCGCCACCAATGAAGATAACTGACCTGAATACAAAAACAGGAGGCGGGTGCTGGAATCAAATAGCCGACAGCCAACCTCTATGACAGGGAGCTGCGATCAGCTGCAGTTGAGTTAACCCTTCAGGTGCGGTACTGGAGGGGTTAATTGCAGCTGATCGCAGCTCCCTGTCACAGAGGTCGGGTGCCGGCTATTTGATTCCAGCACCCGCCTCCTGTTTTTGTATAAGAAACGTTTGTGGCACAGTGCGCCCCCCCCGCCCCCCAACACCCCAGTATAAGAAACGTTGGTAGGCAGTGCGCCCCCACCCCCCCCCTCAGTATAAGAAACGTTTGTGGCACAGTGCGCCCCCCCCCCCAACACCCCAGTATAAGAAACGTTGGTAGGCAGTTGCGCTTTCCCCCCCCAAACACCCCAGTATAAGAAACATTGGTGGCTCAGTGGGAAGTGCCAGTGAGGGTTAAAAAATAATAAAAAAAATTTAACTCACCTCCTCCAGATGATCGCGTAGCTGCCGTTCTCCTGTTTTCTTCAAGACCTGTGGTGACGTCACTGAGCTCATCACATGACCCATTACCATGGTGATGGATCATGTGATGCTAACAGTGATGTCACCACAGGTCCTTTGACAGGTCATGAAGAAAGAACAGAAGACGATCAATTGGAGGAGGTGAGTTAATTATTATTTTTATTTTTTAACCCTCATTGGCACTGCCCACTGCGCCACCAATGATTATTATATTGAGGGGGGGCCCACTGCGCCACCAATGATTATTATATTGAGGGGGGGCGCACTGCGCCACCAATGTTTATTATATTGAGGGGGGGCCCACTGCGCCACCAATGTTTATTATATTGAGGGGGGGCCCACTGCGCCACCAATGTTTATTATATTGAGGGGGGGCGCACTGTGCCACCAATGTTTATTATACTGGGGTGATGGGGGGGCGCACTGCGCCACCAATGTTTATTATACTGGAGTGTTGGGAGGGGCGCACTGCGCCACCAATGTTTATTATATTGGGGGGGCGCACTGCGCACAATGACGGGTTAGGGAAATTTCACAGCAGAGTGCGCATGCGCTGGGAGCCTCGCCGGCGGTTAGGGTAGGGAAAAATTATGGGCCAGTGCACAGGTGCGGTGATCGGATGGATGTTCTCAGCAGGACACCGGCCGACACTGCGCATGCGCTGGGAGCCTCACCAGCGGTTAGGGTAGGGAAAAAGCACTGACCCGTACATAATTTTTCCCTTCCCTAACCGCTGGTGAGGCTCCCGGTGCATGCGCAGTGTCGGCCGGTGTCCAGCTGAGAACATCCATCCGATCACTGCGCCTGCGCACTGGCCCATAGTTTTTCCCTACCCTAACCGCCGGCGAGACTCCTGGCGCATGCGCACTCTGCTGTGAAACTTCCCTAACCTGTCATTGTGCGCCTGCGCGGCGCTGCACACCTCCTCACGTCATGTCCGGTGCGACCGGAAGTGACGAAGGTAGGGAAATCTCACGAAGTAGGGAAGTATAACATTACACCGGCCTTTGGGGTGTGCGGGCTGGTAACTACTTGGTTGGATAGTCAGCCAGCCTATGCCATGATGCCAGCAACAAGCAGTGTTTTTTTGTTTTTTTTTGGGGGGGGGGGGGGCGCCACAAGGTTAGCTCGCACAGGGCGCCTGGACACCTAAGGCCGGCCCTGCCGGAGCGCAGCGGAGAGCTGGCAGTATCTCCTCCCTAATGTCGTTGGCTGGGCAGCTAGTGGAGGGGGGCGGGTCGTTGCAGAGTACGGCTCAGGCTGGCGCAGGCAGGGAGTTGACCTCACGTTAGGTGACGTCAACTCCTTCCCGCGCGCCTGTGACTGAGGAGCGATCAGTGCGGCGACCAGTGACTGGTCCTCCTTGGAGTCAGGAGTCGGACGGTGCAGCAAAGAACATCGACTTTGCTTTGGAATCCAACTTCTGAAGAGTACTGGTGAGTGACAGGCACCCCCCCTCCCCCCACACACATTAGTTCCTCTCTGTACCAGTACCCCCCCCCCCCCTGGCAGGGGGGTACTGGTACAGAGAGGAATTAATGTGTGTGAGGAGGGGGGGGGGGGGTCTGATGTGCAGGGGGGTACTGGTACAGAGAGGAACGAATGTGCGGTGGTGGGGGGGGTACTGTACTGGTACATAGAGGAACTAATATATATGTGTGTGATGGGGGGGTCTGATGTGCAGGGGGGGGGAGCACCGGCGCCTAATAGAGTACCGGCACCTCTTTTGGCCCACTTAAAGCACTGGCTATAAGTAAGGCTATTTTCACACCTGCGTTAGGTGCGGGTCTGTCTGGTATCTGCACAGACGGATCCGCACCTATAATGCAAACGCTTGTATCTCTTCAGAACGGGTCCGTTTGCATTACCATTAACAAAAAAAGAATATAAAAAAAAAAAATTCTAAATTTTCACAGATAATGCAAACGGATACGTTTTGACTTACACTGAAACTCAATGGAAGGCGGATCTGTTTTCAATTGCACCATATTGTGTCAGTTAAAACGGATCCATCCCTATTGACTTACATTGTAAGTCAGGATGGATCCATTTGGCTCTGCATCGTCAGGCGGACATCAAAACGCTGCAAACAGCGTTTTGGTGTCCGCCTCCAGAGCGGAATGGAGGCTGAACGGAGGCAAACTGATGCATTCAGAACGGATCCTTATCCATTCAGAATGCATTGGGGCTAAACTGATCCATTTTGGTCCACTTGTGAGCGCCTGAAACGGATCTCACAAGGGGACCCAGAAACGCCATAAAACCTTTAACACGTGTCATGGACCCTGGGGGGGACACTCAAGGAGCTGACATTCTGGCATTGGTGTTCCCCATCAAAGCAACACATGGACCCCCTTCCATGTACAGGAGCAGAGAGGAAAAGCAGGACAGACAAGAACACACACACACCCATCCATAACAGAACAAGGCTAACCAACAAACTGGATCAAAGCATGTAATACAGACATAGGCATGGCATACAAACATGGACATAATGCCATATTGCAGAACAAGGTGGCACATTGAGACATAGATGGTTGGACCCATTGGAAAGCAATAAAGGGAAAACCTTTAAAGACCATACAAAACATAAACAAGACAGAGCAGAAGGGTGAAACACACACGGCACTGACAGACTGACCCACAGCAAAGCACACACTGAAGGAGAAGGCTAATGTGCACACCTGAGAGGACACAACCACTTAAAGGGGTTGTCCGTGATAGGGAACATTGCTGTAATAGTCCAAGTGTGGCATACACATTACATAAAAGCTTGTAAACTTTTGCACAGATTTCAGCACCCCCCTTTTCAAATTTGAAATTCATGGCTGGAAGTTACTGGTTTCTACTCCACATTGACGTACCGGGTCCCTTGCAGGCAAGCAAAGCTTCCTCTTCCGCTGCTCAGGTAGCCGTGTGACGTCACTGGCTGCATAAGCAATTTTTGCAAAGTTGATGGAGGGGCGGAAACTAGGCTGGCCAACATTGGACTAAGCCCCGCTCCTCCAGTCCGGTGACGTCAACGGACAAGGAGCTTTAGAATAAATGGGGGTGAATATTGATGAGGTGGCAGAGTTACAGCGGAGCAGAGAGAGACAGCTTTAACCACCTGATGCTGCGCTGTCCCAGGACCCACAGGGCAGTGCAGCCACAAGTTAGGGAAAGATAAACAGATATCTGAACAATGAGTGGGGGACCGTTGGAGCCGCATTGAAATGTTTGAAATAGCTTAAATTATATGGTTGCACATTTATTTAGATGTACATTGTGAGTACACGTGTGTTTTTACAAAACATTTGGTCCAGCACAACGCCTTTAAGTGACTAGTGGAAGATAACCACTTTAGGATCTAAAAGGGAGGTAGGCAAACAGTTTAAACATAATATGAAACCCCAGCTACAGGACAGCACATAGCCACTAGTAACCTTGAAACCATCTAGAAATACACACAAGGAGATGTAATTAGCAAAATGAGAGAGAAGTACATGGATTGTGCACCACTATGGCAAACCATCTGCACGCTGCTACGTGCCACATTCAACATAGACACAGTTAGAAGAAACGAGACACAATTTTTCAAACAATATTTTCTTTAAAAATAAACTCCAAGTCCAATTAAAGCTGAGATTAGACTTTTATGGCCGCTCATCCCTATCATCTGCTTGCAAGCATGCATATAAATTCACTTTAGTGTTGGCTGGGTTTTGTCAAAAATGGCTCATACATAATAAGCAGCGATGTTTATATACATTGGAAGTAATGCATGATAAATCCACGCTCTTCTACACAGCCCCTTAGAAGTTAAATGGGTACAAAATCAGTGCAGGTGGATAGGGTCCACATCACACATAGCACTTGCTTAGAAAACTCACCCATGTGAAAGGGTGCTAAATGTCTATATCACACGTTGTCAGACATCTATATTATGTAAAGTTATGGAAGCCACACCAAACATCCGTGTGGAAAAACAATAGAATCTGTTTGCACAAAGCCACATAAATTACACTCTAAAGTAAAACAATTAACGTACCAATTGAAAGGTCAAATACAGATAGCAAAAAGACTTGTTATTCCAAGAAAATACCAGGGTTCCAATGCACGCTAAAGTCCAGACAAATGCATAGACCCCCACAGAAAGCCACAAGCCAAACAAACAATCCATCTAACCAGCAAGCTAGGATTGGCAGAAGGGGTTTATACTCCTCACTGATTACATGGATCTGCACCTGCGTGGTGAATGACTCTGCGCTCCACCAAACAGGTGTATATCAGGTAAGCAATCACCCCTCAGCAACTGTCCTCTGGTACACATCCACTTTTCGGTCCAAAATACCAACAACAGTTGCTAATGACGCTGTTGTCTCACCAGGGTTTAATTAATAATTTCCTGTATTTGGACCACTTTTTGAGTACAAAAAAAAACAGAATTGTGGTTAAGTTTATTTTAGATATACATTTCTCATTAAACCATAAAAATTGACCAGTTCTAAAAAACTTTTCACCAGAAGAACTACACTTAACTGGCTTCATTGATAGTGTGAACTGTTTGAAATTGTATTTTACTGTTGAAACCACAGAATTTGAAAAGTCGCACGTCTTGAAACAAAGCGTGCGACTTTTATAAGCATCGTGGGACTTTTTTTTGAAAATCAACCCTGGACCAATCAGAATGCTTATTATTGCTAAGTTGCACTGGGAGTTACTTGAATGACGCAGCAAAGACAGAGCCCAGTGGCAAAGCTGAAGAGAGGTTGTTTGCTTTCATGTGAGATGTATTTATGTATTGAACCCAGTTCAAAGTACCTGATAAAACAAAAGCTGCTAATTCAACACATGAATAAAAGGTGCAGGTAGTAGTGTGGTCAACATGTGGAGATGGCTGAGTGCATTCAGCAATTTTAAACAAATATTTAATTCAATGGTGTATAACATCTGTCTCCTGTTAAAAGTTTGGAAAAAACACACAGCTTAGGCTATTTTCACACTTGTGGAAGGTTGACCCTGGAAAGAAGTTCAGTCTTTGGAACTGGACACCGGATACGCCAATCTGGATGTGAGAGACAAAATTTTGAAGACCGATCCAGATGAGGATCAGTCTCACAAATGCATTGCAAGAACGGATCCATCTCTCCGCTTGTCATGCGGACAGACGGATCCGTCTTAGATAGTTTTTCAAAATTTTACAGGTCTGCGCATGCACATACCCAAAAGACAAATCTGTCATTGTGGAAATTTGAATGCTGGATCTGGCAGTACTACATTTGTATGGGGACAAATGCCGGAACCCCCCAGGCAAGTCTACAGTTTTTAGCACCAGAGATAAAACCGTAGCATGCTATGGTTTTAATTTTTGCCTGATCAGTAAAAAATACTGAACTGAAGACATCCTGATGCATCCTGAACGGATTGCTCTCCATTCAGAATGCATGGGGATAAAACTGATCAGTTCTTTTCCGGTATTGAGCCCCTGTGACGGAACTCAGTGCCGGAAAAGAATAACGCTAGTGTGAAAGTTTAGGCTACTTTCACACTGGCGTTTCTGGGTCCGCTTGTGAGATCCGTTTCAGGGCTCTCGCAAGCTGACCAAAACGGATCAGTTTAGCCCCAATGCATTCTGAATGGATAAGGATCCGTTCAGAATGCATCTGTTTGCCTCCAAACAGTCTCCATTCCACTCTGGTGGCGGACACCAAAAAGGTGCTTGCAGCGTTTTGATGTCAGTCTGACGAAACTGATCCAAACGGATCCGTCCTCACTTACAATGTAAGTCAATGGGGGCGGATCCGTTTTCACTGACACTATATGGTGCAATTGAAAACAGACCCGCCTCCCATTGACTTTCAAATTTTGAAATTATTACAAATTTTTCTTAAATGGGAATGCAAACAGATCTGGTCGGAATGGATACAAGCGTTTGCATTATAGGTGCGGATCTGTCTATGCAGATACCAGACGGATCCACACCTAACGCAAGTGTGAGAGTACAGTGTTATTTTAACATAAGATTTTATGGCTTATTACACTATTAATGTAGTCAATCTTTGTAATATGTGTAACATAAGGTTAATTTTATCTTTTTGATTTGTTTGAAAATATATATATATTTTTTTATCAGGGACAGTATTCAAAAATGAAGAATAGATTTAAAGAATCAAACACATCCAAATCCACTTTTTTATTTCAATTGATCCATTGTAAATTTTAAAAAAAATAATGGTTTGTAAAGTATGGACAAATGAGCCCCAAATAGTGTAGACCAGGGATGTCCAAACTTGGCCCTTGAGATGTTTCTAAACTCCAACTGCAAGGCTGCTTACAGCTATCAGCCTACAGCAGGGCTAGGTGGGAGTTGAAGTGTTTCAACAGCTGGAGGGCCAGGTTTGGCCATTTCTGGTGTAGACCCTTATGGAAAAATCAGCCAATTAGTAATGACCTACTATATTAGTGTACAGTGGGAAATCACTGTCATATGACATCAGTGTATGTTATGTGTTATATATATATTACACCGCTTGGACTGGCAACATTTGTTTTTAATATGACAAGGACAGTAGAGGGGGCCACACTCTGCTTTTTGAGCCAATATCCATTCTTTCATATTATGTTATGGAAAAAAGGCTATTGGTGAGTTGCTGAATAGCCAGCCAGATTTTTACTTATGCAGGGTGAAGTGCTCTCCTGCAGAATTGTTTACAATAGAGTATATCTGGCCTTCGCTATGGAAAATTTGCACAATGCAGCTTTCTCAATATTTTTGGAACATTTGCTATCTCTCCAGTAGTTGGTACGTTTTTCTTGTGTTGCTGATGCAGACCTCTGGACTTTCCACATGAAATTTGTGTGGCCCTGCTTGCACTTCCACGTGCCTTGGTGTATCATGATTTATCCAGCATTCTGTTTTTAAGATGTGGAAAACATATCTAATACAAATATGTACTACCTTATTCTTTTGGGATAAACATGTTTTTTATGATTATTTTTGTTACAGATTAAAGTTCAAAAGATTAATCAAACAAAGGAGACTGTTGATTTCCATACATTTTCTCACCAAAGGGTCTTCCAGCAGTAAGTTTTAAAAAAATTGTAAAATGTTACATTTTATAAAGTTTTATTTTTTTGGTTTTAAAATTTTTATTCTATTGACACAGGAAAATATAAAAAGAAGAGAGCACCACCTTTTACAAGAAAGGAACTATTTACAATGGTTAAATATATGGATGAAATGGGTTATGAGGAAGCGTGTCGTGGCGAAGTTCATGAGAAAAAATGTAGAATACTACTTGAGCTTTCAAGCCTACTGTATAATGAATATGGCACAAAACATACAAGACGTCAAATTTTGAAACGCTACTCAGATATGAAAGTTAGACAGAGAACTATGTTGGCATCGATTCGAAAGTCCATTGCTCTAGGTAAATATAATTTTTTTTTTTAAACTTTGGTTAATTTTTTATTTTTATTTTTTAAATTTAAATCTTTCTATAAACGGCATATATTTCAGAAAATTAGATACAACTTGCATCTGTTTTTAAAGAATTCCATAGTTTTTATTTCTGTTAGTTTAAAAATTTTTCCAAACACACAAACCCCCCAAAAAAAGTTTTACACTAGCATTATGGCTGCCATTGTGGCTTAGACCTCAGGCGCACAACAGTTCTTTTTTTTGGGGAACGCAAAGCACGAATCTGCCAAAAATTTAAGCCGCCCCGGTGGATTCCACAATTTACCAAACCCAATGGCCGGCCCAATGTACAAATGCCTAATTTTGTCTGCAAAATGGACAAGAATTGGTCTTTTTTTTTTTCCGCAAGCCCCACGGAATGGAGAAACGGATGTGGACAGCAGACGTAGGGGTGGCCGCATCTTTGGTGGCTCTATTGAAGTTAATGGTTCTGCATCTGAGCCGCCAAAATGTTGGCTCGGATGCTGACCTAAACCACGGCCGTGTGCATGTGGCCTAAATGTTACAACATGATCTTATAGATAAATTAAGGAATGAATAAAATGGAAGAACAGATCCGTTCTGCTGCCCATACACTTGTATTATGAGTGAAGCCTTTAAAAGTCATTACATTAGCTATTAAGCCTAATTGAAGTCTATTTTAAGTGTCTAAACACAGATCTATCTGGGTCCCTTTATGCAAGATGGAAAACAAAGACAAATGTACTGGACTTTAATTTCCTAGATGATCCATAATGCTTTCCCATACACTTCGATTAGGATAGGAAGGCAATGAAATGGCTTTGTAAAAGCTGCAGTTTAGCATTTTTTTGGCCAATTCCATTATTTTTCCTTATAACCATGTGATAACGGAAGTCCAAAATCAAAACCCTAATGCTAGCGTTAAATCACAATTAACTTGAATTTTGAACTCTAAAAATCTAAACTCATTTCAGATTATATGATTGAGTAGTTGGAGTCACTAATGTTCCACTGCAACATATTTGCACTACAATAGAAGCTTGCTTAAGCTTTTAAAGACTTTTTTAGTGGGCTGACATTTTTAACACATATATATATATATATATATCAGAGAAAAATGGCGGCACTGGCAAAAAGTGAAAATTAGGGTGCACGTTCTTGAGGGAATAGGCTTCTTACCCCAATGAATAGTCCAGAAAATGAACGGCACTCCAGTAGGTCAAGAACAAATAACTCCCTTATTCACCCGTGCGATACAACGTTTCGGCTCAATACTAGAGCCCTTTTCAAGCCTGAAAAAGGCTCTAGTATTGAGCCGAAACGTTGTACCGCACGGGTGAATAAAGGAGTTATTTGTTCTTGACCTACTGGAGTGCCGTTCATTTTCTGGACTAATATATATATATATATAATTTTTTTATTTTAAAATTTTTACAGTAAACATTACTATTTGTATTAATAATATATTTGTCAATACAGATGGAAAGAGTGGAGAAAAAATACTTACAGTTAAGAAGAAAAAAAAAATGTGAATCCAAAACAAGCAGAGGATCAATTACAGGTTAAGTGATATCTATTTTACATTTTAAATTATTGTGACATATATAGTACTAATTATATATATTTTTTTCAATTTACACACCAAATAGGATGTTGAATATCAACCAGAAGATATTAATGAAGAAACATCAGTGGCTGTCCTAGCTTCATTCAGCAAGAGCCCACAGCGTAGCACTCGCCGCATGTCACTGGAGAGTGGCATTAGTCGAACATCCCTTCGGCGGATATTAGCTACTCACAAATGGCACCCTTACAAACTCCAGCTACTGCAGCACCTCAACAAGGATGACCCAGATTGGCGCACTGAATTTGCAGAATGGGCAAAACAAAAATTGGAACAGGACCCTCAGTTTACGCAGAAGATTTTGTTCAGTGATGAGGCAAACTTTTATGTGAATGGTGAAATTAACAAACAAAACCACCGCTATTGGTCTGACACTAACCCACATTGGATAGATCCCTCCAAGACTGTTGGAACAAAAAAATTTTGGTATGGTGTGGTATATGGGGTACAAAGATAGTGGGGCCATTCTTCATCAATGGAAACCTCAAGGCCACTGGATATGCGAAATTGCTACATGATGATGTGTTTCCCTCTTTATGCACTGAAGCTGGCACGTTCCCTGAGTTTTTCCAGCAAGATGGTGCACCACCACATTATGGGTGTCAGGTCCGAGCATTCCTAGATGAACAGTTTCCTGGAAAGTGGATTGGTCGTCGTGGGCCAGTTTAATGGCCCCCAAGGTCTCCCGATCTGACCCCCTTAGACTTTTATCTTTGGGGTCATCTGAAGGCAACTGTCTATGCTGTGAAGATACGTGATGTGCAGCACCTGAAACTACGGATACTGGAAGCCTGTGCTAGCATTTCTCCTGCGGTGTTGCTATCAGTGTGTGAAGAGTGGGAGAAGAGGGTTGCATTGACAATCCAACACAATGGGCAGCACATTGAACACATTTTATAAGTGGTCAGAAACTTGTAAATAACTCATGAAAGAATAACGTTACGTTAAAACCAAGCACACCATTGTTTTTCTTGTGAAATTCCCAATAAGTTTGATGTGTCACATGACCCTCTTCCTATTGAAAAAACAAAAGTTGGATTCAAAATGGCCGACTTCAAAATGGCCGCCATGGTCACCACCCATCTTGAAAAGTTTCCCCCTCACATATACTAATGTGCCACAAACAGGAAGTTAATATCACCAACCATTCCCATTTTATTAAGGTGTATCCATATAAATGGCCCACCCTGTAGATTTGAACAGCAAAACTTTGTAAGGTAACAAGAATGTAAAAAAATGAGTCTTCAGTTCAGTTTCATAGCAATGTTATTTGCACTGGACAATTATTCACAACATAAGCATGGTATCCAGTGGAGTGTTTTTGAGCATTTTTCTGCGACCTTTTGCAAAAGTCGCAATAGTAAATCTGTCTAGCCCATCATTTACATAAGGCAAAACGCCCATTTTCGCAAAACTGGAGTGCATAGTGCTCAGCTTGAAAAAGTCGCCAAAAAATGCGCAGTTTATTCATTTGCGCATTTTTTTGCGACTTTTCAACTCCAAAAAAGTGACTTTAGCTAATGATAAATCTGGCCCTATCTGTTTATTCTCTCCATCTAGAGTACCTGTAGGATTTGGTAGACTGGAGAGAGGGTGATGTTACTTGGATGTACAGGGTAATGCAGTATTCTCTAACTGCATATAGTGACCATATCAGAGTCCTCAAGTACTTCAGCCAAAAGAAAGAAATTAGCTGAGCAACTTGCTGTCAAGAAAGCAGAAATTGAGATGGAAGCTGCCATCGAGGCACAGCGCCAATGGATAGCTGAAATGGATGCACAACGCCATCAAATGGAAGCTGAAAGGGATGCACAACGCCATCAAATGGAAGCTGAAAAGGATGCACAACTCCATCAAATGGAAGCTCAAATGGAGGCACAGCACCATCAAATGGAAGCTGAAATCGAGGCACAGCGCCAACAGATGAAAAGTCTAGAAAGGCAGAAAGAAGTTAAGATCATAGAAGCCAAACTCAGAGTACATGAGTCAGATTAGTCATAGGTTCAAATCTGTACTATCTCCAGCATGTAGTGAAGAAATAAGTTATTATCCTTCCATCCCTGCTCATAAAAACAAAGAGAGGCCTAGTTCAGTGTTAGGAAAATGGTGTGTGAATTTACCCTCTATCTCTACCAGAATAGATAAAGAAAAGGACTCACCTAATTCAGAAGTAAGTGAGAAAATGGAACTGGATGACTCTATTCCTAGATGCCATGGCAATGCTCAGGAGAGTGTTACAACCATTGTCCCAGCAAGACCACAGAGAACAGTCCTAGTTAGACTTCCCGTTCCGGAACCTACTGTATTTTCAGGAGACGTACTGAAGTTCATAGAGTGGAAGACAAGTTTTGAAATGATCATTCAGCATCATTGCTTAAGTCCAGTTGACTTCTACCTTCAGAGATATGTTGGTGGAGAAGCCAAGGAAGTTCTTGAAGGTAACTTCTATAGAAAAGACGAAGAAGCCGACAAACAAGCTTGGGAAAAATTGAATGCAAGATATGGTCATCCTTTCTTAGTACAAAGAGCCTTTAGAGAGAAACTGAATAACTGGCCTAAAATAGGTCCTAAAGAACACTTCAGGCTCCAAAAGTATGGTGACTTCCTGCAAGCATGCAGCAATGCCATCCCACATGTTCAAAGACTGGAAGTACTGAACGACTATCTAGAAAACCACAGGATGCTAACTAAGCTACCTGAAGAAGTGGCTTCTAGATAGAATCGCTATGTGACTAAATAGTTAGATCTAGGTAAGAACTTCCCACGTTTTAAAGAGTTCTCTCAGTTTGTCAATGAGGAAGCACGGATAGCATGTAATCCAGTAACATCATCTTATGTCTTAAAATCCTTAGAAGAAAGGCCTGCAAGAGAGATAAGACGTGCAAAAGCAACTAGCTTTGCAACCAACACAGCAGCTAAAGGTCCAGATACTTACTAGAGCAAATTTGAAGTCACTATTGGGATCAGTAGAGAGACAGAACCGACAAATCTTCAGACTACCTTCAAGTGTATGTTCTCTGAAGAGAACCACTCCATACATAAGTGCCAACAATTGAAGGCAAAGTCCCCAGAAGAAAATAAAAAATTTGTGCTGGATAACCAACTGTGTTTTGGATGCCTAAGAAAAGGCCATGTTACTAAGGAGTGTAAGAAAAGGGCCACATACAGCGTTTGCAAAGGACGCCATCCTACACCACTACATGAAGAACGTCCAAAGAAAGATAAATCCTCAATACCTAAAGATACTGAGAAAGGAAAGTAAGTATCAGTATTCTCTTGCAGAGTGAGGGAAGGAGAAAGCAATGGCACATCAATGGTTGTGCCAGTGTGCATTTCAAATCCTAAAAGGAGGAACAAGAAGGTATATACGCCTATGCGCTACTGGATGCCCAGAGTGACGTCACCTTAATTGATCAAGAAATCTGCAAGAAATTACAAGTGGCTACAGAACCAGTGAAACTCAAACTCACCACAATGACGGGGAGAGACACATTAGTGAACAGTCAAAGGGTCAAAGGACTGAGAGTTAGAGGACTTCATTCAAACTGCACATTAGATCTACCTCCAGCTTATACAAAAGACTATATACCTCTAGATCGAGATCGCATACCTACCTGTGAAACAGCCAATTAATGGGAGCACCTATCTGTCATATCTCATGAAATGTCCCCACTGAAGGAGTTTGGTGTTGAACTGTTGATAGGCTATGATTGTCCTGAAGCCTTGGTACCACGAAAGTTAATCACAGGAGGAAAGGGTGAACCCTATGCTGTTCAAACTGATCTAGGATAGGGTGTTGTTGGAGGAAAACAGCAGATCACAAACTCAAGACAGGTGACAGGATTGTGTCATCAAATATCTGTTCAAGAGTTACCAACTGTAAGTCCAGCAAATAGTACATCCCACATCAAGGTGTTTACCACTCAAAGAAACCAGATAAGAGTAGAGTAGTATTTGATTGCTCAGCAAAGTACAATGGTGTTGCATTGAATGATCATCTACTAAAAGGACCAGATCTTACAAACACTCTGCCTGGATTACTCTGTAGATTCACAAAGTATCCCATAGCGGTCATGTGTGATGTTGAAAAGATGTTCCACCAGTTTTGTATATAAAGGGGGTGCGACGAGTTACTAGTAATAAGTCAGGACAAATATAGGGGGATAAACACACTAGATAAAAGAAGTATGATGAATAAGAGAACTCTCCTATGCCAAAATGTGTCACTACACAAATAGCTTTAAAATTATGATTTTTATTATATCAGATGACGGACAGCTTTCTCATAGAAAAATAAATTACGCTTCCTGCGTCGATATCAAATTCTGTCAGAAATACGAGGTGAAGCTATAAAGTACAGATAAGGGGCAACCAATCAGATATAACAAGAGAAAGTCAGTCTCTCGTTCAATCCCCCAGGTGACTGAGACCTAAACCTATAGATCCACTCTGTTTCTTTTTGGAGGATTCTATGGTCCCAGTCACCTTTCCTGGGGGAGGGTCTTATCAGTTCCAATACCAAAAAAGATAGTGACCTAAGATCTCCATTATGACATTCCCACATGTGGTTTGCCACAGGGGTATTGTTCTTTTTCTTAATATGGTTTACATGCTCAAGGGTACGTCGACAGAGTCCTCTGAATGTTTTCCCCACATAGTCCAGGGGGCAGGAGCACTGGCAGAGTTATACTACCCCTTTGCTTCTGCAATTAATAAAATCTCTAATTATATAATTTTTATTTGTGGCTGAGCATATATTCACTTTTGAATTCCTCACATAAAAACAGGTCAAACACATTCCACATTGAAAAATACCCAATGGTTTCCTATCTAACCATGTCCCAGTTGGAGCTGGATGTGAGAAGTGGCTATGGACCAGTCGG
The DNA here is from genome assembly GCF_905171765.1 of Bufo bufo. Taxonomy (NCBI): domain Eukaryota; kingdom Metazoa; phylum Chordata; class Amphibia; order Anura; family Bufonidae; genus Bufo; species Bufo bufo. The sequence continues at coordinate 163,037,457 of NC_053390.1, read as the reverse complement.
TCTCGTAGACATCTACCACGTCGGAATGTGATACTCGGACAGGGTAATAAAACATCAGCCATATCCGGATCCATCCGGAGAATTGGCCAATATTTCTCAAGTATCTCCCTCACCCTTTGATTCTCAACATCAAAAGTGGAGATAATCCTGATGACCTCCCCCCTTTGGTATCCAGTTCCCTAAGGACCAAGAGTTCATTCCATTCCCGTGATTCGGCATTCACAAATGCATTCTTAAGGACCTGCTGGGGATACCCTCTCGCCCTAAAGCGGTCACGGAGTCTTCTTGATTCATGGTAAAAGTTCTCTGGGTCTGAGCAGTTTCTTTTCATTCGCAGATACTGACCACAAGGTATCCCTTTTTTTTAGGTTCGTGGGATGATAGCTTTCCCAGTGGAGTAAATTGTTCATGGCAGTGGTCTTTCTGAAGGTGATTGTGACTAATCTGTCCATCACCTTATTCACCCTAACATCCAGTTCATCCTTATTCATCCCTAACATCTGAGGGAGTGCTGAGGAGACGAGCCTCCTCATCTCAGAGCGCCTGCGCCGAATGACCAGAGGCGCGCGATTTTTGAAATACTGACAGGGCCGGCCGGAGGAGGAGATCACGGCTGGCCCTATCAATCAACACGGCGAGGGGGCGGTTTTCTGCTGCGGCTACCAGCAAGTAGACGCCCTACTTGCTGGTAGAGCCCTGATTTACATATTATAAAACTTCGTTTTCTAAAGAATCGGCCGCATGAAAGTAAGTAAGACTATTATATTCTCCTATATCGCGCTATAAGGAATCTAACTATCCAAAAAAAAAAAAAAGAGTTTTGTGGGGTGACAGAAACCCTTTAAAGGCAGGAAGATAGGTCCATACTTCCTATAGTCAAAAAAAAAAGGAATATAAAGTATTAGGTCTGCGCTATACACGTAAGTAGAAACTTGCACAGAAACTCCTGGTTTTTCAGGTGGCTCCTTCACTTGATCTTCAGTTTATTTTTTCTTTTATAACCACCTTTCAATCCCTGTACCGACCAGCAACGAGCATATTCATTTCCTGCACAGTATATAGATTAACCAGCGACAACTGGTTTTCATACACTCCTTTAAAGAGGAAACCAACATAGAGCAGACCCGTAGGTAAAAGCATTCGGTATACTTTATTATACTCACAAAGTTTTCTCTTTCCACATCGCATATACAATAAAAATGCTGCCCAACCTGAGTTTCGCTCCTGCTTCATCTGGGGCATCTCAATTTTGGTTTGTTAAGGTGGGTTTTATAACCACATCATAAAAATCACGTGACTTAACACTTCGCGTCACATGAAAATTATTCATTATCTTAAAAACATATATCTATCAAGGTGTAGATGGACATGTCTAAATGTTTTATATCAACTCATTTATTGTCTCCACGTGCCTCCGATCTACAGACATAACTTTTTCGCATCATACACACGAATTTAACGTCCCATTCTATATTTAACCCTTTAGGCTGGAGTGTTGCCATATTATATATCCATTCTAACTCCTTCTCATTTATAGGTCTGGAAGCTGTAAGGTACTTTCTGAATAGGGATATCGATCTTAGAGAATATCAGCAGGTTTTTATAGTAGAATGTATATATTATTATCTTGGTCATAATTATTTTTTGGACGGGAATTATTTTTACCTCCAAATTTCCGGTACGGCGATGGGTGCGAAATTTGCACCAAATTCAGCAAATTTATTTATAGCGTACTGGGAGTATAATTTTATAGATCCTCTACTTAAAGGGGAGAAGGGAGATGGTAACCTTGTGATGTGGAAAAGGTATATTGATGATTGCCTGTTTATTTGGAGAGGAGAAGAGGCCTCTCTAAAGGAGTTTATTCTTTATATCAATAATAATACCTGGAACATCAAGTTTACTGAATGTATAAGTAAAAAAAAACTGTGAATTTCCTTGATTTGGAAATTATGGTAATAGATGGCATGATACACACGAGAACTTACTTTAAACCCACAGATCGGAATAGCTATATAGACGTTAATAGTTGTCATCATGACCCCTGGATAAAAAACATATCCAAGAGCCAATTTCAGAGGGTGAGAAGAAACAGTTTCCAAATAAAAGATTATGACACACAAAGTGAGATTATACGCTTCATTTTATCCGCTCTAAAACTGGGATACATAACCCTCTGGTGGTAAGTCCTATTGTTTAAGTATTTTAGAATAAGGATGATAGTTGCGAAGATAGATTCCTGAGCATATGGGTGTGAGCATTTTTATAGTATTTATGTACGATAAAGATAAAAAAGATAACTCTTTATATATTTTATAGATGTGATTGTTAAAGATGAATTTTAGGATAAATGTGGAGCAAAACACTGCAGGAAAAAGTTTTCAGTTTTTTGGTGTATATAATGAAATTTTGGTTTATGGGGAGAAATTGTGGTTTCTTTTTTTCCCCCCCTTTTGATCATGGTTTTAAAATGATAGTATTTAATGTAAAGATATAGATAATTTTATGTAGATAAAAGCAAAAAGTAAATGTGAAAGATATATGTTTTTAAGATAATGAATAAGTTTGACGAGATGCGAAGTGTTAAGTCACATGATTTTTACTATGTGGTTATAAAACCCACACTAACAAACCAAAACTGAGACGCCCCAGATGAAGCAGGAGCGAAACCCGGGTCGGGCAGCACTTTTATTGTATATGCGATGTGGAAAGAGAAAACTTTGTGAGTATAATAAAGTATACCGAATGCTTTTACCTACAGGTCTGCTCTATGTTGGTTTCCTTTTTAAAGGAGTGTATGAAAACGGTTGTCGCTGGTTAATCTATATACTGTGGAGGAAATGAATATGCTCGTTGCTGGTCGGTACAGGGATTGAAAAGGTGGTGATAAAAAAATAAATAAACTGAAGATCAAGTGAAGGGGCCACCTGAAAAAACAGGAATTTCTGTGCAAGTTTCTACTTAAAGGGAACCTGTCACCTCCCAAAACCATCCCAAACCGCCAGCAGTACCTGCGTGTAGCGAGCAGCGTGTTTCTGATGATGCCTTTCTTCCTGAAGACAGATGCAGCAAAAGTACTGAAAATGTGGTTTTATCCCCTGCCCGGCTCGCTTCTCCACACATGCTTGAAGTCAAGGAGGCAGCGGCCTCCTTGCTTCAAGTCACAGTTACCACGCCCCCTTTCCTTCCCCTTTGCTGTGACTGACAGCCGGCAGTTCGGCTGGCTTTGCCTAACTCTCTGCATAAGCGCTGTCAGTCATAGCAAAGGAGCAGGAAAGGGGCAGTCACAGCAAAGGGCTTACCTCCCAAAAAACATAATGTTAATCAATCAAAAAGTCGTATGTACCCCAAAATGGTAGAAATAAAAAAGTCACCTCATCCCGCAAAAAAATGAGCACCCACACAAGACCATAGCCAGAAAAATAAAAAAAATGGCTCTATGAAAATTGCAACACAAAAACATGATTTTCTTTTTCTAAAAATGATCTTACTGTGTAAAATGTAAAAAAATTGATAAAAAATAGACATATTTGGTATCACCGCATCCGAAACAATTGGCTCTACAAAAATATCACATGACCTACCCCATTAAGTGAACGGTGTAAAAAAAAAAAAAAAAAAAAATGATACCAAAACAGCTTTTTTTAGTCATCTCACCTCACAAAAAACATAATATCAATCAATCAATCAATCAAAAAGTCGTATGTACCCCAAAATGGTAGCAATAAAAATGTCACTTCTCAAAAAAAAAAAGTTCTCTCACAAGACTATAGCCAGAAAAATGAAAAAAAATGGCTCTAAGAAAATGGCAACATAAAAACATGATTTTCTTTTTCTAAAAATGTTTTTATTGTGTAAAACGTAAAAATAATAATAAAAAAAGACATATTTGGTATTGTTGCATCCATAATGACCAGATCTATAAAAATATCACATGATCTACCCCATCAAGTGAACAGTGTAAAAAGAAAAAAATGAAAAATGACACCAAACAGCATTTTCTGTGGCTTCACCTCCCCAAAAATTTGATAAAAAGCAACCAGAAAGCTAAATGTACCTCAAAATGGTGCCATTAAAAACTACAGCTTGTCTCGCACAAAATAAGCCATCACGCAGCTCATTGAACAAAAAATAAAAAAAGTTATCGCTCTTAAAAACCATGAGAGAAAATTCCATGTTAGAAAATCCAGATGCCACTCCTTCCCTTCTGAGCCCTGGCATATCCCCAAATAACAGCTTACAACCACAATTGGGGTGTTACTGTTTTCAGGAGAAAGTGGGTAGCAAGTTGTGGGGGGATATTCTCCTGTTATCTTTTGTGAAAAAGAATGTTTGGGCCTAAAGCACCATTTTCTTGTAAAAAAAATGTCATTTTATCATTTTCACACCCAAGTATTAAAATTTATATGAAACACTTGTTGAGTGTAGTGCTCGCTACACCCCTTACAAATTCCTTGGGTGGTGTAGTTTACAAAATATGGCAACTTTTTGGGGGGTTTCACTTTGGGGGGTACCTCAGGGTCTCTTCAAATGCAGCATTGTGCCCAAAGACCATTCCAGCAAAATCTACCCTCTAAAAACCATATGGCGCTCCTTGCCTTCTGTGCCTTCTCGTGTGCCCAAACATGGGTATATGACCACATATGGGGTTTTTCTACAAACTGCAGAAACACTTGTTAACCCTTGATGTGTTCCAGGAACAAATTGATTAAAATGGAAAATCTGCAAAAAAGGTTACATTTTTAAATTTCACCTCTATTTTGCTTTAATTCCTGTGGAACAAAGGGTTAACAAGATTTCTAAAACCAGTTTTGAATAGCTTGAGGGGTGTCTTTTCTAAAATGGGATCATTTATGGGTTGGTTCTATTATGTAAGCCCCACGAAGTGACTTCAGAACTGAATTGGTCCTTAAAAAAGTTGACTTTGGAAATTTTCTTAGAAATTTAAAAAATAGCTTCTAAAATTCTAAACCTTCTAACGTCCTAATTTTTTTTAAATTACTTTACTAAAATGATGCCAACCTAATGTAGATATATGGGGAATGTTAATTAATGAATATTTTATGAGGCATCACTATCTGTCTTAAAAGCAGAGAGATTCAAATTTAGAAAACAGTGAATTTTTTAAAAATGTATTGACTCAAATTTACCATTAACATGAAGTATAATGTGACATGAGAAAACAATCTCTGAATGACTTGGATAAGTAAAAGTGTTCCAAAGTTATTACCACATAAAGGGACACATATCAGATTTGCAAAATTAGGCCTGGTCAGGAAGGGGGTAAATGGCCCGGTCTGGAAGTGGTTAAACATTATCTGCCCCCGATCAGGAACAATTTTTGGAAGCTTTGGAATATGAAAAAGCATGAGACATGTGCAGGCGCTGTGTCTTTTTAAACACTCTGTATGTCAGATGTGCGTTTACCCATAGCTATGTATGTCAGTGTCACTCAGACATCATTTCTGTCATTGTGTGCCAGAGCTTGGGGAGGGGAAAAAAATCAGCTCACTGTAAAGTCCTATTGTTGAAAAAAAGACCTGAACACGTTAAAATTTGCCAAGGTACACATGGACTGGCCCAAAGAGAAACGGCGCAACATTTTCTGGACTGATTAAATCAAAATTGCTCTGTTTGGTCTAGTGGACAAAGACAGTATGTCAGATGACCCCCAAACACTGAATTCAAGCCACAGTATATTGTGAAGACAGTAAACCATGGTGGTGCAAACTCATTATATGGAGATGTTTCTCATACTATGGTGTTGGGCCTATTTTTCCCATATGAAGAATCATGGATCAGTTTAAATATATCAAATCCTTGAGGAGATCATATTGTCCTGTGCCAAAGAAGAAATGTGTCACGGACGTACCGAGACATACGGATGTTCCCGCGACAGGTGGCAGGAAATCTGGGAGACTGGCAACACGTGGTTTGATCTGACATATTTTCCTTTTGGATCAAATGACATCTGTGTTGTTTCTGGTGCTTGCCACACCTTCTTTCCCCAGGTGTGGCTATTGTGGTCATTTAACCTTCTCTATTTATTGTTGTTTATCTCACTATGCGGTTTATAGCTTCTGTTGGACTTGTGGTTAGCTTGTGTTTGGTTCTCGGCTGAGTTCCTGGTGCTACCAAAGCGTCATTGAAGATAAGTGTTTCTGTATTTTGTTTATATATTTGTGTTTGTTGCCTTAGGCTACTTTCACACTTGCGTTCAGAGCGGGTCCGTCTGGTGTCTGCACAGACGGATCCTCTCCTATAATGCAGACGTTTGGATCCGTTCAGAACGGATGCGTCTGCATTATAGTTTAGAAAAAATTCTAAGTGTGAAAGTTGTTCAGACGGATCCGTCCAGACTTTACATTGAAAGTCAATGGGGACGGATCCGTTTGAAAATTGAGCTATATTGTGTCAACTTCAATCGGATCCGTCCCCATTGACTTACATTGTAAGTCTGGACGGATCCGTTTGCCTCCGCACGGCCAGGCGACACCCGAACGCTGCAAGCAGCGTTCAAGTGTCAGCTTGCTGAGCGGAGGCTGAACGCTGCCAGACTGATGCATTCTGAGCGGATCCGCCTCCACTCAGAATGCATTGGGGCAGTACGGATGCGTTCGGGGCCGCTTGTGAGCCCCTTCAAACGGAGCTCACAAGCGGAGCCCCGAACGCTAGTGTGAAAGTAGCCTTACCCTGTTGTTTGTCATTAGGCCTGAGGGAGACTCCTGTTCGTCCTTCCCTTTGGAGGAACAGGTAGAATCAGTCCTGACATTAGTTCCAGGGTCCTATAGGGTGAAATAGGATTCTAGGTATCCAGTATATGAACTTGCCTACCTTTGGGGCCTGTTCATACTGGTAGTCTGTCAGGACTGCAGTTAGGTTCTTCTCTAGGAGGTGTCCATCTTCCTTCCCTAGTTTCCAGGCCTTATTCCGGTATCCCTTTTCCCTCCTATGCTCGGTGTGTTTTTTTCCTCCCACACACGAGCGTGACAAAATGCCATTTAAATGGGTGTTTCCAAACGACAATGACCCACAACACACCAGTAAGTGAACAACATGTTGGTTACAGACAAACAGGATTGAGATAATAGACTGTCAGCCCAATCCCCTGACCTTAATCCCATAGAGAACTTGTGGGGTGGACATAAAAAATGCAGTTTATGAGGCTAAAATCAAACATGCTGAAGAACTGTGGAATGTAGTCCAATCGTCCCTGACTGGAATATCTGTTCAGAGATGCCAGACGTTGGTCGACTCTATGCAACACAGCACACCACTAAATATTATTTCAGTAATTCAAAGAAAAGTAAAATCTCAAACATTTATTTTTATTTACCAGGCATGGGATTCGGCTAGATTGGACATCTGTGTTGCCAGCTGAATTCCAATCCAGTGCTCTGTACTGCTGTCAGTCACTGACTGCATTACAGAGCACCTTGACAGTCACAGACTGCAAGGTGAAGAATGCGGCGAGTAGGAGAACCAATGGCTCCCGTCCCGCTGTTCAACCTGATGGACTTCAGTACTAGGGTCCTTTGGCTTATGAGGGCAGTAGAATGGTGCAGGCAACGCGATGATGTCATTGAGCACTGCCAGCACTGATATGCAGGCAATGCAGGTGTTGGATGGAAGAAGCCTGTGGCAGGAATTAGGTGTGTATTTGTTTTATTTATTTTTCACAAAAGCAGTATGGGTGTATCATTACTATTGCAGGCACTGTGGGGGCACTTATATCTAATGTATTCATCGCTGATCTTGGCAGGAGTTAATGCGGTGAGGAAAAAAAAAGAATACTCACCCCATCCATTTGATCGTGAAGATCCAGATGTACTGTGAAGTCACATGGCCTAGGAATAGGCCGCTTCACTCATGGAGCACCAGCCTGATTGTCAGGGGTCCCAGGTGTCAGACCCCTGCTGTTCTGATATTGATGACCTGTCCGGAGGATAGGTCATCAATCTAATATATAAAGCTGAGTGTATGTATGTATGTATGTACAGTACAGACCAAAAGTTTGGACACACCTTCTCATTCAAAGAGTTTTCTTTATTTTCTTCACTATGAAAATTGTAGATTCACACTGAAGGCATCAAAACTATGAATTAACACATGTGGAATTATATACCTAACAAACAAGTGTGAAACAACTGAAAATGTCATATTCTAGGTTCTTCAAAGTAGCCACCTTTTGCTTTGATTACTGCTTTGCACACTCTTGGCATTCTCTTGATGAGCTTCAAGAGGTAGTCCCCTGAAATGGTTTTTACTTCACAGGTGTGCCCTGTCAGGTTTAATAAGTGGGATTTCTTGCCTTATAAATGGGGTCGGGAGTCGGGACCATCAGTTGCGTTGAGGAGAAGTCAGGTGGATACACAGCTGATAGTCCTACTGAATAGACTATTAGAATTTGTATTATGGCAAGAAAAAAGCAGCTAAGTAAAGAAAAACGAGTGGCCATCATTACTTTAAGAAATGAAGGTCAGTCAGTCAGCTGAAAAATTGGGAAAACTTTGAAAGTAAGGGCTATTTGACCATGAAGGAGAGTGATGGGGTGCTGCGCCAGATGACCTGGCCTCCACAGTCACCGGACCTGAACCCAATCGAGATGGTTTGGGGTGAGCTGGACCGCAGAGTGAAGGCAAAAGGGCCAACAAGTGCTAAGCATCTCTGGGAACTCCTTCAAGACTGTTGGAAGACCATTTCAGGGGACTACCTCTTGAAGCTCATCAAGAGAATGCGAAGAGTGTGCAAAGCAGTAATCAAAGCAAAAGGTGGCTACTTTAAAGAACCTAGAATATGAGATATTTTCAGTTGTTTGACACTTGTTTGTTATGTATATAATTCCACATGTGTTAATTCATAGTTTTGATGCCTTCATAGTCATGAAAATAAAGAAAACTCTTTGAATGAGAAGGTGTGTCCAAACTTTTGGTCTGTACTGTATGTCCGCTAAAGGAATCCGCACTGTTGAATTTACAATCATGAAATTTTGCACAGCCGCCTCCTGTAAATCGGGGAACATCATAGACTATGTTTTGAGTGGAAATTTTCACCCCGTGCTTTCCAATTATTTGCCAAATACCATATTTTTCGCCCCATAAGACGCACTTTTTCCTCCCCAAAAATGGGAGGAAAATGCCCCTGCGTCTTATGAGGCGAATGCTGTCAGTTTTACATCGCTGGATGCGATGTACGGAGCGTGGGTCGGGGGAGGGGCTGGGAGGAGGAGCTGGGGGCCGGCAATAGCGGTGGGGCGGTGCGGTCACTGTACTATAGCCCCGCCCCACCGCTCCGGTATTCTAATATAAAATTTATTATTGAATTAAAAGTTATTAAACATGCCCCCCTCACTCCTAATAGTACCGTATATCCGAATTTCTTCTGTATAATGCCGGCAGGCAGGTCGGGCGAGTGGCAGCGTAACTCCCTGATGTCACGTGCCTGCGCCGCCTGCTTTATGAATGAAGCAGGCGGCGCAGACAAGTGACGTCAGTGAGTGACGCGCCGGCCGCCCGGCCTGTCTGCCTGCATTATACAGAAGAAATTCGGATATACGGTACTATTAGGAGTGAGGGGGCATGTGTAATAACTTTTAATTAAATAATACATTTTATATTTGTATACTGGGGGGGCGGCGGCGGCGGGGGGGTGGAATCTGTGGATGGCACAGTTAAGGGGTGGGGGTCTGTGGATGGCACTGTTATGGGCTGGGGAGGGCACTGTGGATGGCACTGTTATGGGGTGGGGGGTCTGTGGATGGCACATATATAACAGTGCCATCCACAGATCCCCCCCCTGTAACAGTGCCATCCACAGATCCCCCCCTGTAACAGTGTCCGTCATCCACAGATCTCCCATAAGTGTCCGTCATCCACAGATCCCACCATAAGTGTCCGTCATCCACAGATCCCACCATAAGTGTCCGTCATCCACAGATCCCCTCATAAGTGTCCGTCATCCACAGATCCCCCCATAAGTGTCCGTCATCCACAGATTCCCCCATAAGTGTCCGCCATCCACAGATCCCCCCATAAGTGTCCGTCATCCACAGATCCCCCCCATAAGAGTGTCCGTCATCCACAGATCCCCCCCATAACAGTGTCCGTCATCCACAGATCCTCCCATAACAGTGTCCGTCATCCACAGATCCCCCCATAACAGTGTCCGTCATCCACAGACCACCATTAGTTCCAAACCCACCAAAAGCACACCTTTTGGTTAAACATTTTTTTTTCTTATTTTCCTCCCCAAAAACCTAGGTGCGTCTTATGGGCCGGTGCGTCTTATAGGGCGAAAAATACGGTAATACGCTTAGTAACCTAACCGCCAAACTACAGGGGCCATTGTCTGTTGGCTGTTGTGGCAGTTAGCCTGGATATTCATCAGGTTGCATATAACAACCAATCACAGCTCAGCTTCTATTTTGCTACAGGTCATTAATATGAGCTCTTATTGGTTGCTATAGGCAACGAAGGACATTCTTAGTATGAGATGTTAGCTCAGCGGTCCGTGCCGGCTCTGCTGCCCCTAACCGCAGGCAAGGGCGCCGGGCTCCCTCTTTCCCTGCCGCCATGCACCGTGCTGAATAGTGTTGGGTGCGAATATTCGAATCGCAAATATTAATCGCAAATATCGGCACTTCGAGAATTCGCAAATATTTTGAATATAGTGATATATATTCGTAATTTCGAATATTGTAGATTTTCTAACCTCCCTTCTTGCTTGTGGGCCAATGAGAAGGCTGTAATGTCTTTGTCTGAGCTTAGTAACATCCCTAGCAACCAATAGGAAAGTTGCCTATCCTTTACTATATAAGAACCTCCCGAGCAGCCATTTTCTGCAGGTTTTTTGCAGTTCTGAGAGAGAGACAGCAGTGTCATTGATGTGCTCTGTGCTTTCCTGTGTCATTACATTAGATAGTTAATTAGTTAGTTAGCTTATATATATATAATACAGATAGTTATTGGGAGATAGTCAGTGTAGGTTAGATAGTGATATAGTGTAGCTGATTCTGCTGTCCATACATACGGGCTACATACATACATAGTGCTGTGATGTCACAAGTTCACAACAATACTTAGTGCACCAATCACTAATAAGTAGTCAGATCTGTTAAAATGTGAAGTTGCACGTATTGCCCCAAATGATTCGCATCATTAGTGCTGATTTCGCAATCGGTAATATATTGGAGCACTCTATCTGCATATAAAGCTATTGTAATGTTCTGCCGTGCCAACCATTTTCTCCAGTCTCAGGAAACTTCTAGCAGCTTGAAAAATGTTGCTATAGTGACCCACGGCAGTATTTCACACGCATTGCGCAAATATTACATTGCCGTTTTTTCGCGATCAAGAAAATAATCTCGAATTTGCGAATATATGACGAATATTCTACCAAATATTCCCGAAATATCACGAATTCGAATATTGCCCCTGCTGCTCATCACTAGTGCTGACAAGCGTGGGTAGCAGATAGCTTAACTATTGTATCTGTGTTCCATGCCAGAGTTTCCTTCCTGCTGGAGACTTGTACTGGTGTTTGAGCTTGCATAGATGTGTCTCTCTTCACCTATGAAGCAGCACATACATGCGCACCTCCAGAGTACAGCCAGTCTGCACCGAAAAGGCATTGATTGGCTGGAGTGACCACATGTCACTCCAGCTCGGTAAAGGAAGAGAGCATATTTAAAAGAAGAAAAACTACCACAAGAGGACACAGTTTTAAATTAGAGGGGCAAAGGTTTAAAAGTAATATAAGGAAGTATTACTTTACTGAGAGAGTAGTGGATGCATGGAATAGCCTTCCTGCAGAAGTGGTAGCTGCAAATACAGTGAAGGGGTTTAAGCATGCATGGGATAGGCACAAGGCCATCCTTCATATAAGATAGGGCCGGGGGCTATCCATAGTATTCAGTATATTGGGCAGACTAGATGGGCCAAATGGTTCTTATCTGCCGACACATTCTATGTTTCTATGTTTCTATGTTGTCAAAGTTACTTCACTGCTACAGCTGGCTAAACCGATCCTGGTCAGGAGAAGCTAGTTTCCCCCTGAAAGTAGACAACCCCTTTAAAAGGGATGATTCTGCCAGAGCCAGTGGTACTTCCTATTAGCTGCTCTTCATTCTTGCTAATATGGTGGGGGGGGTTGCCTTGTTATTTCAGAATGTAGCTCTTGTTCCCCAAAATGATGTTAAAGTTAGTTTTATAGGATGATTAGAAAATCTTTAATAACCACACAGAGTCATAAAAGTTCTATTATTTTATTTATTGTAAAAATATAAGAAGCACAGCACAACTACAATATATGTCATTAATTTCAGGTAAAAATACCGCATGATGAACATAAATTATATTTAGTAGAATTTTCTAAGGACAAACTTTCCTGTAAATATATAATTTTAGTGGCAGCAAAATAAACATTAACCTTACAATTAATATGATTAACTATAAATATACTCTTTTTATGTAGAAAATAGTGTTTTGTTTCTAGATATTAATCTTTTACAGAATATATAGTATAAAAATATATTATCTACAAAGTAAAGTTCAATTATAATAAACCACATAATATTTCAGTTTCAATGTGTCTCAGACACTTTCTTCAATCCAAAAGCCAGCCTTCTAAGCTTAATTTATCATTAAAAATAATATAATTTAAAGTAATTGTCCAGCCTTGTAAAAACTATTAACATCTTTTTTTTCTTTTTATTAAACAATAAAATGTATAAAATTACCTACAGTAATTCTAACCACCAACCCCCACACGACTCTTGCACCGGTGGTCCCTTACCCGTCTTTGTTTTTACACCCACGGTTTACTTCACTGATCACAGTGGGGACGTTTGTATGGTCAACACTAGGGATAAGCGAATCAACTTCGGACGAAACATCCAAAGTCGATTCGCATAAAACTTTGTTCTAATACTGTACAAAGCAGGAGCTCTGTACAGTAATAGAATGTATTGGCTCCGATGAGCCAAAGTTATTGCTTCACGAAGTCTCTTGAGACTTCACGCAATAACGTCATAAATTAATTTGTACTGTAAAAAAAACATTTCCCGAACCTTAGGTTCAGTTCCAAGGTACCACTTGGCTCATCAGAGCCAATACATTCTAATACTGTACGGAGCTCCTGCCCTGTACAGTTTTAGAACGAAGTTTTATGCCAATCGAATTCGGATGTTTCATCCATAGTTGATTTGCTCATCCCTAGTCAACACAACCCTAATAAGTGAGGACTATCAGGGACCAGGCAAGAAGCGGCAAGTAAAGTGATGGCGAGCGAGCAATACACAGGTGAAACTCGAAAAATTAGAATATCGTGCAAAAGTCCATTTATTTCAGTAATGAAAATTAAAAGGAATTACATTAATGCAGCTTAAAATTATAATTTTGTGAAAAGGTTCAATATTCTAGGCTCAAAGTGTCACACTCTAGTCAGCTAATTAATCCATACCCCCTGAGCATAGGGTACCTCAAAATTGTGACTTTGGGGTTTCATAAGCTGTAAGCCATAATCATCCAAATTATAACAAATAAAGGCTTGAAATATCTCGCTTTGCATGTAATGAGTCTATCTCAAATATTAGTTTCACTACTAATATATTAGTTGCATTACTGAAATAAATGAACTTTGCACGATATTCTAATTTTTCGAGTTTCACCTGTAATAGTTATTTAACCACATAGACGGTTTAAAATATCCATTAGGACAAGCTACAATGCAATCATTGTGAGTGCAACAGACTATACAGAATCATTTGATCAAAATACCGTAATGACTTCCTACAGACAGGGCTATAATACTCTACCTAAAATGAATTGATAGAATAGAATATATTACTAATACAATGTAGAATATTAGCAATTCTGTGCTGGACATGTCTTTATTGTCCATAGCAACCAATCAGAGCTCACCCTTCATTTTCAAATCTGCTCTGGTAAAATGAACGCTACACTGTGATTGGTTGCCATGGACAACAAAGACAGTTCTTTTTGCCGGGTTTGATAAATCTGCACCATTGTGTCCTAAACAAAGTATAAGGGATCTATGCCACTTCAGCAGTTCTGTGCTGGTTTATTGCACTGCTTCCTAGTTATCCATGCCTTCATCCTGAACAGCCCTGCCATTCCCATCCTGAAAATGGCCGCTTATGAAGTGGAGTATTATGTATGAGTCCCTCCATCTGCATTTCCCACTGTACAGTACGCTAGTTTACTGATGTGCAAGTGTGGATGAAAGCCTTGTATCACACGTTCATGTTCGCTTGCGCATCAGTGAAGGCACAGCACATTACAGTGGATGGTGGTCAAAGGGGTGGACAGGGAGGCGGCGCTACAAAATGCAATAAAACAGCACAGAAAGTGACATATATCCCCCTCACCCACACATACATATTGGCCAACCCCTTAGGGTCCATTCACAAGTCCGCAATTTTGTTGCGCATTTTGCGGAACGGAATTGCAGACCCATTCATTTCTATGGGGCAGCATGATGTGCTGCCCCGATACGGAATTGCGGACCCGCACTTCCGGGTTCGCAATTCCGTTCCCGAAAAAAATAGAACATGTCCTATTCTTGTCCGCAATTGGGGACAAGAATAGGCATATGATATTGGTGCCGGCCATGTGCGGTCCACAAAATGCGGAACGCACATTGCCGCTGTCCGTGTTTTGCGGATCCGTGGATCTGCAAAACACGTTACGGACGTGTGAATGGACCCTTAATCTTCACTCCAGCTTGTAAAGGGAGTAACGCCAATAATAACTGCTGTGTGCAATAATATCAGCTCCAAAATGATGCTTCACTGTATCGCTAACGGTGCTGCCATGCGGTCAGGGTTTTTGAAGCCAAAATCAGGAGAGGATTCAAAGTAGAATTTGTCCTTAATACTTTTTTCTTTTTTATGATCCATGCCTGATTTTGGCTTCAAAAACAGAATATGTATCGCTCACCTGTTTGCCATTGATGAAGGGAGGCACTGAAGTGCTCAGGATGTAGCTCCAGCAGAATCCAAGACAAGGACCTAAATCCAGCTTCCCATAAAAAAAACGATCTTTATTTTAGTGTAGTAAAAGCCCATACAAATATACACCATGAGACACTCTACGCGTTTTGGATCAAAATCTTTTGATCCGAAATGTGTAGACGCTGTGTGTCTCGAGGTATGGGCTTTAACTGCGCTAAAATAAAAGGTTGTTCTTTTATGGGAAGTTGGATTTATCTCCTTGTCTTGGCTTCAAAAGCTACATAAAAATACCTTAACGTGTGGCCGTACCCTAAGAAATATCTAGTCAAGGAAATACAATATCTATATCATGTAAAAACAATAGTGAAAGCAATAAGACATTGTACTAATTGCAGTGAATATATGGTTTATAAAATAATTGAAAGGTTTTTTTAAGTGCACTTAAAAAAATAGGTTTTAAAATGTGAATAATAAAGTTATAGATAGATACTATCTGTATCCACGTACAATCTGTACTTGCTGAATCTCCCAATGCAACAGAGCTGAGTTTGTTATTTAGCGCAGATCATTGTGATATCACAATGCAGCGCCTGACATTTTTAATAACATTGGGAACGAGCCAAGTTATCCTAAATAAAGCTGCCCATACATTTTAGACAAATCGTCTAATTACCAGTTATCTCATGTGTAGGGCGGCCTTCTGACTGTCTCCTGATGGATTTCAACATGCCTGATCAAGTGTTGACTGCCAGCAATGCCGGACTGAGAACTAGAAGATATATCCTGTCACCTCTCCTGACATGTCAATTTTAGTAACTACTTGCATTCCAATAACTCCCCAATAACTATTCTTATGACTCTGTGGCACTATCAGCAGTGATGGCCAGGTCACCGGGATCAGGCAGTTCCGAGAACAGCCGCCGGGGGCCTTCATCGGGCTGTTCTCGGAACTGCCTGCTCCCGGTGACCGCATTTGTTTCAGACCGGCTCGCGCACAGGCACAGGTAAGGGCACGTTGTGAGTGGCTTATTACGCTTTGGCCAAAATGTACACCAATGCCCCATTCAACATCCAGCATAGAGGCAGGGCAGAATGCTGGTTGCAGAGTGCGATTGCATTTGTTTTTGCGTTTGTACAGGTAAGGGCTTACCTGTGCATCGCCGGACTTGTAAATTAAGATGGCAGCCCGCATGTGTTCGGGGGTGAACACGGCGAACTGGCCATCACTGACTATCAGCACTGATTGGCTAGCAGTGATGGCCAGTTCGCATTGTTCGCCCGCGAACATATGCGGGCTGCCATCTTTTTTCACAAGTCCGGCGAGGCACAGGTAAGCTCTTACCTGTGCCTGTGCGCGAGCCGGTCTGAAAACAAGTGCGGTCAGCGGGAGCAGGCAGTACCGAGAACAGCCACCAGGGGCCTTCATAGGGCTGTGCTCGGAACTGCCTGCTCCCGCTGACCGCACTTGTTTTCAGACCGGCTAACGCACAGGCACAGGTAACAGCTTACCTGTGCCTCGCCGGACTTGTGAAAAAAGATGGCAGCCCGCATATGTTCGCGGGCGAACAATGCGAACTGGCCATCACTGTTGGCTAGTGCCAGATTGTGTGGGGACACTCCCCTCGAATGGGTATTATCTTCATTGCAAACTGCTAGTGATTCATTCATAACTTCTAGCAGGAATAATAAAGGTATAGTACAACATAGGGTCATAAGAATAGATGCTCCAGAATTTGTTATGACATGGGGAATGCTAGTAGTTACTAAAACAGACATGTCAGGAGAGGTGACAGGTCCTCTTTAATCCTCTCACCCACTAAAAATGAACATGCAAGCTCGGCTCAGTGTTCATGTTTATGGTGGAGTCAGGAGCGATAGTTGTCAGCTGAACATGCTTTCAGTCCTACAGCTACTGTATCTCAAGTGTATGGCCAGTTCTAAGCCTCATGCACACATCAATGTTTGTTCAGTGATTGCCATCAGTGATTTTGAGCCAAAACCAGGTGCAGGTCTAAACACAGAACAGGTGCAGATCTTTCTCCTATACCTCATGTCTGTGGAGGCTCTAATCCTGGTTTTGGCTCACAATCACTGATGGAAATCACTGACCAAATCACTGACCAAATACTGACGTATGAATGAGGCAATAGTGAATTATAGAAATGTGCGTATAAACAGTACAATAACAAATTCAGCTCTACTACATGTGCATTTAGATATGGCAAAATTCTTGCAGTCCAGCATTGATTATCCAAACATTTGGGTAAGGGCTCATTTACACGACCGCGCCCTGTTTTGCGGTCCGCAAAACACGGATGCTGCCGTGTGCGTTCTGGAATTTGCAAAACGGATGGCTCTTTATAGAAATGCCTATTCTTGTCCTCAAAACGGACAAGAATACGACATGCTCTATCTATTTTGCGGGGCCATGGAACGGAGCAACAGATGTGGACAAAAAAATGCTTGAAAATCTTTTCCCATTGTTTTTAATGGGAAATATGCACCATAATTCACACGGGCACGTATTTTTATGCTGCTGTATTCAAAAATTCTTCAAGAAATGAAAATTCACTCCAAACATGCTTGTTTGTCATTCGGAATGTATTTTGTAGGCATTTAAGAATAAGCAGCTAATAATTCTCCTGAACAAAGGAATACACAAAAAAAAAACATTCTGTCATACGAACATAACCTCATATTAAATATATTAAATCTGCATAAAAGGGCAGACCTTTACCAGGAATAAAAATATATACTAATTTAACTTAAATTGTATATATATATATACGGTATATATATATATATATATATATATATATATATATAGAAATACTTAAACTAAAGCTAGAGGAGATTTATCAAACTGGTTTAAAGTAGAACTGGCTTAGTTGCCCATAGCAACCAATCAGATTCCACCTTTACTTTTTCAGAGCTCCTATGGAAAATGAAAGGTGGAATATGATTGGTTGATATGGGCAACTAAGCCAGTTCTACTTTACACCGATTTGATAAATCTCCACCAATTGCTCCTAATTTAGATAAAAGTGATGTAAAACATCTACATTTGTCCGGTCGACAATGGCTGATACAGCCTTTTCCTAGAAAACTTTTACTGTATATGAAGCTTATTTTCTTTTACTGCCGAAAGGAGGGGGGCACGGATGTGGTCTTAGCAGAAATGCGCGTTTGTTAGTGTCAATATGATTTTTGATCTCTAAAGCTATTATGTATGAACACTAGTGTGGGGCGATAGCTAGACCTATGGCCCTAACAGAAGGGTTCAGACTCCTTTATAATAATAATTTGCAGGCCTGTACACAAAGGGAAGAGTTAGGGGGCCTTCACACGCGGTGGATTTTGTTGTAGAAATTATGACTGAAAATCAATTCCATTCACCTGAATGAGGCCAGCAGAAATCCACGTGTTTGCCGCCCTATTCAAATAAATGGAACTCATTTTCAGATTGCGGAAATTTTGCTACGGTGAACTTTCATTTTGATGAATCTGCCCCATTCTGTACAAGACCTTTCAGTTTACTTCTCATAAACCTAAGAAGAGCTGGCAGCTCATTCTCTAGTCTTCATATGATGATGATGACAATGGACTGTATCTTTCAGAAGAGGATGCGCTTTATATATCATCCATAGTTGAAGAAGACTCATTGTTTGAAGACACAGCTTTTTGGAAAAAAACATAAAAAATCATTAATATGGAGGAAATATGAATTATATTTTATTTGTAAGCACATGATTCAGCCTATACCTTAAAGGGGTTGTCCAAGTTTTATTACATCTTAGCTTCATGCACACGTCCGTGAAACACGGACCGTGTGGTACCGGCCTGGATTTCTTCTGAGTGCAGGAGCGCACGGTGTCATTGGTTGCTATGACGCCGTGCGCTTCCTGCTGCCGCCGCAGTACAGTAATACACTGGTATAGATGATAGCGCACAGCGTCATAGCGACCAATGACGCCGTGCGCTCCTGCACTCAGAAGAAATCCAGGCCGGTATCACACTGACCGTGTTTCACGGACGTGGGCATGAGGCTTTAGGGAGCAACAATAAATGTGCTAAAATAACAAATGAAGTAACCGGTGCTCTACTCTGGTCCTGCAGTAAGGGTGCCATCTTCTTGGCTGCAGCAGTTATTTTAGAACATTTCCTGTTGTGCACTGAGTTTTAAAATTGTAAAACAAAATTCTTAAATGTACAATCTCAATAAGCTATGTTCCTACACTTAAATGGGTTCCCCAGGGTACAGATATGGATGACCAATCCTCAGGATAGGTCATCAATATCACATCACTGGGGTCCGACACCTGGCAACCCCACTGAACAGCAGTTTCAGGCTGCCACAGCGCTGAAGTCTATGTAGATTATGGAGCTGGAAGCAGAAGGCTCCATACACTGTCTAGATAGTGAAAGGAAGGTGAGATTCAATACAGCTACACAGTGTATGGATACTTCAGACCCCCAGCAATCTGATATTGATGACCTATTCTGAAAGTAGGCTATCAATATCTGTAGCTTGGAGAAGCCCTGTAATAATGATAATAATAATAATAATAATAATTATTATACAGTATATATAAATGGGGGGGGGGGGGGGGCATAAATGGATGTGACAGTCGCCTCATATCCAAACATTTTTTTAAATGATTTTCCTTCTTCTGCTTTCAAAAAGTACTATATTAATGCTAATTATGTGGGTGTTCAACTGCAGAAATTCATTGAAAGGCCACTTAATCCTGGTTAGTGTTTAGTCAGTATTTTTCATTAGCATTTGGGCTCATGCACACGAACGTATTTTCTTTCTCTGTCCATTTTTTTTTTGCAGACCATATTCGTAACCATTCATTTCAATGGGTCCGCAAAAGAATAGGAAGTTTCCGTATGTCTGTATGTCCATTCCACAAAAAAATAGAACATGTCCTATTATTGCTAGCATTACAGAGAAGGACAGTACTGTTCTATTAGGGGCCAGCTGTTCCGTTGCGCAAAATACGGAATGCACAGGGACGTCATCCGTATTTTTTGCAGATCCATTTTTGGCGAACCGCAAAATACATACGGTGGTGTGCATGAGCTCTTCGTTAACCAAAACCAAGAGTTGTTCTACAAGAAAAAGTAGTATGGAAAGATTTGTGTCTCTTCTGAGTTTTGCACGCCTACACCTGGTTTTGGCTTACAAATACTGATGCAAAACACTAACCAAATACCGACCAAGTGAAAGTGGCCAAGTGCATTTATTTTCAATGTTCATTTTTCATTTAACAATATAGAAACATTATGGAAAGTGCACACTTTTCTAGTTCTTACCTTTTCAACTTTTTTAGGTCTATGATCCTGAAACAAGAAAGAGAAAATTGATATATAACATACTTGCAGCAGTTCATTTGATTCATATCTACTAATGGCAGCATTTATTATTACAGCATACTATAGGGTAAACTATGACATGTGTTGCCCCAGAAAAGTGGAGTGTTTTTGCCTGTTTGGCCAGTGGAGTAGGCATTGTGCCAAAATTATGATATATTTTCTCGTTTTATAGCATGCACCTTGCCCAGCAGTATGCCATTACTAAGGGGCAGCCAATTATTTTTTTGACAGATCTATCATTGTGACCAAAAAAAAAAAAAAAAAGTTGTGCATCTAATCTAGTTTCTTGGTGCAGAAACTGACTGAACCTTTCTAATAAATGCTAATTAGACTTGTAATATTGTTTAGAAAACATGCACTCCCAAAAAAGGCCAAAATGTTGCATATTGATAAATCCCACCTATGTACTATACAGGATCTGTCCTTAACATAGCGAGTCATTTGTAGTTACTATCCCAATTTCTTTTGAATAAGCAAGAAAAAATCCAGCACTTGCTGATGTATAAAATCCAATTCTTCATTCAAGTGTGCGTGGTACAACAGATAAAAGCTTCATGCGTATCGGGCAACACTTGCCCTTTCTCAAAAGCGTTCGCCAACCCAGCAAGCATACAAGACAACATAGAGCAACTGAGCCGGTAAGGGTTAATGCCCATTCTTTTTATCTCTTTAAGGCCTCTTTCACACGGGCGAGATTTCTGCGTGGGTGCAATGCGTGAGTTGAACGCATTGCATCCGCACTGAATCCGGACCCATTCATTTCTATGGGGCTGTTCACATGAGCGGTGATTTTCACGCATCACTTGTGCGTTGCGTGAAAATCGCAGCAAGCTCTATATTGTGCGTTTTTCACGCAACGCATTCCCCATAGAAGTGAATAGGGCTGCGTGAAAATCGCAAGCAAGTGCGGATGCGGTGCGATTTTCACGCACGGTTGCTAGGAGACGATCGGGATGGGGACCCGATCATTATTATTTCCCTTATAACATGGTTATAATGGAAAATAATAGCATTCTTAATACAGAATGCTAAGTAAAATAGGGCTGGAGGGGTTAAAAAAAAATACAAAATTTTTTAACTCACCTTAATCTACTTGTTCGTGCAGTCCGGCTTCTCTTCTGTCTTCTTCTTTGCTGTGCAGTAGGAAAAGGACCTGTGGTGACTTTGCTGCGCTCATCACATGGTCTGTCACATGATCCATCACCTGATGGACCATGTGATGAGCACAGTGATGTCACCACAAGTCCTTTACCCAGGTCCTGAAGAAAGAAGACTGAAGAGAAGCCGGGCTGCGCGAACAAGTGGATTAAGGTGAGTTAAATTATTTTTTCTTTTTTTTAACCCCTCTAGCCCTATTTTACTAAGCATTCTGTATTCAGAATGCTATTATTTTCCCTTATAACCATGTTATAAGGGGAAATAATAAAATCTACACAACACTAATCCCAAACCCAAACTTCTGTGAAGAAGTCCGGGTTCCAGTCTGGGTACCAAACATGCGCGATTTTTCTCACGCTTGTGCAAAACGCATTAAATGTTTTTCACTCGCGCGGAAAAATCACGCATTTTCCGCAACGCACCCGCATCTTATCCGGCCCAAAAACATGACGCCCGTGTGAAAGAGGCCTAAGGACTTTCTTTGTAATAATTATCTGCTTATTTTGATTTTATTATTTTAGGAGATTTATGAGTTATTAGTTTACCATGGAGTTAGCTTACATTGGCTGTCTCAGGAACTAATTAATATTTCAATTTAAGGGTTTACTATTCTCACAAGCCAGGAGAATTCTGCGCCATCACAGCGATGTTAAAAGATTAGCTTGTATGTGGATCACTGACTGTGGTCCAAACTGCACTACAGTAGCAATGGGGAGTCATGCACCAGTACAGATGTGTGGAGATCATCAATACGTTTTAAAAAGGAGTTTTCCAGGTTCCTGATATTGATGGCCTATCCTCAGGATAAGTTAATCATATCTGATCAGTTATGGTCCCACATACCGCTCCTCTACAATCAGCTGTTCCCTGCAGCCTCCAGAGCTGGAACTAGCACTTTGAATGAAACATGAAGCACAGCGCCGTTCAAAGTGTAGTGGCCGTCCTGGGTTACTGCTGGTCATCTTACATTCACTTCAGTGACAGCTTAGCTGCAGTAACCCAGCACGACCACTATACTTTGAATGGAGCTGCAAGGAACAGCTGAATGTGGGGAATCGGTATGTGGGACCCTCCCCGATTAGATATTAACGACCTATACTTAGGATACATTATCAATATCAGGAACCTGTAAAACCCCTTTAATTTGTGCACTTGTAGGACAATATAACATTGCAACTTTAGAGCACCCCGTCTTTAATAATAATAATAATAATAATAATAATAATAAAATGTATTTATATAGCGCCACCATATTCCGCAGCGCTTTACAAGTTCATAGGGTTCATGTACGAAACAAAACTAACTGGCTAATATTCAACTGAAACACTAGGAGTCAGGGCCCTGCTCGCAAGAGCTTACAATCTATGAGAGTCTTTTTTAGCATTGGTATCCATCATTTTGGTAGCTCACCTCTTTGATGCTTGTAGTACAGTGTTTTAATGTTTCTAGCGTACTTTCTACTGGAACAATTCTAGGCATTTCTAGGGCATGTTCAAAGATGCTGTCTAGAACCTGTGAGGACTGAGAACATAGAGAGACATGTTAGTGGAATGAACGCACACAGCTATTGACGCTGATAATATGCCTGTAGTTCACGTTCACCATATCTTTATACATTTCACATAGCAGATTTCCTTTTTTAAAATCTAATAGGGTCATTAGGAATCTCTGCAAATATCCTAAACTAACACATAACCAGCAAACTGAAAATAGGCAAGTAAAGCTTAATAATTGAAATTTTGGAAAATACAAAGGGGGGATTTACAAAAATTGATGTGTCATGCCAGTCTTGATAAAAAGTAGTCTAGCATAAGATAAGCCTAATTTATTAAGAGACTCGAGAGGTCTGTGCACTATAAACTGAAGCCTAAGGCTACTTTCACACCTGCGTTTAGGTGTGGATCCGTCTGATATCTGCACAGACGGATCCGCACCTATAATGCAAACGCTCCCGTTTGCATTACCATGAACCCGTTTGCATTGTTCATGATAATGCAAACGGATCCGTTTTGACTTACATTGAAAATCTATGGGAGGCGGATCCGTTTTCAATTGCACCATATTGTGTCAGTAAAAACGGATCCGTCCCCATTGACTTACATTGTAAGTCAGGACGGATCCGTTTGGCTCAGTTTCGTCAGACGGACATCAATACGCTGCAGGCAGTGTTTTGGTGTCCGCCTTCAGAGCGGAATGGAGACTGAACGGAGGCAAACTGATGCATTCTGAACGGATTCTTATCCATTCAGAATGCATTGGGGCTGAACTGATCCGTTTTGGGCCGCTTGTGAGATCCCTGAAACGGATCTCACAGGCGGACCCAGAAACGCCAGTGTGAAAGTAGCCTAAGCTAGCAAGTAATATTACTTTGGTTGGGCAGTTCAAAACTTTGCAATTTTTCTATGCCAGAAAAGTGTTGCAGAGGCTTTAATAAATTCCTCCCTTTGTGTTTCAATTTCACCCCATTTTTAGGACGTTTGCTTGCTGTCAGTGAATCACAACATTTTTGTTTATATTCACAGATTGCAAATCCGAACTGCACATAGCTAGTCCTACTCTAGGCTGAGAATTGGATAGAACTGTACCCAATATAAGCAATGCACTGTGAACAAAAGAAATCAGTATTAGTATAAATTGCACTGCTGCAATGTATCAGTCTACAGTCCAATTGTTTAACTCTTTGGAGAATTACAGTACCAAAGCTAGATGCAATTCTATTCACTCTTCAGGAATAGCCATATATGACTTTGTTGGCTCTGAATGTTAACAAGAGTGTTCCCATTCACTGACAGCAGACAATGGGTTTTTGAAGTTATGTTCATAAAACTGGAAAACCCCATTTAACATTTTACAATATAGGAATATAGGCATCTATATAATCACCCTATGCCTGGATGACCCCACAGTACAATAGGTGTATGATTGGAATTTATCATTTTAACTTACATCATATCTGCTATAGTCAGCCTTGTCGAATCCCTCCATGTTGTTGTTCCAAGACTAGATAAAAGTAAGGTAAACTTTTATAATCATAGACCAGTCTAAATTTACATAACAGCTAAAAAGAAGGTCCTTATGAAGTTATTGAAATATTGAAATAAAATGTCATTGTGAATGGAAGTTAACAGGTTCATTTGGGTCCTCCATCGCAGATTCCATCAAAAATAGAAAAAAATCCTACATGCAGGATTTTTTTTCTCTGCTAAACAAGGGAACCTCCGAACAGAAACTGAAAAGACCCCATTATATTCAGTGTCAGTTATCTGCTAAATCTGAGACTTCTGTTATTTCCAATGTTCTGCTCCTATAAGGCTCCATTCACACGTCCGCAAATGGGTCCGCATCCGTTCCGCAATTTTGCGGAACGGGTGCGGACCCATTCATTTTCTATGGGGACGGAATGGATGCGGACAGCACACAGTGTGCTGTCAGCATCCGCATTTGCGGAGCGCGGCCCCGATCTTCAGGTCCGCAGCTCCCCAAAAGATAGAACATGTCCTATTCTTGTCCGCAGCTTGCGGACAAGAATAGGCATTTCTATAGGGGTGCCGGGCGGGTGTGTTGCGGATCCGCAATTTGCAGGTCCGCAACACACCACGGACGTGTGAATGGAGCCTTACGGATCTGAACAGTGAAAATTAATAGCGCAAGTGTGAAATAAGCCTTAATAAAACTGGTATAACCATTGCAAGAAGCTTATTGTACCTACCTTGTTACCAAACCGGATAGAGAAATTGGAGTTTTTAAAGGCAGTACAATTTTTTAAAAGCTCCTTTAAACACAAAAAGAGAAAACAATTACAATTCTAATCCAATATATGGATATGTGATGTGTAATTTATGTAAGATTTGTATTGCTATTATAATATTACATCTTATGTACTATATCACCCATAACACATATTGCATTACCACTACTATGTATAGAACTACAATATTCCCATATAATGTTATGCCCATTGCCAATATCATACATACGTTTCCTTTTATAGAGCTGTGTGATTAACATTACTAATACCACGTATTATTCTTGCATAGCGTGATGCTTATCAACAATACTATGCATCCAAATAGAATATTCTTTTATAATAGGATGCCCATCACCAGTACCATATATATTATTACATACAAATACAATCATTACTCTTCTAGAGATATGATGGGTCTAGTAGCTTGCTTTGACAGCGGCTATGAATTCTACGTAATTGCAGGTTTTTATACAATGTTGCTATATACTTGAATACTTACATTCCAAAGCTCTTTAAAAATTTGATTGTCATAACGATTTCTTATACATGATACTGTACAGTTTGGATCTTTTTTTCCCGGGATAGGTTTGCTGTGTACCACCACAGTCACTCCAAACACCAAACTGATCATGGAGGTGAAGCTGAAAAAAGCTGTGGAAAGAGGTAGGTCAATTATATATGACCACAGGATGCTTAAAGGTCGTATATCAGGCAGAGCACATAAAGTCCATATCTCACCCATGATGCTAGGTCCTCTTAAATACGAGTGTCTGCCATTTGTCATGCAGAATCCATGAATATATATACACCTTGCCGCCTACAGTGGACTTTTCCCCTTATGTCTTATTCACTGCTATGAATAATACAGTTGTCATGTAGAAATGCACTTTAAACAAAACTTTTATTAGCATAAATATTGTTTCTTTTTCATTTTGATGATCTCACTAACGAACATAGACCCCTCTTCCCCCACCCCAATTTTTTTTTTACAATAATTATGATTGGATTTAGGTTAGTTGTCTAAGCACTTACAGCAGTGTAGTGCACCTGAGTTTCTAATAGCGCTGAACCATTTTTAATTTAATTATGTATAAATAATTATGCATATATTCAAAATATCTACCTATCTACCTATCTATCTATCATCTATCTATCTATCTATCTATCTATCTATCTATCATATATCTACCTATCTATCTATCTATCTATCTACCTACCTACCTATCTTTCTATCTATCTATCTATCTATCTATCTATCTATCTATCTATCTATCTATCTATCTATCATCTATCTATCTACCTATCTACCTACCTACCTATCTATCTATCTATCTATCTATCTATCATCTATCTATCTACCTATCTACCTACCTACCTACCTATCTATCTATCTATCTATCTATCTATCTATCTATCTATCTATCTATCTATCTATCTATCTACCTATCTTTCTATCTATCTATCTATCTATCTATCTATCTATCTATCTATCTATCTATCTATCTATCTATCTATCTACCTACCTCTTTTTTTTATTTCTTGATCTATCTTCAATGTGAATATGCCTGTTAAATGTCAAACATAGCATGAAATATGGAATTAAATCTTGTCTGTATAGTATTGATTATAAAATGCAAAGTTGCTTTATATTTTGTGTGCAAAATTTAAATTAACGTTATCTTAATTACTGAGGATCTTCACTTTGTAAGGTAGACATTGGATCCTAAATTGTTATGGTCCAAATTACATAGGATCTAAACTGTGTATGGTCACTGGTTCTGCACTCACAGTCTAAGGCTAGGTCTACATGACGACATTTGTCGCGCGACATTTTGTTGCACTAATGTCGCGCGACAATTTTTATAATGGCAGTCTATGGTGTCGCACTGCAACATGCAACATGCTGCGACATGCTTCGAGATGGATTTTTCTGCGACTGTTGCGTCACAGCATGTTGCATGTTGCAGTCCGACACCATAGACTGCCATTATAAAAATTGTTGCGCGACATTGGTGCAACAAAATGTTGCGCTACAAATGTTGCAGTGTAGTTGTGCCCTATCTGTCGCACGACTTATTGTCGCGCGACAAATGTCGTCGTGTAGACCTAGCCTAATACACACTGGAGAAGCTTCATGAATCTTTTCCCCTGTGTAGCATGTACCAGATTAAACACACAGTATGCACAGCAATGACTGAATCTTGCATAGGCTAAAAACAAATCAGATCTGGCATTGCTTTCTGTTGAATTTGTAAGTAGAGAGCCCCCTTTTCCGTAAAGATGCTTAGTGCATAACAGGAGTATTCCTTAAATTATATCTAGAATAGCGCATTAATGCAGGCACATGGCAAATGTTTCTAAAATCATATAATAATCATGAATGTCATGAACAAATCTATGCAAATAATATGTCATTTAAGTTGGTTTGAATTTCTCAATTATCTTTTAGAGTTTCATTTATATATAATTATTATTATCACTATCATTTTTAGTAGTAGTAGTAGTATTTAACTGTAGCATTTACCAGAGTTCTTCCTATGATGATGAGGAAACTGGAAGAGGCAGTGGAGATGGGTATCTGGTGTATACGACTTCTTCCCACTAGAGGGAGTATTGGCTTTTGCAAATGTGCTTTCAACTGGTAAAATTATGATCAAATGCCGAGGCTTTTGATGTGATATCATTGTTCTTGTGAATATTGCATCACTTTTGAATACTACTATGATGATTCCTCAAGGGAACTAGTCATATTGACTAACTATGATTGGAAATGAAAGAGAACCCTTTTCTGTCAGTTAATATTTAATTTGTCATCTTGATCATCATACGGGGAGGAAATCCCTAGTGATTTATAAATTATTGATGATATATGTAACTTCATCCTAATTTAGCTTCAAATTTACTGACCTGTCAATATTTAAGAAGCTGGAAATGAGGAGGGAAAAATCCTCATTCTTCATACTCTTAAGACCGGTAATAAATATCTGATCGTTGGGATTCCAATACCTGATACCCCCTCTGATCAACTGTTTTCAGGAGCTCCAGAGTTGGAACTATGCAAGTGAAAAGGGGTCTTTCCAACAATCAGTAAATGATAGAATATCCTAATGATATACCACCCCTTCCTTCAGTTGGAAGACCCATTCAATATATAATTAATAATATTGGTATTAATAAAAC
The DNA here is from genome assembly GCF_905171765.1 of Bufo bufo. NCBI lineage: Eukaryota > Metazoa > Chordata > Amphibia > Anura > Bufonidae > Bufo > Bufo bufo. The sequence goes on along the minus strand of NC_053390.1, from coordinate 163,009,021 downwards.
TGTAAAAACATGTAGAATAAATTTAACAACCTAGTTATGGTGATTGCTAAAACTCTGGGTTAGTAAAAATGAAGACGTTTCATTTGGACACAATTAAAAATATTGGGGGAGATTTATCAAACTGGCTTAGTTGCTCATAGCAACCAATCAGATTCCACCTTTCGTTTTTCACAGCTCGTTTTGCACAGTGTCCATGACACTGTGCAACACCCTGATATTATATCACTGTGCAACAGCCACTAGCATCAGCTCATTTGAAAGATTAAACCTTCAAAGAAAGCAAGGAATTGCCGTAGGACCAGTGTCAGGAGTTTACCCAGCCAAGATACTGTGTATGGCTGTGCTAGGAGGGTTGCCATGCTGACCAATTAAGCCATGATCAAATGCCGAGGCTTTTGATGTGATATCATTGTTCTTGTGAATATTGCATCACTTTTGAATACTACTATGATGATTCCTCAAGGGAACTAGTCATATTAACTAACTATGATTGCAAATGAAAGAGAACCCTTTTCTGTCATAGTTAATATTTAATTTGTCATCTTGATCATCATACGAGGAGGAAATCCCTAGTGATTTATAATTTTTTTTATGATATACAGTACAGACCAAAAGTTTGGACACACCTTCTCATTCAAAGAGTTTTCTTTATTTTCATGACTATGAAGGCATCAAAACTATGAATTCCCTTACGTCCTACCAGCAGCACAGATGGGGTTAACCACCCCCCATGGACTGGTAGGACCGGCGGAATTTTAATAAGCCCAAGTAATAATTAAACACTTAAACCTCCCCTATAAAGGAGGGAATCACCTCCAGCCCATTGTGTTTTTTTCTGTCCTCCGGACAGGTGGGCTAGCCGGTGATTCCCCCTCTCTTAGGGGGAATCTTTTTTTAATTTTATCTGCGGGCTTTGCTTTTACTACTATGGCTTGTCCGGCAGCTTACCTGCTGCCGGCGCTGCGCAGCGGTGCTTCGCTGCGGTACTTCGCTGCGTTTTTCGGCATCCTCGGTCCTTTTACTTGCGGGATTTTTTTTAACCCCTAACAGGTATATTAGATGCTGTTTTGATAACAGCGTCTAATATACCTGCTATCTGGTCCTCTGGTGGTCCCCTTTGCTTGGATCGACCACCAGAGGACACAGGCAGCTCTGTAATAAGTAGCACCAAGTACCACACTACACTACACCCCCCCTTGTCACTTATTAACCCCTGATCACCCCATATAGACTCCCTGATCACCCCCCTGTCATTGATCCCCCCCTGTCATTGATCACCCCCCTGTAAGGCTCCATTCAGATGTCCGTATGTGTTTTACGGATCCACGGATACATGGATCGGATCCGCAAAACACATACGGACGTCTGAATAGAGCCTTACAGGGGGGTGATCAATGACAGGGGGGTGATCACCCCATATAGACTCCCTGGTCACCCCCCTGTCATTGATCACCCCCCTGTCATTGATCACCCCCCTGTAAGGCTCCATTCAGACATCCCTATGTGTTTTACGGATCCACTGATCCATGGATCGGATCCGCGAAACACATATGGATGTCTGAATGGAGCCTTACAGGGGGGTGATCACGCCATATAGACTCCCTGATCACCCCCCTGTCATTGATCACCCCCCTGTAAGGCTCCATTCAGACGTCCATATGTGTTTTACGGATCCACGGATCCATGGATCGGATTCGCGAAACACATACGGACGTCTGAATGGAGCCTTACAGGGGGGTGATCAATAACAGGGGGGTGATCACCCCATATAGACTCCCTGATCACCCCCCTGTCATTGATCACCCCCCTGTAAGGCTCCATTTAGACGTCCGTATGTGTTTTACGGATCCATGGATCGGATCCACAAAACACATACGGACATCTGAATGGAGCCTTACAGGGGGGTGATCATTGACAGGGGGGTGATCACCCCATATAGACTCCCTGATCACCCCCCTGTGATTGATCACCCCCTGTAAGGCTCCATTCAGACATCCGTTTGTGTTTTGCGGATCCGATCCGTGGATCCGCAAAACACATACGGACGTCTGAATGGAGCCTTACAGGGGGTGATCAATCACAGGGGGGTGATCAACCCATATAGACTCCCTGATCACCCCCCTGCCATTGATCACCCCCCTGTAAGGCTCCATTCAGACGTCCGTATGTGTTTTACAGATCCACAGATCCATGGATCGGATCCGCAAAACACATACGGACGTCTGAATGGAGCCTTACAGGCGGGTGATCATTGACAGGGGGGTGATCACCCCATATAGACTCCCTGATCACCCCCCTGTGATTGATCACCCCCCTGTAAGGCTCCATTCAGACGTCCGTTTGTGTTTTGCGGATCCGATCCGTGCATCCGCAAAACCCATACGGACCTCTGAATGGAGCCTTACAGGGGGGTGATCAATCACAGGGGGGTGATCAGGGAGTCTATATGGGGTGATCAGCCCCCTGTCAATGATCACCCGCCTGTAAGGCTCCATTCAGACATCCGTATGTGTTTTACGGATCCACGGATCCATGGATCGGATCCGCGAAACACATACGGACGTCTGAATGGAGCCTTACAGGGGGGTGATCACCCCATATAGACTCCCTGATCACCCCCCTGTCATTGATCACCCCCCTGTAAGGCTCCATTCAGACGTCCGTATGTGTTTTACGTATCCATGGATCGGATCCGCAAAACACATACGGACATCTGAATGGAGCCTTACAGGGGGGTGATCATTGGCAGGGGGGTGATCACCCCATATAGACTCCCTGATCACCCCCCTGTGATTGATCACCCCCTGTAAGGCTCCATTCAGACGTCCATTTGTGTTTGCGGATCCGATCCGTGAATCCGCAAAACACATACGGACGTCTGAAGGGAGCCTTACAGGGGGGTGATTAATGACAGGTGGGTGATCACCCCATATAGACTCCCTGATCACCCCCCTGTCATTGATCACCCCCCTGTAAGGCTCCATTCAGACGTCCGTATGTGTTTTACGGATCCACAGATCCATGGATCGGATCTGCAAAACACATACGGACGTCTGAATGGAGCCTTACAGGCGGGTGATCATTGACAGGGGGGTGATCACCCCATATAGACTCCCTGATCACCCCCCTGTAATTGATCACCCCCCTGTAAGGCTCCATTCAGACGTCCGTTTGTGTTTTGCGGATCCGATCCGTGGATCCGCAAAACACATACGGACCTCTGAATGGAGCCTTACAGGGGGGTGATCAATTACAGGGGGGTGATCACCCCATATAGACTCCCTGATCACCCCCCTGTCATTGATCACCCCCCTGTAAGGCTCCATTCAGACGTTCGTATGTGTTTTATGGATCCACGGATCGGATCCGCAAAACACATACGGACGTCTGAATGGAGCCTTACAGGAAGGTGATCAATGCCAGGGGGGTGATCACCCCATATAGACTCCCTGATCACCCCCCTGTCATTGATCACCCCCCTGTCATTGATCATCCCCCTGTAAGGCTCCATTCAGACATTTTTTTAGCACAAGTTAGTGGAAATTGTTTTTTTTTTTCTTTTTTTTTTTTCTTACAAAGTCTCATATTTCACTAACTTGTGACAAAAAATAAAATCTCACATGAACTCCCCATACCCCTCACGGAATCCAAATGCATAACATTTTTTAGACATTTATATTCCAGACTTCTTCTCACGCTTTAGGGCCCCTAAAATGCCAGGGCAGTATAAATACCCCACATGTGACCCCATTTCGGAAAGAAGACACCCCAAGGTATTCGCTGAGGGGCATATTGAGTCCATGAATGATTGAAATTTTTGTCCCAAGTTAGCGGAAAGGGAGACTTTGTGAGAAAAAAACCCAAAAATCAATTTCTGCTAACTTGTGCCCAAAAATTTTTTTGAACTCGCCATGCCCCTTATTGAATACCTTGGGGTGTCTTCTTTCCAAAATGGGGTCACATGTGCGGTATTTATACTGCCCTGGCATTTTAGGGGCCCTAAAGAGTGAGAAGAAGTCTGGGATTCAAATGTCTAAAAATGCCCTCCTAAAAGGAATTTGGGCTCCTTTGCGAATCTAGGCTGCAAAAAAGTGTCACACATGTGGTATCGCCGTACTCAGGAGAAGTTGGTGCAATGTGTTTTGGGGTGTCATTTTACATATACCCATGCTGGGTGAGATAAATACCTCGGTTAAATGCCAACTTTGTATAAAAAAATGGGAAAAATTGTCTTTTGCTGAGATATTTCTCTCACCCAGCATGGGTATATGTAAAAAAACACCCCAAAACACATTGCCCTACTTCTCCTGAGTACGGCGATACCAGATGTGTTACACTTTTTTGCAGCTTAGGTGGGCAAATGGGCCCACATTCCAAAGAGCACCTTTCGGATTTCACAGGGCATTTTTTACACATTTTGAACTACTTCTCACGCATTAGGGCCCCTAAAATGCCAGGGCAGTATAACTACCCCACAAGTGACCCCATTTTGGAAAGAAGACACCCCAAGGTATTCCGTGAGGGGCATGGCGAGTTCCTAGAATTTTTTATTTTTTGTCACAAGTTAGCGGAAAATGATGATTTTTTTTTTTTATTACAAAGTCTCATATTCCACTAACTTGTGACAAAAAATAAAAACTTACATGAACTCACTATGCACATCACGAAATACCTTGGGATGTCTTCTTTCCAAAATGGGGTCACTTGTTGGGTAGTTATACTGCGCTGGCATTTTAGGGGCCCTAATGTGTCAGAAGTAGTTTGAAATCAAAATGTGTAAAAAATGCCCTGTGAAATCCTAAAGGTGCTCTTTGGAATTTGGGCCCCTTTGCCCACCTAGGCTGCAAAAAAGTGTCACACATCTGGTATCGCCGTACTCAGGAGAAGTTGGGGAATGTGTTTTAGGGTGTCTTTTTACATATACCCATGCTGGGTGAGAGAAATATCTCGGCAAAAGACAACTTTTCCCATTTTTTTAGACAAAGTTGGCTTTTGACCAAGATATTTATCTCACCCAGCATGGGTATATGTAAAATTACACCCCAAAACGCATTCCCCAACTTCTCCTGAGTACGGCGATACCAGATGTGTGACACTTTTTTGCAGCCTAGGTGGGCAAAGGGGCCCAAATTCCAAAGAGCACCTTTAGGATTTCACAGGGCATTTTTTACATATTTTGATATTTCGTGATGGGCATAGTGAGTTCATGGAAGTTTTTATTTTTTGTCACAAGTAAGTGGAATATGAGACTTTGCAATAAAAAAAAATAAAAAAAAAATCATAATTTTCCGCTAAGTTGTGATAAAAAATAAAAAGTTCTATGAACTCACTATGCCCATCAGCGAATACCTTAGGGTGTCTACTTTCCTAAATGGGGTTATTTGTGGGGTTTTTCTACTGGCTGGGCATTGTGGAACCTCAGGAAACATGACGGGTGCTCAGAAAGTCAGAGCTGCTTCAAAAAGCGGAAATACACAGTTTTATACTATAGTTTGTAAACGCTATAACTTTTACACAAACCATTTTTTTTTACCCAAACATTTTTTTTATCAAAGACATGTAGAACAATAAATTTAGAGAAAAATTTATATATAGATGTCTTTTTTTTAAAAAAAATTTACAACTGAAAGTGAAAAATGTCATTTTTTTGCAAAAATTTCGTCACATTTCGATTAATAACAAAAAAAGTAAAAATGTCAGCAGCAATGAAATACCACCAAATGAAAGCTCTATTAGTGAGAAGAAAAGGAGGTAAAATTCATTTGGGTGGTAAGTTGCATGACCATGAAAGTAGTGTAGTGCAGAATTGTAAAAAGTGGTCTGGTCATTAAGGGTGTTTAAGCTAGGGGAGCTGAGGTGGTTAAGCTAGCTCCCAGAGTCCTATAAGCTGGTGTTCCTCCACTTGTTGGTGCCTTATTTCTGGTCCTCATTTTCAGCTATCCGCCAGTCTGCCTTTTCTTTTACCTTTCTCCTGAAACATTTATTGGTTGTTTACAAATGTTTTACTTATCCTTTTTTTCTTTTTCCCGCAGTGAGGTCGGTCAACGGTTATTCTAAGCTGAATTTACCTGCACTCGTCAGATCGCAGAAGATAAGCAGCTTGGGGCTTGGTAGGAACCAGCTTGGGAGACTGGTTGGAAATCCCTTGTTCCATTGACTTTAAGAAAAAAAAAAAGCCTCCACGTGATTCGAATGGCAGAAAGGCGGTTTCCAAGCGGAAACATTTTTCGTGCTATGATTGTAGCACGCTTTTGGAGAATAGCTCTCCCTACTCCAGGTGTGACGGCTGCCGTCCGAGGGTTCAACCTTCCACCGAACCTACGATGCAGGATATGTATCAGTGGGTAAAGACCTATGTTGATGGATCCATCAAAGGGGTTATAAGCCTGCTGGATGAGAGGCTCCCTACTCAGACTTCTATGAAGTCTTCGGCTCCAGAAGAGAGACCGTCCGTAGTCTCCTTGAGTTCCTCCTCCTCGGATGAGGAGGAGCTTACTTCGTGCTTTTTTCCTCCTGATAGGACGCAAAAGTTACTTAAGTCCATCAGGTCGGGGGACCATGATGTTGACCTGGGGGAGCCCTCTGATCCCGCTAGTCGGGCACTTCGTGTCTTTAAAGCGGATGAGACCCTCCTCTCTGTCATGCGCACAGAGTGGAAGAAACCCGAAAGGGGTCCGATTCTAACTAAAGATTCAGAACCATGTTTCCGATGGCTAAACCCTTGGTGGAATCGTGGGGTTCCATTCCCAAGGTGGACATGGCGATTGCCAAACTGTCCAAGCGCACTCTGGTTCCTGCGGACGATGGGTCGAGTCTGCAGGATCCCCTTGACAGGAGAGCAGAGAGGTTATACTGCAGCTGCAGCTTCCGCCTCTACGGCCAACGCTGCTACTGAAGTTTCTACCTTTCTCCGGTCTTGATTAAACCAGATCCAGATGGATGTGGATCAGAAGGTGTCTCGGGACGACATTCTGGCGGCTTTCAAGACTGTGAACCTGGCGATGAATTTACTGTCTGATACAGCGTAACAACAGCTGAAGTTGGCGGCCAAAACCATAACCCTGGTGTCAGCGGCCCGCAAGCCTTTGTGGCTTAAGCCTTGGGTCGCTGACAATTCCATGTAGCCTTCCCTTTGAGCCCAACCGTTTGTTCGACTCAGAGTTGGATAAGATTATGGAAGACCTGTCAGATTAAAAGGTGAAGAGTCTTCCCCAACAGTCCTTTCGGGGGCGGGGCAGACAAAACCGTGGTGGTAGGTCGGGCCAGCAGTCAAGAGCCCGGAGGGACTGGGGAGCGCATCAAAGAGGTTCGAGGCGCTCTCGTGAAGGAGCCAAGGATAAAAAATCCACCTCCTGACTACGGGCCTCCTCAAGGCTCTTGGATGACTCCCGTGACTCCTGCCATCCTGCCAGAAGACTTCCCCACTCCTCTGCCTCATCTTCCCATCGGAGGTCAACTCTCCCACTTCGAGGACATCTGGATCCGAGAGATTTCGGATCCCTGGGTCCTGAATGTCATATCAGACGGGTACTCAATCAATCTTCTTTCTCTGTCTCCGGACAGGTTCATCAGAACCAAACTTCCACAGGCCGCAAGGCAGTCGGTTCTGGAGGCTTACATTCAGGATTACATCCACAAGTGGGATCTGGAGGAGGTTCTGGCAGGGGAACGGGGCTTACGGATTTACTCACCAGTGTTTCTGGTTCCCAAGGCGTCAGGGGATCTCAAGATGATTATCGATTTGAGATTCTTCAATCGATACGTAAGGAAAGTAAGGTTCCGTATGGAAACCATCAGGTCAGTGGTTCACGTTCTCAATCCTGGAGATGTGACGGCAACCCTGGACCTCAAGGGTGCATATTTGCACATCATGATTCATCCTGCTTCCAGGAAATATCTCAGGATCGCGGTCCAGGTGTCAGTTCGTTGCCCTTCCCTTTGGTATTTCTTCTGCCCCTCACACTTTCACCAAGGTGGTAGTTTCTGTGGTGGCGGCTAGCACTCCAAGGACTGACCATCATTCCTTATCTGGACATTTGGCTTCTAAAAGCCTCTTCCTTTGTGGTCCTGACCCACCATCTTCATGTAGCATTTCCTTTCTGTTCCACCTAAGGTGGATCATCAACTGGCAGAAGTCGAACGTGATTCCGTCAACTTCAGTCAGATATTTAGGCTTCATAATTAGTGTTGAGCGAACAGTTCGAGCATAGTTCGGGTCCGTACCGAATTTTGGGGTGTTCGTGACACGGACCCGAACCCGAACTTTTTCGTAAAAGTTCGGGTTCGGGTTCGTCGTTCGGCATGTATTTTGGCGCATTTTGAAAGGCTGCAAAGCAGCCAATCAACATGCATCATACTACTTGCCCTAAGATGCCATCGCAGCCATGCCTACTATTGGCAAGGCTGTGATTGGCCAAGTGCAGCATGTGACTCAGCCTCTTTATAAGCTTGTGCGCACGTCGGGACGTGCTCACTCCCGATGTGAATAGAACAGGGATAGACGCAGCTGATGCTAGGGCGAGAATAGGCAGGGATAATTGAATAACTGGAAGCAAATTTCTCTCCTCCACCTGTGATTCATCTGAACAACTGCAGCTGAGCTGCTTTTTTGATAGGGATTGGCTATTTTTAGAGTGGCCAGAGTGATTTTTCCATCCACATGTACCTGGGCTGACCGCCGGCCGCCATTTTGCGACTTGTAGTGCTGCAGCAGAAGCTGCCACAGTGTGCATTCCAAAGCTCCAAACAAGTCAGACATCTACACCTGGGATTCAGACCATTAGCGATTTAGCAGCACAGTCCAAGGCTATTTTTTTTAAAGGTTGTGCAGACCATTTTGTGGCACATGTTACTGGGCTGACAGGCGGCGGCCATCTTGGGACTAGTGCTGCAGCACAATCTCTCCCAACGTCCATTAATCACTTGTAATAGTGGTCTGTGCCATAGAAATCCTACATCAGGGACTTGGGTGTGCTTGTGTCACCCCTACTAATACCAGTCCACCTGTAATCCATACAGTGAAAAGCCATAAAGTATTCCAGTGAGGGAATTTTTTTTTTTATTTAAAAAAGGCCAAGTTAGTTTATCTGGCGTTCAATATACTAGATACAGTTAGGCCTGCGTTTCATACATCTGGAATTAGCAAACTAATGTGCTGGGGTTGGGAAAACATATATGTACCCATACTAGAATCTGTCAAAGAAAGCGGTACTCACATATAACAGTCATTCCATCTGTAATCCATACAGTCAAAAGACTGAAAGTATTCCAGTGAGGGAATTTTTTTTATTTAAAAAAGGCCTAGTTAGTTTATCTGGCGTTCAATATACTAGATACAGTTAGGCCTGCGTTTCATACATCTGGAATTAGCAAACTAATGTGCTGGGGTTGGGAAAACATATATGTACCCATACTAGAATCTGTCAAAGAAAGCGGTACTCACATATAACAGTCATTCCATCTGTAATCCATACAGTCAAAAGACTGAAAGTATTCCAGTGAGGGGATTTTTTTTATTTAAAAAAGGCCAAGTTAGTTTATCTGGCGTTCAATATACTAGATACAGTTAGGCCTGCGTTTCATACATCTGGAATTAGCAAACTAATGTGCTGGGGTTGGGAAAACATATATGTACCCATACTAGAATCTGTCAAAGAAAGCGGTACTCACATATAACAGTCATTCCATCTGTAATCCATACAGTCAAAAGACTGAAAGTATTCCAGTGAGGGGATTTTTTTTATTTAAAAAAGGCCAAGTTAGTTTATCTGGCGTTCAATATACTAGATACAGTTAGGCCTGCGTTTCATACATCTGGAATTAGCAAACTAATGTGCTGGGGTTGGGAAAACATATATGTACCCATACTAGAATCTGTCAAAGAAAGCGGTACTCACATATAACAGTCATTCCATCTGTAATCCATACAGTCAAAAGACTGAAAGTATTCCAGTGAGGGAATTTTTTTTATTTAAAAAAGGCCAAGTTAGTTTATCTGGCGTTCAATATACTAGATACAGTTAGGCCTGCGTTTCATACATCTGGAATTAGCAAACTAATGTGCTGGGGTTGGGAAAACATATATGTACCCATACTAGAATCTGTCAAAGAAAGCGGTACTCACATATAACAGTCATTCCATCTGTAATCCATACAGTCAAAAGACTGAAAGTATTCCAGTGAGGGGATTTTTTATTTTATTTAAAAAAGGCCAAGTTAGTTTATCTGGCGTTCAATATACTAGATACAGTTAGGCCTGCGTTTCATACATCTGGAATTAGCAAACTAATGTGCTGGGGTTGGGAAAACATATATGTACCCATACTAGAATCTGTCAAAGAAAGCGGTACTCACATATAACAGTCATTCCATCTGTAATCCATACAGTCAAAAGACTGAAAGTATTCCAGTGAGGGAATTTTTTTTATTTAAAAAAGGCCAAGTTAGTTTATCTGGCGTTCAATATACTAGATACAGTTAGGCCTGCGTTTCATACATCTGGAATTAGCAAACTAATGTGCTGGGGTTGGGAAAACATATATGTACCCATACTAGAATCTGTCAAAGAAAGCGGTACTCACATATAACAGTCATTCCATCTGTAATCCATACAGTCAAAAGACTGAAAGTATTCCAGTGAGGGAATTTTTTTTTTATTTAAAAAAGGCCAAGTTAGTTTATCTGGCGTTCAATATACTAGATACAGTTAGGCCTGCGTTTCATACATCTGGAATTAGCAAACTAATGTGCTGGGGTTGGGAAAACATATATGTACCCATACTAGAATCTGTCAAAGAAAGCGGTACTCACATATAACAGTCATTCCATCTGTAATCCATACAGTCAAAAGACTGAAAGTATTCCAGTGAGGGGATTTTTTATTTTATTTAAAAAAGGCCAAGTTAGTTTATCTGGCGTTCAATATACTAGATACAGTTAGGCCTGCGTTTCATACATCTGGAATTAGCAAACTAATGTGCTGGGGTTGGGAAAACATATATGTACCCATACTAGAATCTGTCAAAGAAAGCGGTACTCACATATAACAGTCATTCCATCTGTAATCCATACAGTCAAAAGACTGAAAGTATTCCAGTGAGGGGATTTTGCTTATAAAAAATAATATATTTCATTGTGGTGCGAGTTGAATCGCAACAATGAAGAAAAATACTATTAAGGGACGAGGACGCGGTCGTGGTGGTGTCCGTGGAGCCTCTGTTGCTGGTAGAGGACGTGGCCGTTCGGCCCCAGGCGCACACAGTAGGGAACGAACTCCCTCAACTAGCCGGCAGAATGTACCGCAATATCTCGTGGGGCCCAATGCCGCTCTTAGGATGGTAAGGCCTGAGCAGGTACAGGCATTAATCGATTGGGTGGCCGACAGTGCTTCCAGCACGTTCACCACATGGTCTTCCACCCAGTCTTCTGCGGAAAGCGCACAGGTGGCACCTGAAAACCAAGCCCATTAGTCTGTCACATCACCCCCAAGCATATCAGGGAAACGGTCTGAGCCACAAGTTATGCAGCAGTCTCTTCTTCTGTTTGAAGACTCTGCTTCCAGGGTTTCCCAGGGGCGTCCACCTAGCCCTTCCCCAGTGGAGGAAGACATACCATGCACTGACGCACAACCACTTATGTCTCCAGATGAAGAGGACATGGGAATACCACCACAGCAGAGTCACCGACTCTCTGATGATGACGAAACACAGGTGCCCACTGCCGCGTCTTTTTGCAGTGTGCAGACTGAACAGGAGGAGGTCAGGGAGGGAGACTGGGTGGAAGACGATGCAGAGGACGATGAGGTCTTAGACCCCACATGGACTGAAGGTCGTGGCGATGACTTTCACAGTTCAGAGGAAGAGGTAGTGGTGAGACCGAGACAACAGCGAAGCCAAAGAGGGAGCAGGGGGCCAAAGCAGACGAGCCGCCGCCCCCAGAGTTCGCCTGCTACTGGACATCGCCAACAGGGACCCAGCCCCACAAAGGCAGCTTCAAAGAGTTCCCTGGCATGGCACTTCTTTAAACAATGTCCTACCGACAAGACCCGAGTGACTTGCACGCTCTGCCATCAGAGCCTGAGGCGAGGCATTAACGTTCTGAACCTCAGCACAACCTGCATGACCAGGCATCTACATGCAAAGCATGAACTGCAGTGGGGTACACACCTTAAAAACCAGGCACTCGCTGAGGCTCCCCCTGCTCCCTCTACCGCTGCTGCCTCGGCTTCCGCCTCGAGAGGAATGTTGCCACCTGCCGAGCAGCAAACAGAGGATGTGCCACCGACACCACCACCACCGCCACCGTCAACTAGCGTCTCCACTATATCACACAGCAGCGTTCAGCTCTCAATATCTCAAACCTTAGAGAGGAAGCGCAAATTCCCCCCGAGTCACCCTCGAGCCCTAGGCCTGAACGCCAGCATTTCTAAACTGCTGGCCTTTGAAATGCTGTCATTCCGGCTGGTGGACACAGACAGCTTCAAACAGCTGATGGCCATGGCTGTCCCGCAGTATGTGGTTCCCAGCCGCCACTACTTCTCCAAGACAGCCGTGCCTTCCCTGCACATGCAAGTGTCCGATAAAATCAAGTGTGCACTGCGCAACGCCATTTGTGGCAAGGTCCACCTAACCACAGATACGTGGACCAGTAAGCACGGCCAGGGACGCTATATCTCACTAACTGCACACTGGATGAATGTAGTGGCGGCTGGGCCCCCGGCAGACAGTTCCTTGGCGCACGTCCTTCCGCCCCCTAGGATCGCAGGGCATCATTCTCTGCCTCCTGTAGCCTCCTCCTCCTACTCGGCTTCCTCCTCCACTGCTTCCACCAGCTCATCCGGTCAGCCACACACCTTCACCACCAACTTCAGCACAGCCCGGGGTAAACGTCAGCAGGCCATTCTGAAACTCATATGTTTGGGGGACAGGCCCCACAGCGCAAAGGAGTTGTGGCGGGGTATTGAACAACAGACCGACGAGTGGTTTCTGCCGGTGGGCCTCAAGCCAGGCCTGGTGGTATGCGATAATGGGCGAAATCTCGTGGCAGCTCTGGGACTAGCCGGTTTGACGCACATCCCTTGCCTGGCGCATGTGCTGAACTTGGTGGTGCAGAGGTTCATTCACCACTACCCCAACATGTCAGAGCTGCTGCATAAAGTGCGGGCCGTCTGTGCGCGCTTCCGCCGTTCACATCCTGCCGCTGCTCGCCTGTCTGCGCTACAGCGGAACTTCGGCCTTCCCGCTCACCGCCTCATATGCGACGTGCCCACCCGGTGGAACTCCACCTTGCACATGCTGGAGAGACTGTGCGAGCAGCAGCAGGCCATAGTGGAGTTTCAGCTGCAGCACGCTCGCGTCAGTCGTACTGCCGAACAGCACCACTTCACCACCAATGATTGGGCCTCCATGCGAGACCTGTGTGCCCTGCTGCGCTGTTTCGAGTACTCCACCAACATGGCCAGTGGCGATGACACTGTTATCAGCGTTACAATACAACTTCTATGTCTCCTTGAGAAAACACTTAGGGCAATGATGTTAGAGGAGGTGGCCCAGGTGGAGGAGGAGGATGAGGGCTCGTTTCTAACACTTTCGGGCCAGTCTGTTCGAAGTGGCTCAGAGGGAGGTTTGTTTAAGCAGCAGAGGACAGGTTCACAAGTCGCCAGCCAAGGCACTGTACTGGAGGACGAGGAGGATGAGGAGGAGGAGGTGGAGGGGGACGAGGATGACGCAAGTTCACAGCGGGGTGGCAGCCCAGGCCCATCACTGGTGCGTGGCTGGGGGGATACGGTGGACGATGACGATACGCCTCCCACAGAGGACAGCTTGTCCTTACCCATGGGTAGCCTGGCCCACATGAGCGAATATATGCTCCAATGCCTGCGCAACGACAGCAGAGTTGCCCACGTTTTAACGTGTGCAGACTACTGGGTGGCCACCCTGCTGGATCCCCGGTATAAAGACAATGTGCCCACTTTAATTCCTGAACTGGAGCGCGACCGTAAGATGCGCGAGTACAAGCGCACGCTGATAGAGGCGCTCTTGAGAGCATTCCCACATGTCACAGGGGAACAGGTGGAAGGTGAAGGCAGAGGAGTGGCAAGAGGTCGCCAACGCAGCTGTGTCACGGCCAGCTCATCTGAGGGCAGGGTTAGCATGGCAGAAATGTGGAAAAGTTTTGTCTCCACGCCACAGCTATCTGCACCGACACCTGATACGGAACGTGTTAGCAGGAGGCAGCATTTCACTAACATGGTTGAACAGTATGTCTGCACACCCCTCCACATCCTGACGGATGGTTCGGCCCCATTCAACTACTGGGTTTCGAAATTGTCCACGTGGCCAGAGTTAGCATGTTATGCCTTGGAGGTGCTTTCCTGCCCGGCGGCCAGCGTTTTATCTGAACGCGTATTCAGCACGGCAGGGGGCGTCATTACTGACAAGCGCAGCCGCCTGTCCACAGCCAACGTGGACAAGCTGACCTTCATAAAGATGAACCAGGCATGGATCCCACAGGACCTGTCCCTCCCTTGTGCAGAGTAGTCCTTATTAACTGCCTAAAACATGTCTTGTTGTGCTACGGGCCACTTCTTTATTTGATACAAATTTTATGAAACCCACAGTTGAATGAAACTCTTCTCTGTCTGGGCGCCGGGGCCTAACCAGATGAAAGTGGCCGGTTAAACTAACGGGTGACATGAAGCCATAACCTCTGCCATGCTACCTCTGTCTTCTGTCTGGGTGCTGAGGCCTAAGTCAAATAAAGCGGTCTTCTGCTGTGCTGGGGGATATGAAGCTAATCACTGACCTCTCTCCTCTGTCTGGGTCCAAAGGCCTAAATCACTGAAAGAGGCCTTCTCCTGTGGTGTGTGATATGATGCCAGAATATGTGCTGTGGGGCCTCTCTCCTCTTCCTGGGTGCAGGGGTCAAATAAACTAAATTGTGGCCTACTCCTGTGGTGGTTGATATGATGCCTGATTCTCTGATGTGGAACCTCTCTCCTCTGTTTGGGTGAAGGGGTCAAAGTAACTAAATGGTGGCTTCTCCTGTGGTGGCTGATATGATGCCAGAATATGTGCTGTGGTGCCTCTCTCCTCTTCCTGGGTGCAGGGGTCAAAGTAACTAAATGGTGGCTTCTCCTGTGGTGGCTGATATGATGCCAGAATATGTGCTGTGGGGCCTCTCTCCTCTTCCTGGGTGCAGGGGTCAAAGTAACTCAATGGTGGCTTCTCCTGTGGTGGCTGATATGATGCCAGAATATGTGCTGTGGTGCCTCTCTCCTCTGTCTGGGTCCAAAGGCCTAAATCACTGAAAGAGGCCTTCTCCTGTGGTGTGTGATATGATGCCTGAATATGTGCTGTGGTGCCTCTCTCCTCTTCCTGGGTGCGGGGGTCAAAGTAACTCAATGGTGGCTTCTCCTGTGGTGGCTGATATGATGCCAGAATATGTGCTGTGGTGCCTCTCTCCTCTTCCTGGGTGCGGGGGTCAAAGTAACTCAATGGTGGCTTCTCCTGTGGTGGCTGATATGATGCCAGAATACTGTATGTGCTGTGGGGCCTCTCTCCTCTTCCTGGGTGCAGGGGTCAAAGTAACTCAATGGTGGCTTCTCCTGTGGTGGTTAGTATGATGCCAGAATATGTGCTGTGGGGCCTCTCTCCTCTTCCTGGGTGCAGGGGTCAAAGTAACTCAATGGTGGCTTCTCCTGTGGTGGCTGATATGATGCCAGAATATGTGCTGTGGTGCCTCTCTCCTCTTCCTGGGTGCGGGGGTCAAAGTAACTCAATGGTGGCTTCTCCTGTGGTGGCTGATATGATGCCAGAATATGTGCTGTGGGGCCTCTCTCCTCTTCCTGGGTGCAGGGGTCAAAGTAACTCAATGGTGGCTTCTCCTGTGGTGGTTAGTATGATGCCAGAATATGTGCTGTGGGGCCTCTCTCCTCTTCCTGGGTGCAGGGGTCAAAGTAACTCAATGGTGGCTTCTCCTGTGGTGGCTGATATGATGCCAGAATATGTGCTGTGGTGCCTCTCTCCTCTTCCTGGGTGCGGGGGTCAAAGTAACTCAATGGTGGCTTCTCCTGTGGTGGCTGATATGATGCCAGAATATGTGCTGTGGGGCCTCTCTCCTCTTCCTGGGTGCAGGGGTCAAAGTAACTCAATGGTGGCTTCTCCTGTGCTGATTGATATAAAGCTGATGGTTGTGCCATCTGACATGGTTGCCAGGGTCTGATTCAATGGGGGCCTACTCCTGTGGTGGGTGATCTAAATGCCTGATTCTCTGCTGTGAAACCTCTCTCCTCCGTCTGGGTGTAGGGGTCAAAGTCTTTCAAAGTCGCCTTCTCCTGTGCTGATTGATATGAAGCTGATGGTTGTGCCATCTGACATGGTTGCCGGGGTCCCATTAAATTGTGGCCTACTCCTGTGGTGGTTGATATGATGCCTGATTCTCTGATGTGGAACCTCTCTCCTCTGTTTGGGTGAAGGGGTCAAAGTAACTAAATGGTGGCTTCTCCTGTGGTGGCTGATATGATGCCAGAATATGTGCTGTGGGGCCTCTCTCCTCTTCCTGGGTGCAGGGGTCAAAGTAACTCAATGGTGGCTTCTCCTGTGGTGGCTGATATGATGCCAGAATATGTGCTGTGGTGCCTCTCTCCTCTTCCTGGGTGCGGGGGTCAAAGTAACTCAATGGTGGCTTCTCCTGTGGTGGCTGATATGATGCCAGAATATGTGCTGTGGTGCCTCTCTCCTCTTCCTGGGTGCGGGGGTCAAAGTAACTCAATGGTGGCTTCTCCTGTGGTGGCTGATATGATGCCAGAATATGTGCTGTGGTGCCTCTCTCCTCTTCCTGGGTGCAGGGGTCAAAGTAACTAAATGGTGGCTTCTCCTGTGGTGGTTGATATGATGCCTGATTCTCTGCTGTGAAACCTCTCTCCTCCATCTGGGTGTAGGGGTCAAAGTCTTTCAAAGTCGCCTTCTCCTGTGCTGATTGATATAAAGCTGATGGTTGTGCCATCTGACATGGTTGCCAGGGTCTGATTCAATGGGGGCCTACTCCTGTGGTGGGTGATCTAAATGCCTGATTCTCTGCTGTGAAACCTCTCTCCTCCGTCTGGGTGTAGGGGTCAAAGTCTTTCAAAGTCGCCTTCTCCTGTGCTGATTGATATGAAGCTGATGGTTGTGCCATCTGACATGGTTGCCGGGGTCCCATTAAATTGGGGCCTACTCCTGTGGTGGGTGATCTAAATGCCTGATTCTCTGCTTTGAAACCTCTCTCCTCCGTCCGGGTGTAGGGGTCAAAGTCTGTCAAAGTCGCCTTCTCCTGTGCTGATTGATATAAAGCTTATGCTTGTGCCATCTGACATGGTTGCCGGGGTCTGATTCAATGGTGGCCTACTCCTGTGGTGGGTGATCTAAATACCTGATTCTCTGCTGTGTAACCTCTCTCCTCCGTCTGGGTGTAGGGGTCAAAGTAACTAAATGGTGGCCTACTCCTGTGGTGGGTGATATGATGCCTGGTTCTCTGCTGTGGGACCTCTCTCCTTTGTCTGGGTGCTGTGGTCAAAATAATAGTAAGTGACCTTCTCCATTGGTGGGTGACTTGAAGCCTGATTCTGTGCTATGGGACCTCACTCCAATTAATATTGTTTAATTTTTATTTATTTTATGTTAACTCATCATTTCCCTATCTACATTTGTTTGCAGGGGATTTAACTACATTTTGCTGCCTTTTGCAGCCCTCTAGCCCTTTCCGGGTGTGTTTTACAGCTTTTTTAGTGCCCAAAAGTTCGGGTCCCCATTGACTTCTATGGGGTTCGGGTTCGGGATGAAGTTCCAATTTGGACTCTCATGAAGATGTTGGGGCTCATGTCAGCATCTGCGTAAGCAGTCCCTTGGTCTTTATGGCACCTCCGGCCGCTGCAGTCGGAGGTTCTCTCCAAATGGAATGGCAGCCCCGCCGGGCTGAACTCCCTGTGCTCCCTGTCTTGGCAAACTCGGCATTCCCTCAGATGGTGGAGCCATCTTTTATACGGGAAGTCTATGACCCAGCCAACCTGGGTCATATTGACAACAGATGCGTCCCAAGTAGGCTGGGGTGCTCATCTAGACGATTCTCCAGTGCACAGATCCTGGTCTCCTCAGGAGCGGCTCCTCTCATCCAATCTACGCGAGATTCAAGCTATCCGGCTAGCCCTCCTTCACTTCGCCCCTCAGATCCGGGGCAAAGCGGTGAAAGTCCAGTCAGACAATATGACTGCGGCACTTTACATAAACAAGCAGGGAGGCACAAGATCACTTACCCTCTTATCAGAGATCGGGGTGATTCTGGATTGGGCAGAATTGAACCTTTCACACTTATCTGCGATCCACATTCGAGACTCCCTCAATATGATAGCGGTTGAGCCGCGGTCTTCCAACAGTGGAGTGGTCTTTACATCCGGAGATATTCAAGCAGATAGTCCTCAAGTGTGGAATGCCAGAGGTGGATCTTATGGCAACAAGGTTCAACGCCAAGGTGGAGAGGTTTTGCTCCCTTTACAGGGAGGACAACCCCCTGGCGATAGATGTTCTGTCAATATCCTGGAGGTTCAGGCTGGCTTACATCTTCCCTCCCTTTTTCATGATGCCGAGGGTATAGATGAAAATTCATCAGGATCAGGCCTCGGTAATAGCCATCATACCGTTTTGGCCCAAGAGATCCTGGTTTACCCAGCTCATTCAGATGAGTCGGGGACATTATTGGAAGCTCCCCCCACGGCAGACCCTGGTGTCATGGGACACTCACCTCTGCCCAGATCTGCACAGGTTCAACCTGACAGCCTGGAGGTTGATCAGTCCCTTCCCAGAATAGAAGGGCTTTCAGAGTCGGTCCTGAGAACGCAGTCTCATTCAAGAGCAGACTCTACTAAGAGAGCCTACTCACAGATTATGAGGATATTCTCTTCTTGGTGTTCCTCAAAGGAGGTGGTTTCTGCAGAGCCGCCCCTCCCCATCATCCTTCAGTTTCTGCAAGATGGCCATGACAAAGGCCTTGCTCCATCTACCTTGAGGGGTCAAGTTTCAGCCATTCCAGCTTGTTTCAACAAGTCTTTTTCGCAGGACCCGCTCATTAAACGGTTCCTTAAAGGAGCTGAAAGATTAAAGCCTACAGTACTGAAACCCATCCCTCAATGGGATTTATCAGTAGTTCTCAGGGGGTTAGCATCTCCCCCCTTTGAGCCTTTGGAGGAGGTAGATTTCAAGTTTGTCACATGAAAACTTTTTTTTTTTTTTCTTGCTGGGACTTCGGCCAAGAGGGTCTCTGAGCTTCAAGCTCTATCAGCACACGAGCCCTATACCATTTTTTTGCGAGACCGGGACCTTTTAAGATTTCTCCCGTACTTTAGGCCTAAGGTTCCTTCTTTCCAGAATATCAACCAGGTGATATCCCTCCCGGTTCTTTGTAGACCTTCTACCTCCTCCGAGGAACCTGCTATACATCCTTGGATGTCTTGAGATGCCTCCGGATCTATGTGGATAAATCAAGGAGTTCAGGAAAGATGAAAATCTTCTAATCCTGTTTGCCGGTAAGTTTAAAGGCCGTAAGGCATCTAAACCATCTATCAGTCGATGGATTAAGGAGGCTAATGGGGAATCCTTTTTTTTCCCAATCTCTAGACCAGCGGTTCTCAACCTAGGGGTCGCGACCCCTTTGGGGGTCGATCGGCCCTTTCCGGGGGGTCGCCTGAGGCTTCCTATTGTGGGTCGCCCGCACAACGGCAGCGGCCCCTTATCCTGGCGCACAGGAAGTGATGTCCTATCACTGCCTGTGCTTGAAGGAGCCTGACGTCTGGGCGGGTAAGTCGGGCCGCCTGTCTGCTGAAGTCGAGTTTTTTCGTTAATGACACCACCGCTGAGCACCACTGCCACCAATGATTTAATTGAGCCTGGCTTAGCTTGGCTAATTTTATTTTAATTTTTTGGCTGAGCAAGGCTTAATTTATTTGGGGGGGACATGAAGCACCGCTGATTTATTTATTTGGGGGACCCTGAGCACTTCTGATTTATTTATTTGGGGGACCCTGAGCACCATTGATTTATTTATTTGTGGGGGGACCTGAAGCACCGCTGATTTATTTATTTGGGGGACCCTGAGCACTTCTGATTTATTTATTTGGGGGACCCTGAGCACCATTGATTTATTTATTTGGGGGAAACCTGATGCACCACTGATTTATTTATTTGGGGGTACCCTGAGCACCGCTGATTTATTTATTTGGGGGAGACCTGAAGCCCCGCTGATTTATTTATTTGGGGGACCCTGAGCACTTCTGATTTATTTATTTGGGGGGGACTTGAAGCACCACTGATTTATTTATTTGAGGGGTACCCTGAGCACCACTGATTATTTTTTATTTTTTTTAGGGTGGGGGGGGGGGTACTGTGAGCACCACTGAGTTATTTATTTGAGGGGTACTGTGCGCACCACTGATTATTTTTTTAGGGGGTATTTGTTGTTTATTATTTTATTTTGTCTTTGTGATTAATTACTCTGCTTTAATTATGTTCAATTTGTAGCAATAAAAATACATCCTGCATATCAGATATTTACATTACAATTCATAACAGTAGCAAAATTAGTTATGACGTAGCAAGGAAAAAAATGTAATGGTTGGGGGTCACCACAACATGAGGAACTGTATTAAGGGGTCACGGCTTTAGAAAGGTTGAGAACCACTGCTCTAGACCCTCCGGGGTTTGTAAAAGCCCATTCTACGAGGGCTGTAGCTACTTCTTTTGCTGAGAGGAGTCTTCTTCCGCTCTACATGATTTGTAAATCTGCCTCCTGGAGCTCTGAATCAACATTCATCTCCCATTATAGACTAGATGCCAGATTAGCTGAGTACTCGGCCTTTGGGCAGACTATTTTTAGTTCTGCCAGGCATGATGGCCCTCCCTAGGGGTTCTTCTTGCTATCTCCCCATCTGTGCTGCTGGTAGGACGTAAGGGAATCGTTAATTTCTAACTATAATTTGTTTTCCCTTAGTCCTAACAGCAGCACACAAATTTCCCACCCTAGTAAGACTAGTTTTTTCTTGCTATAACACAATGGGCTGGAGGTGATTACCTCCTTTGTAGGGGAGGTTTAAGTGTTTAATTATTACTTGGGCTCATTAAAATTCCGCCGGTCCTACCAGTCCATGGGGGGTGGTTAACCCCATCTGTGCTGCTGTTAGGACAAAGGGGAAACAAATTATCATTAGAAATTAACGATTAACACATGTGGAATTATATACATAACAAACAAGTGTGAAACAACTGAAAATATGTCATATTCTAGGTTTTTCAAAGTAGCCACCTTTTGCTTTGATTACTGCTTTGCACACTCTTGGCATTCTCTTGATGAGCTTCAAGAGGTAGTCCCCTGGAATGGTCTTCCAACAGTCTTGAAGGAGTTCCCAGAGATGCTTAGCACTTGTTGGCCCTTTTGCATTCACTCTACGGTCCAGCTCACCCCAAACCATCTCGATTGGGTTCAGGTCCGGTGACTGTGGAGGCCAGGTCATCTGGCGCAACACCCCATCACTCTCCTTCATGGTCAAATAGCCCTTACTTTCAACGTTTTCTCAATTTTTCGGCTGACTGACTGACCTTCATTTCTTAAAGTAATGATGGCCACTCGTTTTTCTTTACTTAGCTGCTTTTTTCAGTAGGACTATCAGCTGTGTATCCACCTGACTTCTCCTCAACGCCACTGATGGTCCCAACCCCATTTATAAGGCAAGAAATCCCACTTATTAAACCTGACAGGGCACACCTGTGAAGTGAAAACCATTTCAGGGGACTACCTCTTGAAGCTCATCAAGAGAATGCCAAGAGTGTGCTAAGCAGTAATCAAAGCAAAAGGTGGCTACTTTGAAGAACCTAGAATAGCTGTACCTCCTGACGAAGCCTACGTGGCAAAACATGTGTCGAGGTTGAAGCAGTGGGGGAACCGTGTCACCATTTTTCAGCAGCAACATGGGTAGGTAACATGGTATCTGGATTAGGGTGGGACTAGTGGCTTACAGTTATTGTTATATGCCATTTTTATGAGTAGTATTGCACCGTCCAATTATACCCTACAGCATCCATTGCTTGGACGCTGTGAATAAGAGCTAGGTAGTTGTTCAACACTAGGGGACAGCAATTGCACCCGCAACTACTCCAATATTCACAGCTTCTGTTAATTGTCTGTTACCTGCTGTATATGGTCACATCATCCCCCATTGTGATTCTCCACATTGCAAAGCCCTTTTGTGGCCCAGTCTCCATGTTCTGTCTCTTTTGAGTCTCACCTGTAATGATTATGTGATTTATATTTAATAAAATTAGATTTTTTTACCTTGTTAAATCCTTGCTCTTTTTTTGTACAAGTTGAAGAACCTAGAATATGACATATTTTCAGTTGTTTCACACTTGTTTGTTATGTATAGAATTCCACATGTGTTAATTCATAGTTTTGATGCCTTCAGTGTGAATCTACAATTTTCATAGTCATGAAAATAAAGAAAACTCTTTGAATGAGAAGGTGTGTCCAAACTTTTGGTCTGTACTGTATGTAACTTCATCCTAATTTAGCTTCAAATTTACTGACCTGTCAATATTTGAGAAGCTGGAAATGAGGAGTGAAAAATCATCATTCTTCATACTCTTAAGACAGGTAATAAATATCTGATCGGATACTACATCCAAGGGAGGTCAATGGCTGAAATGTGATCGGGCGGAAATGTGGGACAAGTTATTGAAGCAGAAGCATCCAAGTAAAGGAGGGGGCACACTGCAATTACCCACTCCCGACTCGGAGAGGTAGTGACGATAAATAACAATACAGGACTCTTAAGATGCCCTGTTATTGGAATGATTAATACAAAATTACAGGGAATCTCACTGCGGTATTTTGGATTAGGAAACGTTATACAGGAGAGGCCCTGCTGCCGCTTTGTTGACTCTATATAACTTCTGCCTGATCGCACGTCCCTGTGACGGCCTTGATCCAATTGGATATCTTCTCTATCAACTTTCGATGTTCTTTTATGCGCCTACCATTCAGGGTTCCATGCCGGAGAGGGAGCGTGAGAAAGGGATACCACATCAAAGGAAGGTCAATAGCTGAAATGTGATTGGGCGGAAATGTGGGACAAGTTATTAAATTAAATTAAATTCAGCAAATGCGCCAGGCAAGGGATGTGCGTTAAACCGGCTAGGCCCAGAGCTGCTACAAGATTTCGCCCATTATCACACACCACCAGGCCGGGCTTGAGGCTCACTGGCAACAACCACTCATCGGTCTGTTGTTCCATGCCTGTCTACAGCTCCTGTGTGGTGTAGGTTTGTCCCCCAAACAGATAAGTTTGAAAACTGCCTGCTGTCGTTTACCCCTGGCTGTGCTGAAGTTGGTGGTGAAGGTGTTACGCTGACCGGATGAGGAGTGGGAGAGGATGAGGAAGCGGAGTAGGAGGAGGAAGCAACAGGAGGCAAAGAGAAACACTCTGCAATCCTCGGTGGTGCAAGGACATGCGCCAAACTGCTATCCGCCTCAGGCCCAGCCGCCATTGCATTTACCCAGTGTGCTGTTAGGGAGATATAACATCCCTGACAGTGCTTACTGGTCCATATATCCGTAGTTAGGTGGACCTTGCCACAGATGGCGTTGCGCAGTGCACACCTGATTTTGTCCCCTACTTGGTTGTGCAGGGAAGGGATGGCTCGCCTGGAAAAGTAGTGGTGGCTGGGCAAAACGTACTGTGGGACAGCCACCACCATCAGATTCTTAAAAATGTCCGTGTCCACCAGATGGAATGACAGCATTTCAAAGGTCAGGAATTTTGAAATGCTGTTATTCAGGGCCAGGGATCGTGGGTGGGTAGGGGCGTACTTCCTCTTTAGCTCCAGTGTTTGGGAGTTAGACAGCTGAACGCTTCCATGGGACATTGTGGAGATGCTTAGTGACCAAGGTGGTGGCGTTGCTGCCACATCCTCTGTTTGCGGACACTGTCACTCCAGAGGGGGATGAAGAGGCCGAGACTGCAGCAGAAGAGGAAGCAGGAGGAGCCAGAGACTTTTCTTGGTTTTTGAGGTGTCTACTCTTTGACGAGGGTACCCCAAGTAGAGTCCCCTTTTTAAATACACACACACTCACAGGCCTAGAGGCCCCCTTTATTCTGCTTTAAAAGAGAAATATTCCCTTGCTTGGAGCTGTGTCCTAGTAATTGAAAATAACACTTCCCCGTCATAAAGATAATGATAGGAGCTTCAAAAGCACCCCTGCCGAGGCTCATTGTAAAATACTGGATCCTGGGATAACATTAGCCAGACCTTCTGACTACAGTCCAGCAGGGGACCAGAGAGAGATGGGAAAGCGACCTATTGAACCTTTGAGGGACTCAAACATAGTCATTTTTCATATCTCTGGTCATAAGCATATTCTGCAGTGGCTAAGGCCGGATTCAACCTTTGTGGATCAGTGCGATCACGGAGATATCAAACAGTATGTTTTTGTGCCCTTGGAAGGCTGAAAAGCCAGCTTTAAGCTGCCATGGAGAACCACAAGCCCCAGCAGAGTCAGGTTTGGTCTTGTTAGACTCGTAAAATCATAAGGGTCATTAATAGAGTTGAGCGAACACCTGGATGTTCGGGTTCGAGAAGTTCGGCCGAACTTCCCGAAAATGTTCAGGTTCGGGATCCGAACTCGACCCGAACTTCACCCCGAACCCCATTGAGGTCAATGGGGACCCGAACTTTTCGGCACTAAAAAGGCTGCAAAATAGTACAGGAAAGGGCTAGAGGGCTGCAAAAGGCAGCAAAATGTAGGTAAAGTGTAGATAGGGAAATGAATTAAAAAAAATTAAATTAAATTAACCAATATCAATTGGAGTGAGGTCCCATAGCAGAGAATCAGTCTTCATGTCACCCACCACTGGAACAGGCCTCTGTGAGATATTTAGGCCCCGGCACCCAGACAGAGGAGAGAGGTCCCATAGCAGAGAATCAGGCTTCATGTCATAGCAGAGAATTAGGCTTCATGTCACCCACCACTGGAACAGGCCACTGTCAGATATTTTTAAGCCCCGGCACCCAGACAGAGGAGAGAGGCCCCATAGCAGAGATTCAGGCTTCATGTCATAGCAGAGAATCAGGCTTCATGTCACCCACCACTGGAACAGGCCATTGTCAGATATTTTTAGTCCCCGGCACCCAGACAGAGGAGAGAGGCCCCATAGCAGAGATTCAGGCTTCATGTCATAGCAGAGAATCAGGCTTCATGTCACCCACCACTGGAACAGGCCACTGTCAGATATTTTTAGGCCCCGGCACCCAGACAGAGGAGAGAGGTCCCATAGCAGAGAATCAGGCTTCATGTCATAGCAGAGAATCAGGCTTCATGTCACCCACCACTGGAACAGGCCAATGCCAAATATTTTTAGGCCCCGGCACCCAGACAGAGGAGAGAGGCCCCATAGCAGAGATTCAGGCTTCATGTCATAGCAGAGAATCAGGCTTCATGTCACCCACCACTGGAACAGGCTATTGTCAGATATTTTTAGGCCCCGGCACCCAGACAGAGGAGAGAGGTCCCATAGCAGAGATTCAGGCTTCATGTCATAGCAGAGAATCAGGCTTCATGTCACCCACCACTGGAACAGGCCACTGTTCAGATATTTTTAGGCCCCGGAACCCAGACAGAGGAGAGAGGCCCCATAGCAGAGATTCAAGCTTTATGTCATAGCAGAGAATCAGGCTTCATGTCACCCACCACTGGAACAGGCCACTGTCAGATATTTTTAGTCCCCGGCACCCAGACAGAGGAGAGAGGCCCCATAGCAGAGATTCAGGCTTCATGTCATAGCAGAGAATCAGGCTTCTTGTCGCCCACCACTGGAACAGGCTATTGTCAGATATTTTTAGGCCCCGGCACCCAGACAGAGGAGAGAGGTCCCATAGCAGAGATTCAGGCTTCATGTCATAGCAGAGAATCAGGCTTCATGTCACCCACCACTGGAACAGGCCACTGTTCAGATATTTTTAGGCCCCGGAACCCAGACAGAGGAGAGAGGCCCCATAGCAGAGATTCAGGCTTCATGTCATAGCAGAGAATCAGGCTTCATGTCACCCACCACTGGAGCAGGCTATTGTCAGATATTTTTAGGCCCCGGCACCCAGACAGAGGAGAGAGGTCCCATAGCAGAGATTCAGGCTTCATGTCATAGCAGAGAATCAGGCTTCATGTCACCCACCACTGGAACAGGCCATTGTCCGATGTTTTTAGGCCCCGGCACCCAGACAGAGGAGAGAGGTCCCATAGCAGAGATTCAGGCTTCATGTCATAGCAGAGAATCAGGCTTCATGTCACCCAACACTGGAACAGGCCACTGTCAGATATTTTTAGGCCCCGGAACCCAGACAGAGGAGAGAGGCCCCATAGCAGAGATTCAGGCTTCATGTCATAGCAGAGAATCAGGCTTCATGTCACCCACCACTGGAACAGGCCACTGTTCAGATATTTTTAGGCCCCGGAACACAGACAGAGGAGAGAGGCCCCATAGCAGAGATTCAGGCTTTATGTCATAGCAGAGAATCAGTCTTCATGTCACCCACCACTGGAACAGGCCACTGTCAGATATTTTTAAGCCCCGGCACCCAGACAGAGGAGAGAGGCCCTATAGCAGAGATTCAGGCTTCATGTCATAGCAGAGAATCAGGCTTCATGTCACCCACCACTGGAACAGGCCATTGTCAGATATTTTTAGTCCCTGGCACCCAGACAGAGGAGAGAGGTCCCATAGCAGAGATTCAGGCTTCATGTCATAGCAGAGAATCAGGCTTCATGTCACCCACCACTGGAACAGGCCACTGTCAGATATTTTTAGGCCCCGGAACCCAGACAGAAGAGAGAGGTCCCATAGCAGAGAATCAGGCTTCATGTCATAGCAGAGAATCAGGCTTCATGTCACCCACCACTGGAACAGGCCATTGTCAGATATTTTTAGGCCCCGACACCCAGACAGAGGAGAGAGGCCCCATAGCAGAGATTCAGGCTTCATGTCATAGCAGAGAATCAGGCTTCATGTCACCCACCACTGGAACAGGCCACTGTCAGATATTTTTAGGCCCCGGCACCCTGACAGAGGAGAGAGGCCCCATAGCAGAGATTCAGGCTTCATGTCATAGCATAGAATCAGGCTTCATGTCACCCACCACTGGAACAGGCCACTGTCAGATATTTTTAGGCCCCGGCACCCAGACAGAGGAGAGGGGTCCCATAGCAGAGAATCAGGCTTCATGTCACCCACCACTGGAACAGGCCACTGTCAGATATTTTTAGGCCCGGCACCCAGACAGAGGAGAGAGGTCCCATAGCAGAGAATCAGGCTTCATGTCATAGCAGAGAATCAGGCTTCACGTCACCCACCACTGGAACAGGCCATTGTCAGATATTTTTAGGCCCCGGCACCCAGACAGAGGAGAGGTTCATTCACTTTGGGTTGCCCCGAAATATAATGGTAAAATTAAAAAAAGAGGATTCAATGAGGAAGTGCCCTGGGTTACAAGAATATATGGTTAAGGGGAGGTAGTTATAAATGTCTAATCTGCACAAGGGATGGACAGGTCCTGTGGGATCCATGCCTGGTTCATTTTTATGAACGTAAGCTTGTCCACATTGGCTGTAGACAGGCGGCTGCGTTTGTCTGTAATGACGCCCCCTGCCGTGCTGAATACACGTTCAGACAAAACGCTGGCCGCCGGGCAGGCCAGCACCTCCAAGGCATAAAGGCTAGCTCTGGCCACGTGGACAATTTGGAGACCCAGAAGTTGAATGGGGCCGAACCATCAGCCAGTACATGGAGGGGTGTGCACACGTACTGTTCCACCATGTTAGTGAAATGTTGCCTCCTGCTAACACGTTCCGTATCAGGTGGTGGTGCAGTTAGCTGTGGCGTGGTGACAAAACTTTTCCACATCTCTGCCTTGATAACCCTGCCCTCAGAGGAGCTTGCCGTGACACAGCTGCGTTGGCGACCTCTTGCTCCTCCTCTGCCTTCGCCTTGGACTTTCACTTGTTCCCCTGTGACATTTGGGAATGCTCTCAGTAGCGCGTCTACCAACGTGCGCTTGTACTCGCGCATCTTCCTATCACGCTCCAGTGCAGGAAGTAAGGTGGGCACATTGTCTTTGTACCGGGGATCCAGCACACGTTAAAATGTGGGCAACTCTGCTGTCGTTGCGCAGGCACTGCAGCATGTAGTCGCTCATGTGTGCCAGGCTGCCCAGAGGTAAGGACAAGCTGTCCTCTGTGGGAGGCGTATCGTCATCATACTGCGTTTCCCCCCAGCCACGCACCAGTGATGGGCCCGAGCTGCGTTGGGTGCTACCCCGCTGTGAACATGCTTCATCCTGCTCCTCCCCCACCTCCTCCTCATCCTCGTCCTCCAGTAGTGGGCCCTGTCTGGCCACATTTGTACCTGGCCTCTGCTGTTGCAAAAAACCTCCCTCTGAGTCACTTCTAAGAGACTGGCCTGAAAGTGCTAAAAATGACCCATCTTCCTCCTCCTCCTCCTCTTCCATCATCGCCCTAAGGCCCCTTTCACATGGGCGAGTATTCCGCGCGGATGCGATGCGTGAGGTGAACGCATTGCACCCGCACTGAATACCGACCCATTCATTTCTATGGGGCTGTTCAGATGAGCAGTGATTTTCACGCATCACTTATGTGTTGCGTGAAAATCGCAGCATGCTCTATATTCTGCGTTTTTCACGCAATGCAGGCCCCATAGAAGTGAAAGGGGTTGCGTGAAAATCGCAAGCATCTGCAAGCAAGTGCGGATGCGGTGCGATTTTCACGCACGGTTGCTAGGAGACGATCGGGATGGAGACCTGATCATTATTATTTTCCCTTATAACATGGTTATAAGGGAAAATAATAGCATTCTGAATTCAGAATGCAAAGTAAAATAGGGCTGGAGGGGTTAAAAAAATAAATAAAAATTGAACTCACCTTAGTCCACTTGATCGCGTAGCCCGGCATCTCCTTGTGTCTCCTTTGTTGAATAGGACCTGTGGTGAGCATTAAATACAGTTACAGGACCTTTGATGACGTCACTCCGGTCATCACATGGTACGTCACATGATCTTTTACCATGGTGATAGATCATGTGATGACCGGAGTGACGTCATCAAAGGTCCTGTAACTGTATTTAATGCTCACCACAGGTCCTATTCAACAAAGGAGACAGAAGTAGATGCCGGGCCACGATCAAGTGGACTAAGGTGAGTTAATTTAAAAAAAAATTTTTTTTAACCCTTCCAGCGCTGTTTTACTTTGCATTCTGTATTCAGAATGCAGAATGCTTATAAGGGAAAATAATACAATCTACAGAACACCGATCCCAAGCCGGAACTTCTGTGAAGAAGTTCGGATTTGGGTACCAAACATGCAAAATTTTTCTCACGCGAGTGCAAAACGCATTGCAATGTTTTGCACTCGTGCGGGAAAATCGCGGGTGTTCCCGCAACGCACCCGCACATTTTCCCGCAACACCCGTGTGAAACCAGCCTAAGTGTTTTCTCAAGGAGACATAGAAGTGGTATTGTAACGCTGATAACGGTGTCATCGCCACTGGCCATATTGGTGGAGTACTCAAAACAGCGCAACAGGGCACACAGGTCTCGCATGGAGGCCCAGTCATTGGTGGTGAAATGGTGCTGTTCCGCAGTGCGACTGACCCATGCGTGCTGCAGCTTAAACTCCACTATCGCCTGCTGCTGCTCGCACAGTCTGTCCAGCATGTGCAAGGTGGAGTTCCACCTGGTGGGCACGTCGCATATGAGGCGGCGAGCGGGAAGGCCGAAGTTACGCTGTAGCGCAGACAGGCGAGCAGCGGCAGGATGTGAACCCCGGAAGCGCGCACAGACGGCCCGCACTTTATGCAGCAGCTCTGACATGTCGGGGTAGTTGTGAACTTCTGCACCACCAAATTCAGCACATGCGCCATGCAAGGGATGTGCGTCAAACTGGCTAGTCCCAGAGCTGCGACGAGATTTCGCCCATTATCGCACACCACCAGGCCAGGCTTGAGGCTCACCGGCAGCAACCACTCGTCGGTCTGTTGTTCAATACCCCGCCACAACTCCTGCGAGGTATGGGGCCT
The DNA here is from genome assembly GCF_905171765.1 of Bufo bufo. Lineage (NCBI taxonomy): Eukaryota > Metazoa > Chordata > Amphibia > Anura > Bufonidae > Bufo > Bufo bufo. The sequence goes on along the minus strand of NC_053390.1, from coordinate 162,978,864 downwards.
GTCCCCCAAACATATGAGTTTCAGAATGGCCTGCTGATGTTTACCCCGGGCTGTGCTGAAGTTGCTGGTGAAGGTGTGCAGCTGACTGGATGAGCAGGTGGAAGAAGAGGAGGAGGAAGCCGAGTAGGAGGAGGAGGCTACAGGAGGCAAAGAATGTTGCCCTGCGATCCTTGGCGGTGGAAGGACGTGCGCCAAACAGCTCTCCGCCTGGGGCCCAGCCGCCACTACATTTACCCAGTGTGCAGTTAGGGAGATATAGCGTCCCTGGCCGTGCTTACTGGTCCACGTATGTGTGGTTAGGTGGACCTTACCACAGATGGCGTTGCGCAGGGCACGCTTGATTTTATCGGATACTTGGTTGTGCAGGGAAGGCACGGCTCTCTTGGAGAAGTAGTGGCGGCTGGGAACAACATACTGTGTGACAGCAAGCGACCTGAGCTGTTTGAAGCTGTCTGTGTCCACCAGCCTGAATGACAGCATTTCATAGGCCAGTAGTTTAGAAATGCTGGCATTCAGGGCCAGGGATCGAGGGTGGCTAGGTGGCAATTTACGCTTTCTCTCAAATGTTTGTGAGATGGAGAGCTGAACGCTGCCGTGTGACATGGTGGAGATGCTTGGTGACGGAGGTGGTGGTGTTGGTGGTACATCCTCTGTTTGCTAGGCGGCAGGTGCCAACGTTCCTCCCGAGGAGGAGAAAGAGGCCGAGGCGGCAGCTGCAGAAGAGGTAGCAGGGGGAGCCTGAGTGTTCCTTGTTTTTAAGGTGTTTACTCCACTGGAGTTCATGCTTTGCATGCAGATGCCTGGTCATGCAGGTTGTGCTAAGGTTCAGAACGTTAATGCCTCGCTTCAGGCTCTGATGGCACAGCGTGCAAACCACTCGGGTCTTGTCGTCAGCACATTGTTTGAAGAACTGCCATGCCAGGGAACTCCTTGAAGCTGCCTTTGGGGTGCTCGGTCCCAGGTGGCGGTGGCCAGTAGCAGGTGAACTCTCTTGGCGGCGGGTGTTCTGCTTTTGCCCCCTGCTGTCTCTTTTGCTACGCTGTTGGCTCGGTCTCACCACTGCCTCTTCCTCTGAACTCTGAAAGTCAGTGGCATGACCTTCATTCCATCTGGGGTCTATGACCTCATCGTCCCCTGCATCGTCTTCCACCCAGTCTTCCTCCCTGACCTTCTGTTCAGTCTGCACACTGCAGAAAGACGCAGCAGTTGGCACCTGTGTTTCGTCATCATCAGAGACGTGCTGAGGTGGTATTCCCATGTCCTCATCATCAGGAAACATAAGTGGTTGTGCGTCAGTGCATTCTATGTCTTCCACCGCTGGGGAAGGGCTAGGTGGATGCCCTTGGGAAACCCTGCCAGCAGAGTCTTCAAACAGCATAAGAGACTGCTGCATAACTTGAGGCTCAGACAGTTTCCCTGATATTTATGGGCGTGATGTGACAGTCTGATGGGCTTGGTTTTCAGGCGCCATCTGTGCGCTTTCTGCAGAAGACTGGGTGGGAGATAATGTGAACGTGCTGGATCCACTGTCGGCCACCCAATTGACTAATGCCTTTACCTGCTGAGGCCTTACCATCCTTAGAATGGCATTGGGCCCCACCAAATATTGCTGTAAATTCTGGCGGCTACTGGGACCTGAGGTAGTTGGTTCACTAGGACGTGTGGCTGTGGCAGAACGGCCACGTCCTCTCTCAGCACCAGAGGGTCCACTAACACCACCACGACCATGTCCGTGTCCGCGTCCCTTACTAGATGTATTCCTCATTGTTACCATTCACCACAATTAGAAAAAAATTATTTGGCCCAATGTATTGAATTCAAATTCAAGCCTTTTTTTACAGGCACCTAACACTATCTGGCTATCTATTTAGGTACCGAATTACACTAATTCAGGCACAGCAGTAACCACAGATTTAGCTGAATATAAATTGTAGGCCTAGTATTTAGGCCCTGGATGACAGGTATCCCTTTACTGACAGAATTACACTTGGAGATGCACGGTAGCGTGTGAAGTTATTGAGGATGACCCTATCAGCACCTTCAATGTAATATACCCTTTTATGGATAGATTTAAACTTGGCCTGCTACAGCAGAAACCACTGATTTAGGGAATTGCTAATTTGGGAATTGTATTTCAACCTAGAACAAAAACTGTGCTTTGACGGACACCAAATAACTTGACCAACCACAGCAGTAACCACAGATTTAGCTGAATATAAATTTGAGGCCTAGTATTTAGGCCCTGGATGACAGGTATCCCTTTTACGGACAGAATTAGACTTGGAAATGCACGGTAGCGTGTGAAGTTATTGAGGATGACCCTATCCGCACCTTTAATCTAATATACCCTTTTATGGTTAGATTTAACCTTGCCCTGATAGAGCAGAAACCACTAATTTAGGGAATTGCTAAGTTGGGAATTGTATTCAACCCAGAACAAAAACTGTGCTTCGACAGACAGCAGACAGTATTACAATTGGCTAGCCACAGCTGAAACACCAGATTTAGGGTACTGCTATTTTGGCAATTGTATTTTACCCCTCAATAAAATAGCAAGCACAGCCAAGCCCCTGATGTAGGATATAGCAAAAAAAAACAACACACTATTGATGGTTAAAAATGGACTTGGTGGCAACTTGTGCTGGCGCACCACAAGACACAAAATGGCCAACGATCACCCCAGAAAAAAGTGACTGAAAAACGCTCTGGGCAGCCTTAAAACAGTGAGCAATTGAATAGCAGAGGTTGTATGATACACAGCTGTATATCGATCACTTCAGTAAGTAAATCACTGCCTAATCTTGCCCTAACAGCAGCAGCTGCATCCTCTCCCTACACTGATCAGAGCAGAGTGACGTGCGGCACTACGTGACTCCAGCTTAAATAGAGGCTGGGTCACATGCTGCACTGGCCAATCACACCCATGCCAATAGTAGGCATGGCTGTGATGGTCTCTTGGGGCAAGTAGTATGACGCTTGTTGATTCGCTGCTTTGCAGCCTTTCAAAAAGTGCCAAGAAAGCACCGAACCCGAACCCGGACTTTTACGAAAATGTTCGGGTTCGTGTCACGGACACCCCAAAATTCGGGTTCGCTATACAGTTCGGGTTCGCTCATCCCTAGTCATGAGTTGTTCCGATCACCGCCGCCCGGAAGGCAATGATCGTAACAAGGTGCCTGCTCAAATCATCGAGCATGCACCTCGGCTAAATGCGCGTCGGGGTCCCGTGACCCCCCCGTGTCGGCGATCGCCGCAAACCGCAGGTCAATTCAGACCTGCGGTTTTTCGGCTTTTACCTGGTGCGGCGGTGGTGCCATTGGGTCCCCATGGGGCTGTGGGGGGGACCCGATGGCATGGAAGGCAGCGCGATGCCTTCCTGAGGCATCTGCGCTGCCTTCCAGTGAAGAGCCTGTGAGATCCAGCCCCCTGGATCTCACAGGCCCCGGAAGCTGTATGAGTAATTACTCATACAGCCAATGCATCCCAATACAGAAGTATTGAAATGCATTGTAAAGGAATATACCTCCAAAAGTTCATCACAAAAATTGTAATAGCAAGCGATCAAAAAGTCATATGCACCCCAAAATAGTGCCAATCAAACCGTCATCTCATCCCGCAAAAAATGAGACCCGACCTAAGATAATCGCCCAAAAACTGAAAAAACTATGGCTCTCAGAATATGGAGACACTAAAACATGATTTTATTTTATTTTTTTATGAAATCATTGTGTAAAACTTACATAAATAAATAGAAAGTATACATATTAGGTATCGCCGCGTCCGTATCGACGGGGTCTATAAAAATATCACATGATATAACCCCTCAGATGAACACCGTAAAAAATTTAAAACTAAAACTGTGCTAAATAAACAATTTTTTGTCACCTTACATAACAAAAAGTGTAATAGCAAGCGATCAAAAAGTCACACGCACCCCAAAATAGTGCCAATAAAACCGTCATCTCATCCTGCAAAAATTATACCCTACCCAAGGTAATCGCCCAAAAACTGAAAAAATTATGGCTCTTAGACTATGGAAACACTAAAACATGATTTTTTTTTGCTTCAAAAATGAAATCATTGTGTAAAACTTACATAAATAAAAAAATGTACACATATTTGGTATCGCCGCGTCCGTATCGACCGGCTATATAAAAATATCACATGACCTCACCCCTCAGATGAACACCGTAAAAATAAAAAATAAAAACTGTGCTAAATAAACAATTTTTTGTCACCTTACATTACAAAAAGTGTAATAGCAAGCGATCAAAAAGTCACACGCACCCCAAAATAGTGCCAATAAAACCATCATCTCATCCCGCAAATATCATACCCTTCTCAAGGTAATCGCCCAAAAACTGAAAAAATTATGGCTCTCAGACTATGGAAACACTAAAACATGATTTGTTTTTGCTTCAAAAATGAAATCATTGTGTAAAACTTACATAAATAAATAAAAAGTATACATATTAGGTATCACCGCATCCGTGACAACCTGGTCTATAAAAATATCACATGATCTAACCTGTCAGATGAATGTTGTAAATAACAAAAATTTAAAAAGTGCCAAAACAGCTATTTCTTGTTATCTTGCCTCACAAAAAGTGTAATATAGAGCAACCCAAAATCATATGTACCCTAAACTAGTACCAACAATACTGCCATCCTATCCCGTAGTTTCTAAAATGGGGCCACTTTTTTGGAGTTTCTACTCTAGGGGTGCATCAGGGGGGCTTCAAATTGGACTGAAAGGATTTGGACCTTTCTGGACCTCTACGACCACCTTGGTTTGATGTCACTGACATCAGGAGAGATGTTTCTCAGTTGGCAATAGATACACACACAGACAATCACTGAGAAACACTCTAATTTTATTATGCTATAGCTTAGCCTTATATAGGCAGTAGAAAAGTTTGCATAACAACAGCGTTAAACCAATCATAAAAGATAAACATTGGTGCTCATACAGATACTACCGGAACATCCTTTTATGGGTATGTAATACGTCACATATAAGAATGTACGCAGTTGTGCCGAATGACCCAGACAGAACATTTGTTCTAGTTCTGGGAGATTCCCAGAATCTGTCCTGAGACAGATAAGTGAACCTAACTCTTAGCGGGGGGGATGTGAAGTGCGTGGGTGAGATATTATAACAATTCTGTACATCTTAGAGAAGACAAGATGGAGTCACATTTCCCTTCAATCCCCTCTTAGAACCAAATTTCTTAGATAATATAGTTCTTACCCTTGCCCTTTTCCCTGTATACCGCCAGATATTTTCTGCATCCTTCATGTGAGTTGTCTTCAGGATTAGGCAGGCAGCAGAGTCTCATAAAATGACATATTTGATACTCCTTTCATTATCAGTTTCCGTACACATGGTATGATACATGTTGCAACTAATGCTATTACTATAATAATTATCAGGATAATAATTCCCAACTGTACAAGTACCTGTTTCCAGGTAGTGAACCAGCCAAAATACTGATCTAAAGGGTTATCGATACCTGAGTTTCTTTTGAGCTCGATTGATAAATCCTCGAGTTTCTTTATTGCCAGTGTGACCTTACCATTAGGGCCGGTGTTGTTGGGTATGAACGTGCAGCAGGATGAGGGGTCCGTCAATACCTTACAGACACCACCTCTTTCTGCAAGTATCATATCGAGTACCATGCGGTTTTGAAATGTCATAATGGAATCTGCCTGTAACTGTTCTGCTACACCCTGTAACGCATCCCTGGTGTAGTTTACAAACCTTTGTTGATTGTAGTAAATATAGTTGATCCAGTCTACATTTTTGTTGATTGTTATGTGGGGAATTATGGATTCAAATCCTGCTGCCACCTGACCTCTGGCCTTTAATTCATCAGGGATCCCTCTTGGGACCCCGATTGCATCAATATACACGTGTGGGTCGAAGCTACCTTTTGGGAGGGCACGACGGTTCCGTATATGTGTGTTGGTGTCTTTTTCATTTTCAGTGAAGATGTGTATGTTCATGATGGCTTTAGCAAGGGCACATTCACCTTTCCAGGAACCCTCTAGTCTAGATCTTATCTTTCCATCCCCACAGATCCAATATACATCTCCAATCGAGTATACTTGATTCTGTGTGAGGGAGGTATCTGTTTCACTGTAAGTTGCACAGTATCCTTCAGTGAAATTACCCAGGGATCTTCCTTGATCTCCCCCTCTGTGGCAGGTATAGTTACCAGGATAGATATGTTTACCTACACCAGGGCGGGGAGTTTTTATGAGGAGTGGGTATTTTTGCTTCCATTCTTCACATGCAGATTGGTTACTAGATATATTTGAGAATAATTGCAAAAAACATTCCTCAACACTAGAGGGCAATATTAAGGGCACAGTACCTAGGTGAGGCTTAGCGGTCCCACATATATAACAATTACTTTTATTTACTGAAGCTGCGCTGTACTTCATCCATTCTAACCATAGGTTGGTGTCAGAGAACCCAGTTTCTGCTGCCAGGGTATCCTCATAGGTAGGGTCAGAAATAGCCAGCATGTTTCCTAGGGACTGCATACGGGTTTTTAGAGGGTATGTTTGTTTCTGGGGGTATGTCCATTCTGAGGATTGACACATATCTCTTATTTCAAAGTGTTTGGTGACCATTGAAATCTCTGCCCCCCCTATGTCGTGAAAGTACCATCCCAGCACGTAATCTCCTTCATCACCTTTGTTGGGATTTTCTATGTTTATAATTATTTTCATCTCAGACACCATCTTAGGGCTTGCCCACCCTGTAGGATATAGTCTAACATCTATGTGACAGTCCCCTCCGTTGATAATTGTCATTCTACTAATCAAGGATTTACCATTCTTATCCTTTCAATTAAGGGCATTCTGTGGTTTATACCCCCAGTCTTCTCCTGTATTCCATCCTACTGACCCCCAGTATGCGCATCTATTACCCCAATAAGGGTCAGTAATACAGATATAAGCCTGTCCATTCTTGTAGTGGTTGCCGCATCTCGTGGAAGGACTGAACTTCATTATGCTGCATAAACAGAAGGAGTAAGTTGCAACTTGAGTACTGGAGGAATTGTACCAGAAGGTAGTGATTCCACCTTTCTGAGTTATAGCAACTTCAGCTTTGTTATCCTCCGGCAGAGTCATTAGGATCGTCAGTAATCCCACAGTCCAAGTGGACCATCTGTGCCATCTTCCAGAATTGAGAGAGTGCATCCTGGTGGAGGTCAGAGCTGTCTGCTCCCGTTAGTACCTCACTTTGTTCTTTTTCGAGGTCAGGACTGTCTGTCCCTGTTATTACCTCCTTTTGGGGTGCCTCCTTTACCAGTTTCATTCTGGTGGCGTGGATCCAAGTAGGTGCTTCTTCCGTGAGTACTGCTGTGCGGGTCACGGCTACCACTGTAGTTGGTGGTCCGTAGGTGAAGTCTCCTGCGAATTTTCCTTTCTTTAATTTCTTTATCAGCACGATATCTCCCACTTGGAATGGGTGAGTTGGTTCCTGTGGAAGACAAGGAGACTTACAAGCAACTTTTTCCTCAATTTCACTTAGGGTTTTAATCAATCTGGTTACATATTCTTCTCTAATGAGGTCGAGGTCCCCTTCCTGCACTACCAGAGGGTTCTTTGCCCATAGTGTGGGAAAAGGTCTCCCCATAAGTATCTCAAATGGTCATATCCCTAGCTTTTTATTAGGGGTCATCCTGATCTCAGCTAAGACTATTGGCAGTATATCTTTTAATTTCTCAAATGTGCCCCCTGTTGCCTTTCTCAATTTATCTTTTAGGGTTCTGTTTATGCGTTTCACAATGCCGGAGCTTTGTGGGTGGTATGGGATATGAAATTTCCATTCAACCTTAAGGAGTCTTGTCAGCTCCTTGTTTACCTTTGAGGTGAAAGCTGGCCCTTGGTCAGATTCAATTACCAATGGACAGCCCCACCTTGGAATGATGTCATGTGTCAGTATCCTTGCCACTGTTTTGGCATCTTCTGATCTTGTAGGGTAGACCTCTGGCCATCTTGAGAACATGTCAACTATGACCAAGGCGTATTCTTGTTTACCTTTCTGTCTAGGTATGTGTTTGAAGTCTACCTGCAGATGTGTAAAAGGAGTGATGGGGTAATCAAGGTGTTGATGTGGGACTTTGGCATTGGTGTTTGGGTTGTTCCTCAAACATGTGATACATCTTCCCACATAATCTGACACTAACTGTTTAATGCCTGTAATATAGAAATTCTGTGCTAGCAGCATGTGTGTTGTTTGAATGCTGTTGTGTCCTACTCCATGAAAATGTGCAATGAACAGAGGAGCGCTGTTTTGTGGTATGCATGGCTTCCTCTCTTTGAAGATTTATCCAGTCCTAGGATTCTTCTGCAAGATTGGATAACACCAATCGGCCATTTCAGCGTCAGTAGCTGAGGACTGGAGATCCACAAGCATCTGAGTTAACTCAAGTGAAGGAGGTACTAATTTCACCATTTGCAATGTGGCCGGGGCCATCAGTGCAGCCTTCTTGGCCTCCGTGTCTGCCAGGGCATTGCCTTGGGACACATGATCTTTACCACCAGTATGCGCCCTGCAGTGGACAATTGCAATCTGTGAGGGCAATCTTATGGCTTCTAAAAGTTGCATGACAAGTTGTGAATGTGAGATGTGCTTACCATCAGCTGCAATGAATCCTCTCCTTTGCCAAATGACCCCGTGGTCCCAGACCACTCCATGTGCGTACCTGCTGTCAGTGTAAATGGTGACTGGCTTGCCTTCATGTAGTATGCATGCTCTCGTGAGTGCAATTAATTCTGCTGCTTGTGCAGATTGGTATGTGATGGGTCTGGCTTCTAGGACAACATCGGGAGGCATAACAATAGCATATCCTGCATGATAAGTGTTGTCATTTGGTCTGCTGCAGGATCCATCAACAAAAACATCAGGAGCCCCTTCTACTGGTACAGATTGTAAATCAGAGCGGGGTGATGTCTCATGTTGTATGGCGTGTATACAATCATGTGCCTCTGTCAAGTGATCCTTAGGTCCTTTAAGTCCTAACAGGGCATTCAAGATAGGTGCTGGACCTGAGGTGTGTGTTGCGTATTTGATTTGGAGGGAGGGATTGTTGAGGAGTAGAATTTCATATCCAGACAGTCTCTGTGCAGACATGTGCTGTGTGTGTATGCCTTTGAGAAGGCCTACTACATCATGTGTGGTGTACAGGATAGTCTCATGTCCCATTGTGAGTGGCGTTGCAAGCTCAACCATCATAGCACAGGCTGCAAGAGATCTCAGACAGGCTGGCATTCCTTGGACGGATGCCGGAACCACCTTTGAGAAAAAGGCACAAGGATGTAACTTGCCTCCGTGATATTGTGTCAGCACACCCGCCATGTTTTTACAATTTTGTCGAGCATATACGTGGAATGTGAGTTTGTAGTCAGGGAGGCCCAAACCTGGACTTGTTATTAAAGAACATTTCAAATAATCAAATGCATTAAACATTTCCTCAGACCACCTGATGAGATCTGGCATGTCTGCCAGAGTGGCTTGTCTCATTACATTGTCATAGTAGGAGCAATCAGGAATCCATTGTCTGCAGTAGTTTATCATACCAAGGAAAGATAACATTTCTTTCTGGTGTGCGGGGTGACCAGGCCCGCAACAGACTGGACTCTTTCTGTGCTGATTCTCCTTTCTCCCTTTGTGAGAACAAAGCCCAAGTATTCAACTTGCTTTTTACACCATTGCATTTTCTTGCGTGACACCTTATGTCCACATACAGACAACCATTTCAACAAAGATAAACCATCTGTTACATTGGCCTCCTCTGACAGACTGCACAATAACAAATCATCCACGTATTGCAAGAGTACAGAACCCTGGGGGGGGGGGGGGTGCCATGGTTTTAAACTGGCTTGGAGGACAATGCTGTACACTACAGGTGAATCAGCATATCCCTGGGGCATCCTGCACCAGGTGAGTTGACAACCCTCAAAGGAAAAAGCAAAAAGGAGTCTGGTCTGATAGAGAAGAAAGCATTTTTCAGGTCTATCACGCTGATACAGACAGCATCTGCTGGGATGATTGAGAGCAGTTGTGTCACATCAGGTACAATGGGTGCAATAGGGATGATGAGACTATTAATTGCCCTTTAGTCTTGTACAAATGTTACCATACCATCGGCCTTCGTCACCGGATTGATGGGTGTACTGTATGGTGAGACAGTGTCCTCTAGGACTCCGGTCCGTAGGAATTCCTGTATCATGGGTCTTACTTAACCCTTCGATTTTCTCTTTTGATAGTGGGTATTGTTTTTGGTAAACCGTGGTTGCATCTGCTCTGAGTGTGGCCCTATATGGAGTACAGTCAATGAATCCTGTGTCATAGTCTCCGGATGACCATAGGTTAGGGTCAATGTCCTCCAATTCTTGGGACTCAAATGTGGTGAGTGTAGGAAAAAATGATGATGATGATGATGATGGTTTGACAATAGGTATGAGATCTGATCGCACATCCAGTCCTCCCTGAAATGCAAAAACCTTGAGTTTCAACTTGCAGAACAAATCTCTACCTAAGAGGTTTACTGGACACTCAGGGATGATGCTGAAAGTGTGATCCGTTATGTAATCTCCGTCTATGGTTTCAAGTGTCAGTGGGTCAGTTTTGTATGTTTTTGTAAGAACCCCATTGATTCCCATAGAAGGATCGGACTTTCTTAAAGAACCTTCGTAAAGATCCCTACACAGGACACTGGATGTGGCTCCGCTATCTACCATGAAACCTACCTTTCTCCCCGCTACTGTTAAGAGAATGACAGGTGAGTCTTTCCAATGTTTTGTGACCTGTGTGAAAGTGGAGGTACCGTCCTCTGGGCAGCATCAGTGTTGACCCTGCTGGTTCCATCAATGAGAAACCTTGGGTTCTGGCTATCCCTTACCTGGGGCTGAGTGCCAGGGTTTGAGTAGAGCTGTTGTCTGGGAAACGGGAATTGCCTCGCCCAGTGTCCCTCTTTACCACATTTAAAACATACAGTGGAAGATAGTGGCTGCTGCTGCTCAGGGGTTTGATTTGGGCTGTAAGGTTTCTGCTGAGATTGGGGTGGACCTCTGTTACCATGACTATGATAGCCTCTGTTCCTGTTCCCCGATCCCCTCTTGTTTCTGTTGCTGGCATACCCATGAGTAGTTATAGATTTCTTTACCTCAAAACAGCCTGCTGCCTCTTTCTCATATAAATGCTTTTCAAAATCCGCAACGTCATCAGAAGTCCAGGAGGATACGTTCTGTTTCACAGTAAGCATCAAATTAGGCAATTGGTTGAGATAACCAAACTATCCTGGTTAGTCACTGTGAGACCTGCTTTGTGTTTCCAGCAGTCTATGACCTGTTTCCAGAAGTCAGTAACTGACTCATTGGTCTTATTTTGTATGCTACAGCTATGGGGAGGGAGGACCTCTGTTTGAAAACCTCTTTCATGTGTTCCGTGAGTTCTTCCCACATCTTATTCCTGTCCTGTTCTGTGTTCAGGCTGTATGTAGTAGCATCGGGGGTTGTCTGAATGAGGCTAATGCTGGGTATTTTAACCCAATCCCACCCTGAGTGCATCCCTATTATACCATCCACTATCAGCTTCATATCCTCCTGTGTGTAATTTCTCCCCTTACATGCCCTTTTCAGATAGGTGATAGTACCTAATGGTGCTGTAGTGGGTTTGGGACAATGTTTGATAATCCTATTGATGTCCTCTATTTCTATGGGTTTCTTCATTAACTGATCCCCTATTGTCATAAAGGGGAATGAATCCTCATGTCCCTTCTCCTATTCTTTACTCCTAGTGTGTTGAGCGACGGGACTGGTTAACCTATCTTCCTCCCTTTGTGTCTTTTCAGTGAAACGTGTGGTTTTTTGTACAACCTGTGGGGGGTAGGTGGTAGGTGGGAGATGTCGCGTTGATGAAACACTAGGGGGTGATTTGTTGAACATAACAATTTTATCCCGAACACTGGGTGATTCTATTGGTGTGGACACTTGTCCTCCTGTTGCTTCAGTGGAAGAATCAGGTTGTTGAAAGACAGATGCTGATATCTGTTCCACCAAGGACACAGGCAGGCGGGGTGCTGTGGGCACTGGTTGCAGGACAATATGACCCGCAGCCAATATTTCCTCCTCTGAGAAAGAAGGGTAGAGCTGAATGCTCGATTTCTTTTCAGTCACTGTGTGGTTTTTTGTTACACTCTGGGTTTTGTATGGCGGTAGTTTTTCTAGGATTTTGTTCTCTCTTCCCTTTCTGAGGTCAGCCTCAAGATCGTGTTTATTTGAGTCATTGGGTACCTTTTTAGGTGATTTGGCCTTTTTTGTGGGCCTATCATACCAATGACATGCTATTTGTCACGACCGCTATCCCAGCAGCAGTCGTGTCGCACCAGACAGAGGGGAAGGGGGACCCTTATCTACGGATGGGAATAGTATGGCCACCACTGATTAACCCTAAGCTGGCACCTGTCTGCCCTGTCTTTTGCAAAAGATGAAGAAAACGACAGATGAACCCCTAAACGAGAACAAAAAGCTTTCCAAAATTTAGAAACGAATTGGGTACCACGATCCGAAACAATATCGGAAGGGACCCCGTGAAGCTTCATGATCTGGTCAATAAAAACCTGAGCCAGTGTGTTAGCATTAGGCAATGCGGCAAGAGCAATAAAGTGCACCATTTTACTGAATCTGTCAACAACTACAAGAATAACAGTCTTCCCCGCTGATACTGGTAGATCCGTAATGAAATCCATTGACAGGTGCGTCCAAGGCCTGTTGGGGATGGCCAGAGGTAAAAGACTCCCTGCCGGACGAGTATGATCTACCTTAGAACGAGCACAGGTAGCACATGCAGACACAAAATTCAACACCTCCTGGCGCCATTTAGGCCACCAGAACCGACGAGACACTAACTCAGAGGTTGCCCTACTACCTGGGTGTCCTGCCAGTGTGGAGTTATGGTGTTCTTTTAGTATCTCCAGTCGTAAATTATCTGGCACAAACAGTTTACCCGAGGGGCAGGAGGCCGGGGCGTCCCCCTGAGCTTCCAACACCCTCCCCTCCAAACCTGAGTGTAATGCAGAGACCACCACCCCCTTTTGCAAAATGGGCTCTGGTACCTCAACATCACCCCCTCCAGGAAAACTTCGAGACAATGCATCCGCCTTAGTATTTTTTGCCCCCGGGCGATAGGTTATTACAAAATTAAACCTAGTAAAAAATAAGGGGTGAGACGTTTAGCAGACTCCAGATATAATAAGTTTTTGTGATCAGTAATCACCGTGACGGGATGAACCGCCCCCTCCAAAAAATGATGCCACTCCTCAAAAGCCAACTTAATAGCCAAAAGTTCCCTGTTGCCAATATCATAGTTCCTTTCAGCAGTAGACAATTTCTTCGAAAAGAAAGCACACGGACGCCATTCACCAGGGGACGGGCCCTGAGATAGTACCGCTCCCACCCCCACCTCTGATGCGTCAACCTCTACAATAAAAGGAAGCGAGACATCTGGCTGTACGAGAATAGGGGCCGAGGTGAATCTCTCCTTCAGAGATGCAAAGGCAGTTTTGGCTGCATGTGACCATTTGGAAAAATCGGATCCCTTTCGGGTCATGTCCGTCAGTGGTTTGACCACCAAGGAATAGTTTTTTATAAACTTTCTATAAAAATTGGCAAGCCCCAGGAAGCGTTGCAATGCCTTCAGGTTCTCAGGCAGATCCCAGTCTATAATCGCCCGGACTTTCTCTGGATCCATGCGGAAACCTGAATCTGACAACACATACCCTAGAAATGGCAGTTCTTTTACGGCAAACACACATTTTTCTAACTTAGCAAACAATTTGTTGGCCCTTAATATCTGCAGCACTTGTCTCACATGGATCTTATGTGTATCCAGATCAGGGGAATAGACCAGGATGTCATCAAGATATATCACAACAAATCTCCCGATAAGGTGACTAAAAATATCGTTGACAAAATGTTGGAATACCGCAGGCGCATTAGTAAGACCAAATGGCATGACCAGATTTTCATAATGCCCTTCCGGAGTATTAAAAGCCGTCTTCCACTCATCCCCCTCTTTGATGCGAACCAGGTTATAGGCTCCTCTGAGATCCATTTTGGAGAACCATTTAGCACCAGCAACCTGATTAAAGAGGTCGGGAATGAGAGGAAGAGGATAGGGATTTCGGATAGTTATCCGGTTTAATTCCTGGAAATCCAGGCAAGGACGTAGACCCCCATCTTTCTTTTTAACGAAAAAGAACCCTGCAGCCACAGGTGAAGAAGAGGGTCTGATGTGTCCCTTAGCCTTCCTCTCCGGGCCGGAAAGATTGTATAACCGGGTTTTAGGTAGTTTGGCCCCAGGTAGTAGATTAATCGGGCAATCATATGGACGATGAGGTGGTAACCCCTGACAACCCTTCTCAGAGAACACATCCATAAAATCTGACAGAAAGGCAGGTAAAGATGTTACAGAGAGTGTAGAGCACCTACTACTCAAGCAGTTGTCCTTACAATGTTCACTCCACTCCACAATCTCCCCGGCCTGCCAATCCACCACTGGATTGTGAGTCACCAGCCAGGGAAGCCCCAATACCATAGGAGCCGGAAGACCGTCCAGGACATAACACGAGATATGCTCTTTATGGAGGTCCCCTACCTGCAGATGGATATTATGAATGATCTGAGTTAACTCTTTCTGAGTAAGAGGGGAGGAGTCGATGGCAAAAACAGGAATAGTTCTGCGTATCGGTTCTGGAGTAAAACCCAGAGCCTGAGCAAACCGTGAATCCACCAAGTTGACCCCCGCCCCACTGTCCAAAAAGACGGAACAGATCTCAGTCTTATTGCCCGCCTCAACGGTAGCGGACAACAAAAACTGAGACATGCGTATGGAGGAAACGAATACGCCCAGACTGTTATCCTCCGCACAATCTGGGGACTCTAGTTTTCCTGGCGGCTCCTTTGTTTGTGGTCTCTTGGGTTCTGAGGGACAAACCTTTACAAAATGACCCCTCCCCCCACAACGAAAACAAACCTCTGACCTACAGCGGAACTTAGGAGGATTCACCCGTCTAGTGGCGCCCCCTATTTGCATTGGTTCGACTGGATCATAACAAACCGATCCCTGCCCTATAGAGGCCTCCGTAAAATTTAATAGTCTCTCCCTGAGTCGTCTGTCGATTCTTATGGACAGAGACATAGCAGCCTCCAGAGACCCAGGGACCTCGTATACCGCCAGCGCGTCTTTTAATTTTTCAGACAACCCCTGGCAGAACTGACTCCTAAGGGCCGAGTCGTTCCACAATGTATCAGTAGCCCACCTACGGAATTCGGAACAATATAGTTCAGCAGACCGGTTCTCTTGCCGAAGTCTACGTAGCTTAGACTCAGCCAGTGAGACCCTGTCCGGGTCATCATATACGAGACCCAGGGCTTCAAAAAACTCCTCCACTGATTGTAAGGCCAGAGAGTCTGATGGTAGGGAGAAAGCCCAAGCCTGCGGATCTCCTTGCAGGAGAGAAATTACAATACCCACCCGTTGTTCCTCACCGCCGGAGGATCTAGGGCGTAACCTGAAGAACAATTTGCAAGCTTCTCTGAAGGTAACAAATTGGTCTCTCCCTCCTGAGAACCTATCAGGTAAAGCCACTTTTGGCTCAGGAGTACCTTGGTTTCCCGTAGCAACGGTGGAACCCAAGGATGGCTGCTGCTGCAGCACTGTTGCTTTTAATCCTGCCACTTCAAGGGATAATCCCTGTAATTGTTTCGCCAAAACCGTAACCGGATCCATAGTGGAACAGAAAAATACAAAGCAAAACAGCAAGCAAAAAAAAAAAAAAAGAAATGTCACTTTTTTTTTTTCAAAAGGCCAGATATACTGTCACGACCGCTATCCCAGCAGCAGTCGTGTCGCACCAGACAGAGGGGAAGGGGGACCCTTATCTACGGATGGGAATAGTATGGCCACCCCTGATTAACCCTAAGCTGGCACCTGTCTGCCCTGATACCCTAGACGGGGTGTGAACCCGTGCGGCGAGCTGGATGCCTAAACCCTCCGTCACCCTAAAAAGTCTAGAGTGGGGAACGGCCGATGGGAGCGCTAGTCACCATCACTCATGTCTAGGAGAACAGCAGGGGAAGACAGCCACAAATAAACTATATAAGAGATAAACTTATCCAGTCACGAGCAGAGAAGGTGATCCCAATCACGACAGTCCACACCGGACAAGAGCTCCACAGCAACACCATCAAACGATCACCTTCAAAGGTCAGAATAGAACTGGAAGTGAAGACTATATCTGGCAATGACTGCAAGTGAAAGTGAAACTAATATAGTAGCTGGGAGTGGCAGACAGGACTCACCTGAGAAGGATGCCTACAAACTCCCAGTCAGGACAAAAAGGTTCACAAGGCAAAACCCAGATGACATACCCTGAACCACGGAGCAAACTCACAAGCTATCGCGAGTAGCAAGTCGCTGCGACCTTCTCCTCCCAGACCTGTCTGGATCAGTCACAGTCGTGACACTATTTCTAACCATTGTTCTCCTCCTTTTTGCATATATGTTGTGTCCCACTGTGGGTCTGGGTCAAAGTGTGGCCAGGCGACTTTGTCTCCCAAACACAGTCCTTTGACCATATCCATGTGATAGGGACTATTGTCATCGTCACGTGGAAATGGACTACATGTGTCCATAAACTCTGTCCATCCTGCCAAGTTATCTACCCACGGATTGATGAGGTAGTAATTTGTGGGACTAACCCTTGCAACATATTCTTTACATGTTTCTCCTACATTTGGAGGAGGAAACTCGACTTTTGAACCTTGTCCACCCATAATAATATATGACAATACACAGCAATAGTAACAAGGAGGTATGTCTCTACACTTACCACCCAGACAAGACCTCCGCAAAACAAGACAGATAATCAATAATTGATCTTATCACTTTATTGTAATAGTAATCTTATCTATATGGATCAAACCAAGGTAGGTCAGTCTCCCTGAGACTGTTCTCTTACATGTACCCCTGGTACTAAAAAATCTCTGTCGACAGTTAGATAAAGTAAATAGATCTCCCGGAGATTCTATGGTGTGTCCCTGACACAAAACAACTTACGGAATGGATCTCCCTGAAATCCTATGGTGTGTCCCTGACACAAAACAAATCTCCCTGAGATTTTTTTCCGTGCGTGGCACTCCAAGTGCCGGCCTTATTCATGAAAGTACTCCAAGTACTTATTATAAACTCCCGGAGTCTATTTTTAAGGCTTAACAATGTATCCCGGATACATAATAACAACTCACGGGTAGAGATGTGGCCAGTGCCCTCGGACCGGGTAGTGGACAAAAGGGATGTCTCTCTTACTGGACACGAGGATGGCCTTCTCTATACCGAACGGGGGCCCCCAAACTTAAAGGATTTGGATCTTTCTGGACCTCTATGACCACCTTGGTTTGATGTCACTGACGTCAGGAGAGATGTTTCTCAGTTGGCAATAATAGACACACACACAGGCAATCACTGAGAAACACTCTAATTTTATTATGCTATAGCTTGGCCTTATATAGGCAGTAGAAAAGTTTGCATAACAACAGCGTTAAACCAATCATAAAAGATAAACATTGGTGCTTATACAGATACTACCGGAACATCCTTTTATGGGTACGGTATGTACTACGTCACATATAAGAATGTACGCAGTTGTGCTGAATGACCCTGAATGAGACAGAACATTTGTTCTAGTTCTGGGAGATTCCCAGAATCTGTCCTGAGACAGATAAGTGAACCTAACTCACAGCGGGGGGATGTGAAGTGCGTGGGTGAGATATTATAACAATTCTGTACATCTTAGAGAAGACAAGATGGAGTCACATTTCCCTTCAGGGACATGGTGTCAAAAAAAACAGTCCAGCAAAATCTGCCTTTCAAAAACCGTATGGCATTCCTTTCCTTCTGCGCCCTGCCGTGTGCCCGTACAGCTGTTTACGACCACATATGGGGTGTTTCTGTAAACTACAGAATCAGGCCCATGAATATTGAGTTTTGTTTGGCTGTTAACCCTTGCTCTGTTACTGGGAACAATGGATTAAAATGGAAAATTTGCCAAATAATTTTAATTCTGAAATTTCATCTCCATTTGCCAATAACTCTTGTGGAACACCTAAAGGGTTAACGACGTTTGTAAAATCTGTTTTGAATACCTTGAGGGGTGTAGTTTCTTAGATGGGGTCACTTTTATGGACTTTCTACTCTAGGGGTGCATCAGGGGGGCTTCAAATGGGACATGGTATAAAAAAAAAACTGTCCAGCAAAATCTGCCTTCCAAAAACCGTATGGCATTCCTTTCCTTCTGCGCCCTGCCGTGTGCCCGTACAGTAGTTTACGACCACATATGGGGTGTTTCTGTAAACTACAGAATCACGGCCATAAATATGGAGTTTTGTTTGGCTGTTAACCCTTGCTTTGTAAAAGTTAAAAAAAATATTAAAATGGAAAATCTGCTAAAAAAGTGACATTTTGAAATTGTATCTCTCTTTTCCATTAATTCTTGTGGAACACCTAAAGGCTTAATAAAGCTTGTAAAATCAGTTTTGAAAACCTTGAGGGGTGTAGTTTCTTAGATGGGGTCACTTTTATGGAGTTTCTACTCTAGGGGTGCATCAGAGGGGCTTCAAATGGGACATGGTGTTGAAAAAAAACAGTCCAGCAAAATCTGCCTTCCAAAAACCGTATGGCATTCCTTTCCTTCTACGCACTGCCGTGTGCCTGTACAGTAGTTTACGACCACATATGGGGTGTTTCTGTAAACTACAGAATCAGGGCCATAAATATTGAGTTTGGTTTGGCTGTTAACCCTTGCTTTGTAACTGGAAAAAAGTTATTAAAATGGAAAATCTGCCAAAAAAGGGAAATTTTGAAATGATATCTCTATTTTCCATTAATTCTTGTGGAACACCTAAAGGGTTAACAAAGTTTGTAAAATCAGTTTTGAATATCTTGAGGGGTGTAGTTTCTAGAATGGGGTCATTTTGGGTGGTTTCTATTATGTAAGCCTCGCAAAGTGACTTCAGACCTGAACTGGTCCCAAAAAATTGGGTTTTTGAAAATTTCTAATAAATTTCAAGATTTGCTTCTAAACTTCTAAGCCTTGTAATATCCCCAAAAAACAAAATATCATTCCCAAAAAGATCCAAACATGAAGTAGACATATGGGGAATGTAAAGTAATAACTATATTTAGAGGTATTACTATGTATTATAGAAGTAGAGAAATTGAAACTTGGAAATTTGCAATTTTTAGATTTTTTTGAAAATGTTGTATTTTTTTATAAATAAAAATGATTTTTTTTTACTTCATTTTACCAGTGTCATGAAGTACAATATGTGATAAAAAACTATCTCAGAATGGCCTGGATAAGTCAAAGCGTTTTAAAGTTATCAGCACTTAAAGTGACACTGGTCAGATTTGCAAAAAATAGCCAAGTCCAGAAGGTGAAAAAGGGCCGAGTCCTTAAGGGGTTAATGGGGTAATTATGTGTTATAAATATTAAAGGCAATTGTTCATAATAATCCTAAATGTCAGCTCGTCTCTGCTTGGTAGTTCCCAACTGCCCACAGTTTTGGTGTAATTGGAGACTGCAATGTATTGTGTTGCAAACACATGTCAGGTAAACAAATGCTTCCTTTATTTGAATAGGAAAATAAGAGCTTCCCTCTCAGAAAAGTATTTTCCTATCTAGTAGGTGTTATTACACATAGGGTTTCCTCCGATATTCACTCAACTGCTTCAACAATCTGATGTGACTCACTAGTGTATTGCACAATCAATGAACTCTGGGTTTCCCTATGACTTAAAGTAATTCTACAAAACAAAGCAAATTCCTTAATGATATATTATTTCCCTGTCCCTTCACAATATTAAAATAAACCTAAATGACAGTTACATTTTCACTTTACAAGCTTTTTTGCAGCAAAAGTTTTTATGATGTCCTCTAGATATGAGCTGAGCAAGCTTCGTATGTTATATCCAAAGTCGCTTCGTTCAAAACTTCTGATTAATAGAGATGGCCTTGCGGTTCGCCGGCGGTCGTTTTGTGTGCGATTCGCCGAACATATGGCGATGTACGCATGCGCCATATTCTTTTGCATTGCGCTGAACTTTGACCCATGACACATCCATCAGTTGGGACAGGACAGCCAATTGAGATGTTTCAGCACATGGACACACCCCCACCCTATAACAGAACCCGATCTGGCAGCCATTTTAAATTCTGTGTTTTGCCAGTGTAGGGAGAGGTTGCTTTGTGGAGCAGGGACAGACTGTTAGGGACATTAAAAGCTAGCTAATAGGGCCACAAAAGACCTGTTAAAGAGTCAAGGACTGGTATAGGTGTGCTATCGATAGGTGTGATATACTGAGGGGTGTGATATACTTATAATATACTTTCTAACATAGAAAGTATATTATAGTGCATATGTATTGTGCAGCAGTTGTGTGCGGTTCTTGTGCGATACTGCAGCTATATAGAGGGACAAACGCTATTGGAATAACTAATTGCAGCTGGTGTGATATACCTGTTGCCCCCCCCAAAAAAATGATTGAGGGGTGTGATATACCTATAATATACTTTATAACATAGAAAGTATATTATAGTGCATTTGTATTGTGCAGTAGTTGTGTGCGGTTCTGCTGCGATACCGCAGGTATATAGAGGGACAAGCGTTATTAGAACAACAATTTGCAACGGGTGTGATATACCTGTTGCCCCCAAAAAAACTGATTGAGGGGGCTATACAGGGAGTGCAGAATTATTAGGCAAGTTGTATTTTTGAGGATTAATTTTATTATTGAACAACAACCATGTTCTCAATGAACCCAAAAAACTCATTAATATCAAAGCTGAATATTTTTGGAAGTAGTTTTTAGTTTGTTTTTAGTTTTAGCTATTTTAGGGGGATATCTGTGTGTGCAGGTGACTATTACTGTGCATAATTATTAGGCAACTTAACAAAAAACAAATATATACCCATTTCAATTATTTATTTTTACCAGTGAAACCAATATAACATCTCAACATTCACAAATATACATTTCTGACATTCAAAAACAAAACAAAAACAAATCAGTGACCAATATAGCCACCTTTCTTTGCAAGGACACTCAAAAGCCTGCCATCCATGGATTCTGTCAGTGTTTTGATCTGTTCACCATCAACATTGCATGCAGCAGCAACCACAGCCTCCCAGACACAGTTCAGAGAGGTGTACTGTTTTCCCTCCTTGTAAATCTCACATTTGATGATGGACCACAGGTTCTCAATGGGGTTCAGATCAGGTGAACAAGGAGGCCATGTCATTAGATTTTCTTCTTTTATACCCTTTCTTGCCAGCCACGCTGTGGAGCACTTGGACGCGTGTGATGGAGCATTGTCCTGCATGAAAATCATGTTTTTCTTGAAGGATGCAGACTTCTTCCTGTACCACTGCTTGAAGAAGGTGTCTTCCAGAAACTGGCAGTAGGACTGGGAGTTGAGCTTGACTCCATCCTCAACCCGAAAAGGCCCCACAAGCTCATCTTTGATGATACCAGCCCAAACCAGTACTCCACCTCCACCTTGCTGGCGTCTGAGTCGGACTGGAGCTCTCTGCCCTTTACCAATCCAGCCACGGGCCCATCCATCTGGCCCATCAAGACTCACTCTTATTTCATCAGTCCATAAAACCTTAGAAAAATCAGTCTTGAGATATTTCTTGGCCCAGTCTTGACGTTTCAGCTTGTGTGTCTTGTTCAGTGGTGGTCGTCTTTCAACCTTTCTTACCTTGGCCATGTCTCTGAGTATTGCACACCTTGTGCTTTTGGGCACTCCAGTGATGTTGCAGCTCTGAAATATGGCCAAACTAGTGGCAAGTGGCATCTTGGCAGCTGCACGCTTGACTTTTCTCAGTTCATGGGCAGTTATTTTGCGCCTTGGTTTTTCCACACGCTTCTTGCGACCCTGTTGACTATTTTGAATGAAACGCTTGATTGTTCGATGATCACGCTTCAGAAGCTTTGCAATTTTAAGAGTGCTGCATCCCTCTGTAAGATATCTCACTATTTTTGACTTTTCTGAGCCTGTCAAGTCCTTCTTTTGACCCATTTTGCCAAAGGAAAGGAAGTTGCCTAATAATTATGCACACCTAATATAGGGTGTTGATGTCATTAGACCACACCCCTTCTCATTACAGAGATGCACATCACCTAATATGCTTAATTGGTAGTAGGCTTTCGAGCCGTTACAGCTTGGAGTAAGACAACATGCATAAAGAGGATGATGTGGTCAAAATACTCATTTGCCTAATAATTCTGCATGTAGTGTATACCTGCTTCCACAAAATACTGAGTAAGGAGTTTGATATACATGCTTCCACAAAATACTGATTGAGGGGTGCAATATGCTGTGTTATGGACCATTAAGACAAAATGGATACTTGCTTGTTGAGAACTATGTTTAGCTAAGATGGCGGCCAGGCATTCAGCCAACGCCTATAAACTAGAATCTTACTTTGTGTTTTATGTGCTTCTTTGTGGTTTCCGTTCAGCTTAGGCAAGCAGTTTCAAAGAAAGAAGAAGTAACGGCTTCACCCACCAGCAGGGGGGGCGGGGGGAACTTCCTCTTGTCATCGATGTTACAGAAAATATAGAGTTTATAGCCAATAGAAAAGATACACACCACCTTACACCCCCCAATCCTTTCCGTCCTATATACTGTCTGCTGTTCCGCAAATAAACCAGAGATGCTGTTATAACCCCTATATGTGTGTTGTCTCAGTTTGATCTCTCCGTGCACGTACATTAACCAATTTGGAGCAGTACATCAACCGAACTGGCAGTTTGACCAGAACCAGAACAATTTGGAGCCCAGCGTGGGGCTCGAGGATTGGACCCTCTGTTCTTGTACCCCCAGAGACCAGACCAGGAGAGGCGCACTAACAGACACCGCGATCGCAACCCGTAATACGAGGTAAGAAAATTTAGTCATCTTGCCTATAAAGTGTCCCCTGGTGTAGCCTCTTGGTGTTCGTCTGAGGGAGGGGTGCGGCAGCAGTCTGGGACGTCCTCGAGGGCATGAAAGTTAGAACCCATTAAGTTTTTTAAAGTCTTGATGTACTGTGTTGTGCCTATAAGTTGTGAAGAGCCTGTTGACAAGTATCACTGACTGAGACACAGAGTTCTCCTATTTGCCTGTATCGGAGTTCAGCCCGGCATCTGACTCAAATCTCCATAAAGGGGACAGAAGGGGGAGAGAGGTCTGCGGTAGCCCAGAGTATGCTGACCGGGACTCAAAGGTCTTCACATCAAGTGATTACTCTATACAGAGGACTTTAGACAGCTTCAGTAGGTGTGAGAGATAATGGTAAATTAGAAAAGTGTCCCGAAGGGCTACTGTTCACCTGAACAGTACGTGCGGACAGGAGAGGCAAACGTTTCATAGAAGGATTAACTAAGTTGGAGAAGAATTATAGTGTTTGTAAAGGAGGCATCCTATGTACTGCCACCTGGCAAGTGCTGTTAAATGAGAAGAGAGGGAAGTTAGAGGATGATAAATTGACAGACATGGTCCGTGTGTGGTTGGACTGTAGTAAATAATTTGAACTGACCGGGGGGGGGGAATTTTGATGAGAAAAGACAGAGATATTTCTGTAAACCTGATGTTGCATTGATACATAACTTGCCACCGCCCTATAATGGCGCCGGGAAGAAAGCAGGTGGGTGGACCTGCAAAACATGTGGTCAACAGAATCCCTCCTCCCGTGATACGTGCCTTCCCTATTGGGCTCCCCGCCCACAAAACCACACCTTGGTAATTACCCTCTGGCACGTTCCAGCACTTCCCGTGTTAGCTACAGCGCCATCTTGTCCCCAGCCAACGCCCATGAACAGACCTTTAATATCATTCGGTCTGGACCCCCCGTCATTCCTAAGTCACCCTTACCCCTTCCTACTGCTATTTTGTACCCCATGGTCAACCCGGACGGTACATTCATGCTGCCCCACACACCTGCCACCCTTACTCCTATAATGGTGGGGGGGCAACCTGATAAAGCAGAACAGGGGGATGCAGGCGGTGCTGCAGAATCCAATATGGGCATACAAAATGCACCGGGTGATATGCAGACTCCTCCGCGGGGTACCCCAACAGACTACGGTGATCCGCCAACTTTATCCCTGGCACCACAGTGGACTGTACCCATGGTCGTGCACCCATCACGACGTTCACAAGATCAAATACTGCAGGGTCAGATTACAGAGTTACAAAAGTAAAAAAGAACTTACAGAAAATTGAGCAGGGAAACCCAGAGACACTGAAAGAAGCCCTAGCACTTAACCGGCCACAGGGACCACCAAAATATATGTCTTTCACCCCACAACAGTTATTCACCATAGTGAATTTACTGCCTGACCCTGAGACCCACCCCATGCCCTTTTTCAGGAATTTGTTCCAAGTGCATCAAACCTATGGGTGCACATGGTCAGACCTCCAAAGTATAGTGGAAAACAAGACAGGTGAATATTCCTCACTGATAATGGATCAAATCCACACCCCTGAACTGAAGGGTGATAAATTTGACCCCCGGGATCATGAGTCTGGGGAATACTTTATAGAACAACTACAGAAATTGGCAAAAGCAAGATTAGCAGACCAATCTACCACATTACAAGATTTGACACAGGAAAAATTTGAAACTGTCGAGAAATTTGCTCAGATGATTAAACAAAGTTACAAAGACATGGGTTTTAGTCAGAATGAGCCTGTCCATCTGAGACACTTGGCCCGCTCGTTTGTCGATGGTCTACGACCAGAGATAAGCAAAGCCCTTGTGACCTGTCGCCCCGAGTGGAAATCCCTAACACTAGACATGTTGGAGCAGATTGCAAAGGGTCTAGAGAGTAACACAAAGAAAACCTGTGCTGCTGTGATAGCTGTAATGTCAGGAGAAGATGGTGGAGAACACCCACCACCTTATGTCTGTTATGGGTGCGGCAAGCCCGGACACATCAAATGGCACTGCCGTAGCAAACATCAGTGGCCAACCAATCAACGGCGACAGGGGGGCACTCAGCCCCCTTCATCGCAATAGGACGCTGACAAACCAGTGCAGGGAGGGGACATTCCATGTATGACATTCTCTACCCCTCCTAACGGTACCGCCCCTCGAGTGACTCTCGAGGTGGCAGGGAAGGAACTTTCATTTATTGTAGACACTTGTGCAGCCCGCACTGTATTATGGGAGACTGCCGTACCTCCTTCTTGGCTCACTGACATTCAATTACCCTGTTCTGGACTAGAGGGGGTTGTGCAACATAACCCCGTGACCAAGCCACTCTCAGTCACTTCCCCTAGATTCTCCCGGACTAAAAACCCCCAACTCCACCTCCCTGCAGGAGTCATGTAGCAGTTTGTTGTCAGCCAAACATGCCCCTTCAATCTGTTAGGCTCTGATTTTCTTCAGAAAATCCAGGCTAACATACAGTTAAAAGAGGATAGAACGGTCACCCTCGGTACAGCCCTACACCCGGAAGATACTTGCCTCCTTATGATGGCATTAACCACACTTCAGGACGCTGACTTATATGAGCAAGGGGATTCGCTGCAAACCATTTTGCACCTTATCCACGATACTCTCTGGGCCAAAGGACCCCAGGATATCGGACGCCTCAATGTCCCACCAGTCATTGTGACCCTAAAGGACCCCAAGGTCCTGCCGTACAAAGAGCAATATCCACTTTCTATCTCACAACAGGATGCTATTACCCTCCAGGTGCAGGCCTTCCTGCAGAATGGGGCAATCAAGATCACTACCTCTCCCTGTAACTCACCCCTTTACCCAGTTCGGAAGAAAAGGGAGAGAGGACAGCCTCCAACATACCGCATGGTGCAGGACCTCCGAGCTGTCAATGAGGTTACTGTTCTTGAGACACCTATTGTCCCCAACCCGCACACACTCCTTGCTGGCATTCCACCCACTGCCACTACTGTCACTGTCATTGATCTGGCCGATGCATTCTTTTCTATTACCTTACATGAGAAATGTCAGTTTCTTTTTGCTTACACACATGCAGGCAAACAGTACACCTGGGCTGTTATGCCTTAAGGGGCCCAAAACAGCCGTTCCTGCTTCTGCAAGGCTATATCCTCTGTTCTGCAACCCTGGCAAGCAGATCACCCGGATGTAGAACTCTGTGCGGTCTCTCCCCAATACTGCATGACTAAGTCTGTCTCACTTCTCCAGTTCCTAGCCTCCACTGGTAGTCGAGTATTACAAGCCAAACTACAACTGTGTCTCTCCAAAGTTGTCTTCCTAGGTCAGTGATGGCGAACCTTTTAGAGACCTAGTGCCCTAACTGCAACCCAAAACCCACTTATTTATCGCAAAGTGCCAACACGGCAAGTTAACCTGAATACTACAGTCCAATATAGTATATCTGCCATGTGCTTTATCATTTAGCTATAATACCTGACTACATTCAAGCACTGCCTGTGCTGTTGATAGTGCGCGCTGTGCTGGTGAATGGCACGAAAATTCTAAGGCATATTGGTACGCCTTACACTTTTTACAGGGCGTGGGTGCCCCCAGAGAGGGCTTTGAGTGCCGCCTATGGCACCCGTGCCATAGGTTTGCCACCACTGTCCTAGGTCATTGTATCTCTCAAGGTCACAAGCACCTAACTGAGGCCAGGAAGAAGGCTATCTCTGACATCCAACTCTTTGACACCTCTCATCAACTGCAAACCTTTCTGGGACTCATCTCCTACTGCAGGCCCTGGATCTCTGATGCTTCTGTCCTCATGCAGCCCTTATATGACTGTATACCTCGCAATGCTGCTACTCCTTTCCAGATGACAATGGAGGCCGGAGAAGCTTTTCAGTCATTGAAGGCCGCCATTGCATCTGCCCCTGCTCTTGGCATCCCCAACTACAACCTTCCTTTCTGACTGTATGTCATGGAACGCCAAGGTCTCGCCACTGGAGTCCTCACTCAAACTCATGGTGGCCGCAATCGACCCTTGGATTACTATTCTAAGCGTCTTGACCTGGTAGCCAGAGCCGCCCCTTCCTGCGTCAGAGCTGTCCATGCCGCCAGCTTTCTTCTAGACGTCACATCTGACGTTGTGCTGGGTCATCCCCTCACTATTCTGGCTCCCCATGACATTTCTGCCATCCTCCAGCAGACTCAAGCTAAACATCTTACTCCACAGTGCCACCTCCGGCTTCAGTGTAGTCTGCTCCTGCCAGATAATGTCACCATTCATAAATGCCACATCCTCAATCCTGCTGCACTCCTTCCTCTTCCAAGGGGGGAGTATACTAGAGGTTCTGAAGATTTTATTGATCTACATGCTGAAGAGGATCTTCAGGAAGAAGAACTATGGGCCTCAACCGACTCTTTTTACAAGGAAGAAGAACATGATTGCATCACGATGGAAGCTGAAGTAGGGACACCACCATCAGTCCAAGACACTCTTCTGACAAACCCTCATTGGACTCTCATTGTGGACGGCTCAAGGTACGCCGATGACAAGGGGAAGTTTCATACAGGCATGGCAGTCACTAGTGAGCAAGAAGTGCTGTGTGCAAGACAATTGCGCCCAGACCAGTCAGCACAAGAGGCTGAACTCATTGCCCTCACTGAAGCCTGCCTCATGGCAAAAGACTCTACCGCCAATATCTACACAGATTCTAGATATGCTTTTGGAGTGGTTCATGACTTTGGACTAATATGGAAGGCCCGGGATTACATCACAGCCGCTGGAACCCCAATTAAGAATGCTGCAGCAGTAGAGGCCCTAATGGCAGCAGTACTCCTGCCCACCCAAGTGGCAGTGATCAAAGTAAAGGCCCATACTCAAGCTGACACCCCTGAGGCCAGAGGAAACGCCCTAGCTGACCAAGCAGCCAAGGAAGCAGCAGTAAAAGAGGAAAGAGTCCAGTCAGACCAGATTATGGTAACACAGGAAGACCTGGAACAAGAAGAAATCACATGGGACCTGTTAGCGGTTTTCTTCCGGCAGGTTTATGCTGGTATAAGATGAGGCATCAGACCTCCAACCCGTGAATATTTCCCTGTGCAACGAATATCCCATTTGCTTCTGATCAGAGAGATAAATAACCAGCCCAGACCGAACTTAGGTTGTTAAATATCTGACATCTTTATTTTTCAGCACATACTTATAGGGCTTTTTGGGGGTGGGCGCATATTGTCTCTCAAGATCCAATTGGAACAATCCTGGTATTTCTAAAGAGGCCTTGGGAACATGTGTTGTCAAAATACAGTTGAAACTTTGTTAAACAATGCTGGTATCTGCTATATACAATACTTGCAAAAGAGCTATTTTACATTGAACAGGTTTTCCTCTATATGCTAACAAGTTGAATAGGGTATCTCAGTTCGTTTCATTGTATGTGAGGTGAGATGTTAAATAGCTCCTTTGTTCAGAGATGCTGCTATTGTGTCCAGCACTGGCAGAGGGTGTGATATGTGCTAATTCGATGTGCTGCATGCCACAAGAGATGAGGCTTGTATAATATATGTCTTATCTGTGATGTATCAAAAGTAAGATTTATGAAAATCCCTTTCAGGACCTACTGAAACAAATGCACAAACAGGCTACTCCCAGGGAAAAGGAAATCTGGCTGAAAGAATCAGCTCTCGAAGAAGAATCTGGACTATGGACACAAGGATAGAGAGTATGCCTACCTAGAGCTCTTTATCCCCTAATAGCCTCAGTGGCCCATGGGTCCACCCACTAATCCAAAACCATCATGAAAGAACTAATTGACAAAATATGGGTGGCCCCAGGGATAACCCCTGTCCTGGTGAGACATACTCAAGCGTTTCTCATCCGGCAGAACCGAGCCCACTCCCCGAAAATGTCTCCCAAAAGCCTTATATCCCTTTCAGAGGATACAAATCGACCATATCCAGATGCCCATGTGCCAAGGGTTTTATTATGTGCTAGTAGTGATAGACTTGTTCTCTGGGTGGCCAGAAGCCTACCCCGTCCGAAACCAGACAGCAACCACTACTGCTAAAAAACAAATGCAGGAAACTGTTTGTAGGTTCGGAGTACCTGAGGTCATTGAGAGTGATCAGGGCCCAGCATTCACTGCTAGTCTAACCCAAGAGGTATGGAAGATGGTAGGGTCACACCTAGCGTATCATACCCCATACAGGCCCAAAAGCAGTGGCAAAGTCGAAAGATTGAACGGGGTGTTGAAATCTAAAATGCTGAAGATGACCAGGGAGACAGGGCTTGATTGGGTTCAGTGTTTGCCTATAACCCTCTTTTCAGTTAGGCATACACCAAGGCCCCCACACAAACTAACCCCATATGAGATATGGGACAGGGCCAAGAATGGGACAGTATTTCCCACAACAGTTACAAATGCATTATGAATCTGTTGCAAAATACCGTATGTGATAGCCTTAAGCAAGAAATTGTCTAATATACATGCACAAGTTTTCTCTTCCATTCCAGATCCTGACTCCCTAGATGGAAGCCACACTCTCAAACCTGGAGAGTGGGTGGTGGTCAAGAAACACATCAGAAGCACCCTCGAACCACAATACGAGGGACCCTACCAGGTGTTGCTGAC
This sequence comes from Bufo bufo, assembly GCF_905171765.1. NCBI lineage: Eukaryota > Metazoa > Chordata > Amphibia > Anura > Bufonidae > Bufo > Bufo bufo. The sequence continues at coordinate 162,949,201 of NC_053390.1, read as the reverse complement.
CACCCCAACCTCTGTGAAACTCGAAGGGAGACCCACCTGGATCCACACTTCACATTGTAAAAGAGTAAAGACTGTCCCATCGACCCGGGAACCATAAGCCATGAGGATTCACATACTTATCATGACTTTGACAGTAGGCATATCTGCAGTATTCACGCCACTGGGTGATGAGTGGGACAATTCACTGATACGGCACCATCAAATTTTAGTCCAGGGGTTGAAGGAGACTGAAACTCTGAGAGATTGTTGGATCTGTACCCACAGTCCCGTGAGTTCAACCAGTATGCCTTATTTTGCAATACCCCTGGAACTTTCTGAACTGATTGACCTGGCTAACTCTACCATCTTTCTCACCATCAAATTTTAGTCCAGGGTTTGAAGGAGACTGAAACTCAGAGAGATTGTTGGATCTGTACCCACAGTCCCATGAGTTCAACCAGTATGCCTTATTTTGCAATACCCCTGGAACTTTCTGAACTGATTGACCTGGCTAACTCTACCATCTTTCTCACCAGCATACACCAAGTTAAATCCAGTACACACAAGGACAGGGAAGTGTCCTTACCTGTCGCAGGGTGGGCAGATGCCCCATGGCTCATGATAAACAGATCAGGACCCTCGGTAGATTATAGCTCTACTCCCTGGCAAGAGGGATACTGGGCTAATGTCACATGTTTTCCTAGCTGGACACACTGTTATTGTCTCCAAGTACAAACCAAAGGTATGACATTTAGTCCACACATACACTCAGGTTGCAATGACTCAAAAACAGACAGCCACCTGCAGTGTATTGGTGTAGATGCTGTGAATGGAAAAGACCTGCCCTGTAACAACTGTACTGTATAGGATCTGACAGGCATATTAGCTAACAACACTGAAGTTCAGTCAAAAGGATATGAGCTGACGAAAGGGATACAATTAGCCAAACTAATTACCCAATTATTCAATAGCACAGCAGTGGAAGTTCCAGAAGACATATACTTAGTTTGTGGACACAAAGCGTACAAATGGTTACCCGAGAATGTCACAGGAGTGTGCACCATCGCCAGGCTTACTCCTGCCACCTTTATAGTACCACACTCGGAAATTGACATAAATGCAGTACCTAAACACACCTTGTATCGTAGGGCCAAAGATAACACACCCAGACCAAATGGCAAGCCACATGTAGTTGATATGAGCATTTCCAACAAAATTGTTAGTTCCATCTTCGTATATCCCATGATAATGCAGATGTGGGATCATCTGGTAGTAGCAACAGACTACCTAGATGACCAAATATGGGAAGTGATGAGACTTATGAATACCTCGACCATTGTGCAAAACCAGTTATTCATTGTCACTAACCAACACACATTAGTTCTAGATTATGTTACAGCTAAAGATGGAGGTATGTGCCAGGTTGTGGGACCCGCTTGTTGCCATTACATAGACCCACAGGGTAATTTGCAAGTTAAGGTGGGTCTAGAGAAAATGGCGGATCTAAGGGATAAATGGCTGGACTCACATAAAGCTGATAAAGATACATGGTGGTCTGAGTCCTTCTCTTTCCTTAACCCCGACAACTGGTTTAAAGGTATTGGGGGTTGGCTCATGGGAATTGTCCAAGTAATATTGCAGGTAGCCCTAATAATATTAGTGATATATGGAGTGATTAAGCTTGTTCTTATTTGTGTGAGCCGCCTTTCAAAAAGAATGAAGAAAACTTATGAACGACCTATCATGCTTCTCTACGATGAGGAAGAACAGAAGGAAACATCACTCAACACAGCTCCCCCTCCTCACTATGATGCCTGGCTGAGATAGGGTGAGATGAGTCCCAGGGTATTACCACAAGTCCGAGCAACCGGGAGCCTACCTAGAAGGGGTAGGTTGTCGCCACTGCGGGTGAAGAGGATACGAATGGTATGCCCAGGGGATTCGCTAGGCGAGGGAAAGTCTACAATCAAGTTTCCAAGGGGGGACTGTTATGGACCATTAAGACAAAATGGATACTTGCTTGTTGAGAACTAAGTTTAGCTAAGATGGCGGCCAGGCATTCAGCCAACGCCTCTAAACTAGAATCTTACTTTGTGTTTTATTATGTGCTTCTTTGTGGTTTCCATTCAGCTCAAGCAAGCAGTTTCAAAGAAAGAAGAAGTAACGGCTTCACCCACCAGCAAGGGGGCAGGGGGGAACTTCCTCTTGTCATCGATGTTACAGAAAATATAGAGTTTATAGCCAATAGAAAAGATACACACCACCTTACACCCACCACTCCTTTCCGTCCTATATACTGTCTGCTGTTCCGCAAATAAACCAGAGATCCTGTTATAACCCCTAGCTGTGTGTTGTCTCAGTTTGATCTCTCCGTGCACATACATTAACCAATTTGGAGCAGTACATCAACCGAACTGGCAGTTTGACCAGAACCAGAACACCTGCTTCCACCAAATATTGATTCAGGGGTTCTATATACCTGCTTCCACAAAATACAGATTGAGGGGTCCGACATACCTGCTTCTATAAAATACTAATTAGGGTGTTCTAATACCTGCTTCCACAAAATACTGATTGAGGGGTGCGATATACCTGTTTCCACCAAATATTGATTGAGGCCTGCGATATTCCAGCTTCCACAAAATACTGATTAAGGGGTTTGATATACCTGCTTCCACAAAATACAGATTGAGGGGTGCGATATACCTGCTTCCACTAAATATTAATTGAGGCCAGCGATACACTGGCTTCCACAAAATAATGATTGAAGGGTGCGCTATACCTGCTTCCACCAAATATTGATTCAGGTGTTCTATATACCTGCTTCCACCAAAAACCGATTAAGGGGTTTGATATACCTGCTTCCACAAAATATAGATTGAAGGGTGTAATATACCTGCTTTCACCAAATATTGACTCAGGTGTTCTATATACCTGTTTCCACAAAATACTGATTGAGGGGTGCGATATACCTGCTTCTACAAAATACAGATTAAGGGGGTTCTATATACCTGCTTCTGCAAAATACTGATTGAGGAGTGCGATATACCTGCTTCCACAAAATACTGATTGAAGGGTGCGATATACCTGCTTCCACAAAATACTGAATATGGGGTTTGATATACCCGCTTCCGCAAAATACAGATTGAGGGGTGCGATATACCTGTTTCCACAAAATACTTATTGAGGGGTGCAATATACCAACTTCTACAAAATACTGAGACAACTTTTGTCTCCGCTTCAAAATCATCTTCTGAGCGGAAACATAACGGACCCCATTATAGTCTATGGGGTCTTAAGGGCTCAGTTTGACTCAGTTTGGCGTCAGTTATGTGCCTTTTCCGTCCTTTCCGTTCTCCTGCTCCTAAACGGAGCAGGAGAACGGAAAGGCTGAACGATGATGTGAACGAAGCCTAAAATTTCTCAGTGGTCCGCAGGCTGGCTCCCTCTCATAGTTCATAATCTCCTACTGTTTATATTTCTTCACAGCAGTATTTTAGACACTATTAGTCTATAGTAAATTCAACCTCAAGCGCTCTGGCTGATACTTAATATCTATCCTTATATTTAACTCAAATTTACTCCTATTAAGGAGCACCCTGCCTGCCTACCACTGATTCTAAAAACACACAGCGTCTTCAGGGGATAATTGGGACTGTATATAGGAGGGAGCTAAAGGAAAAGGAGTTTTTTAAACATGTTATTTACATGGGACTATATGTTAGAGGGAGCTGAAAGGAGGGGAGTAATTTTACTTAGATGGGACTGAATGTTGAACGCAGCTAAAGGGAGAGGAGCAATGCTAATCATGTTATCTACATGGGACTGTATGTTGGAGGGAGCTGACAGGAGGGAAGTGATGTTAATCATGTTATTTACATGGGACTATATGTTGGAAGGAGCTGAAAGAAGGGGAGGGATGTTATTTACATACAATTTTATCTTGGAGGGAGATAAAAGGAGAGAGTAATGTTATTTACATAGGACTGTATGTTTCAGGGAGAGTAGAGAGGCTATTTACATGGAAATGTATGTTGGAGGGACTCGAGGGAGGTTAGTGATGTTATTTACATGGGGATGTTATCACGGTGTCATCTGTGGTTTTACATAGGACTGCACTGCAGATTCTGGTGCCTGAATTCCGGAACCCAACCCTTGAAAGGCAACCATAGTGGCCCTCCGTGAAAAAGAGTTTGACAGCCCTGTATTAGACTGTGTTTGCACGTGCCATGTTTTTTTCCATTGTACTGAATGCCAACGGTGGCTAAACATGGCACTGTTGTGAATAGAGTTTTACGAAATCCCATTGTCATGGCATATTTAAAAAAAAATGGCAGTATTCAGGGGATCCTGCAGATTTTTAAAATCGCAGTCTGCCCATTGTGATTTAAAATGTTCTTGGAACATTGGGAGAGATTAAAAGGTTAGTCCCATCCTGGACATTCCCCCTAATGTCTCATAGGTGCTGGTCCCACCTCAGGAACCCATACTTATACTTAGCACAGAGCCCGCAAAGTGCCAGAGGGCACTTTAATTTCTATGGGACTGACGAAAACCTATTTCCGTAAGTCCCATAGAAGTCAATAGAGCAGTGGCCATGCTCATTCATTTCAATGGGACTTTCAATAGCCGAGCACACCACTCAGTTATTTTCGGCAGTCCCATAGAAATGAATGGACCTGCACCTAACAGACATTAGGGGCTTTTCCTAGCGACATACCCCAATGTCCAAGATGGGCCAACCCATAAAAAGGTGCTGCCACATTTATTTTGCTTTTATTTTGTGTCTTGAAAAAAACGCCATGAAATTCATGTATTTTACAAGCTTTTTTTGGGTGGCATTTTTAGTCACATATTTTAGTTGGTTTTTTTTTCTGCCCTTTTTTTTGCTAGAGAGAAGTCTACAGGGAAACTCTACACCAACAGCATGCTGCAATTTAAAAAGAAACACCAAGGGATACTACTGTACATACAAAGCATTGTTTATAGGATGTTTTATGTTTTCCTATTGACCAAAATCATCTGATCATGGTGTTTTTTGTGTCCAAAATAAAAAATTCTAAAAAAAAACATGGCAATTTTGAAAAACAAAACAGCTATGTTCGAAATCAACATTACTACATGCTGTGTTTCAGCTTTACTTTAGGGTCCATGCTAAACAGCATTAAAAAATGTCTACAAAGGGTACATGGCTTAAAAAGGAGGTATGGTTTTAAATGTGCCAAAACTGTGGCACAAAAAATTGGTCTAAACTAAGCGATCCAAGTTGCTGGTGTAAGGTCCCCTCCTGTCCATTGTGTCTATGGTAGCTTCTGTAAAGCATACCTTTAAATGCTGTTAACAACTGGGACAAGATGTTTTCCCCCATAATTACATTTTGGAAATCAGAAAATAAGAACAGATTACACTGCGTGCAGAATTATTAGGCAAATGAGTATTTTGACCACATCATCCTCTTTATGCATGTTGTCTTACTCCAAGCTGTATAGGCTCAAAAGCCTACTACCAATTAAGCATATTAGGTGATGTGCATCTCTGTAATGAGAAGGGGTGTGGTCTAATGACATCAACATCCTATATTAGGTGTGCATAATTATTAGGCAACTTCCTTTCCTTTGGCAAAATGGGTCAAAAGAAGGACTTGACAGGCTCAGAAAAGTCAAAAATAGTGAGATATCTTGCAGAGGGATGCAGCACTCTTAAAATTGCAAAGCTTCTGAAGCGTGATCATCGAACAATCAAGCGTTTCATTCAAAATAGTCAACAGGGTCGCAAGAAGCGTGTGGAAAAACCAAGGCGCAAAATAACTGCCCATGAACTGAGAAAAGTCAAGCGTGCAGCTGCCAAGATGCCACTTGCCACCAGTTTGGCCATATTTCAGAGCTGCAACATCACTGGAGTGCCCAAAAACACAAGGTGTGCAATACTCAGAGACATGGCCAAGGTAAGAAAGGCTGAAAGACGACCACCACTGAACAAGACACACAAGCTGAAACGTCAAGACTGATTTTTCTAAGGTTTTATGGACTGATGAAATGAGAGTGAGTCTTGATGGGCCAGATGGATGGGCCCGTGGCTGGATTGGTAAAGGGCAGAGAGCTCCAGTCCGACTCAGACGCCAGCAAGGTGGAGGTGGAGTACTGGTTTGGGCTGGTATCATCAAAGATGAGCTTGTGGGGCCTTTTCGGGTTGAGGATGGAGTCAAGCTCAACTCCCAGTCCTACTGCCAGTTTCTGGAAGACACCTTCTTCAAGCAGTGGTACAGGAAGAAGTCTGCATCCTTCAAGAAAAAACATGATTTTCATGCAGGACAATGCTCCATCACACGCATCCAAGTACTCCACAGCGTGGCTGGCAAGAAAGGGTATAAAATAAGAAAATCTAATGACATGGCCTCCTTGTTCATCTGATCTGAACCCCATTGAGAACCTGTGGTCCATCATCAAATGTGAGATTTACAAGGAGGGAAAACAGTACACCTCTCTGAACAGTGTCTGGGAGGCTGTGGTTGCTGCTGCACGCAATGTTGATGGTGAACAGATCAAAACACTGACAGAATCCATGGATGGCAGGCTTTTGAGTGTCCTTGCAAAGAAAGGTGGCTATATTGGTCACTGATTTGTTTTTGTTTTGTTTTTGAATGTCAGAAATGTATATTTGTGAATGTTGAGATGTTATATTGGTTTTAGTGGTAAAAATAAATAATTGAAATGGGTATATATTTGTTTTTTGTTAAGTTGCCTAATAATTATGCACAGTAATAGTCACCTGCACACACAGATATCCCCCTAAAATAGCTAAAACTAAAAACAAACTAAAAACTACTTCCAAAAATATTCAGCTTTGATATTAATGAGTTTTTTGTGTTCATTGAGAACATGGTTGTTGTTCAATAATAAAATTAATCCTCAAAAATACAACTTGCCTAATAATTCTGCACTCCCTGTAGTAAAAAAAAGGATGTGTCACTATCTGGTGTTACACAATTAGCAGGATAAAAAAATGGTGACACATTGTGACACACCTGTCTCTGACTGGTTCCTTCCTACCTCCACCTTAGGGCTCATGCACACGAATGTGTGATGCCCGTTGCCGTATTGTGTACCGCATTTGTGGATCCGCAATACACGGGCTCCGTCGCAGATGCGGACCCATTCACCTCAATGGGTCCGCAAATCCGGAGATGCGGAACGGTGCAGAAGGAAATCATGGAACAGAACACTACGGAAGCACTACGGAGTGCTTCCTTAGGGTTTTGTTCCATACTTCCGTTCCGCAAAAAGATAGAACTTGCTCTATCTTTTTGCAGAACAGACTAATGAAGACCCATTCAAGTTGAACGGGTCTCAATTCATCCCAGTGGACGTACGGAGGTTGCCCGTGCATTGCGGACCGCAATGCACGGAACGTCCCACCTATGGCCGTGTGAATGAGCCCTTAGAGTGGGTAACCGTTCATACCATTAAGGGACAAAAATATATTTTCTGTAAGGTCTGAACCCTCAAATCTATGTAACAGAGCAGGAGGAGCTGAGCAGATTGATATATATTGTAGTTTTTTGGTAAAAGATTCAGTATAACGTGTAATTTATTGATCTAAATCTCTGCTCATTCTGAGCTTTGGAGTCCGCTGTATGACTGTCAATTATTTAATAGGACCAGCCACTGGACTCCTAGTTAGAGCAATATACTGAATCTTTTCCTGTACAACTAGATATCAATCTGCTCAGCTCCTCTTGCTTTACAACAGGATACATGCAGAACAGAGTGCATTTACAATGTGACGGGTTCCCTTTAAGAAAGTAATCTGCCTGTATATGAGTACAGATAAGATAATATAAGAAGTAGATTGACGCTCTTTTATAACATTACATGTAGCAGATTATCATACAATTTTACTATCCTCAAAAATAGATCCCATGTTTATAGTAATGTGTTGCTGACAAATAAGCATTTTATGCCCACATAAAAGATACAATCCATGTAAAAGGGCCTGAACCTTATATTTACTTTTGACTTTACTTTGTATATTTTTTTATCTCTCAGTTATCTGATATGGGTTATACTAAAATATTTTGTTTTTCCTTCATGTCGTTACTTTTCAGGTTTTTCAGGCTTCACTCATACAAAGATCACAATTAGAGATGGACGAATTTTTAAAAAATTTGATTCGGCCGGTTCGCCAAATTTTTCGGAAAAATTAGCTTCGATACAAATTTATTGCCGGCGAATTTCATTAAAAAAAGTCTAATTCTGGGCTGCAGAGATCCTTTATAGGGGTGTAGAACACTGTGCCTTGCAGTAACACGCATAGGGAGTATGCTGTGGTAGTAAAATAATACTGTGAGTCAGTATGACATGCAGATGACAGGCGTCGCTCTTAGAATCACTACACACTTCACTTATTTGGGCAGTCACAGGGCAAAAACTGACCAAAAAAACTTAAGTATCAACTCAAGAAGCGCACTCCTTTTACACCATCGTCAGCTGATTCCACATAGATGTCTACAGAATCTCTTCTATTAAACGCCTATACAAGTAGAGCCCCCCTCTACAGAGTGGAGAGGGTGTCAGCAGTAAGTTTGTGTTGACGTCACTGATTCATTTTTCCCTTCCTCTGATCTGTCAGAACAATAACCCACAAAAAACGGATCCTGTCTGTGGAGCATACGCCTCGGTCAGCATTTGCTCAATAATCCATCAGTATTGCTAATGCCAAAAAAAAACAGGAATGGATCTAAAACAGAGATGACACGTGAATGGAATATTTGCATGTCTTCTCTGTTTTGTACCCACTCCTGCTTTTGGCTACCAAATCATAAGCCAATTCTGATAGGACCATACAGGCCTTACAGCTGCTACACAGACAGGATCTGTTGTGCATCTCATTTTTCCTTCCTTCTGACAGATCAGAAGAAAGGTCAAATAAATCATGATAGCGAGGCCGAAAGGCAAAATAGTGGCCCAGTCATGAAGTGGGGAGGGTGGGAACAGCATGAGAAGTCCACAGAGTGGACCTATGAAATAGTGGAGATGGAAGCAGAATGAGGAGACCACAGAGTGGCCCAATGACACAGTCTAGAGTTGGCTGCAGTATGAGGAGGCCACCGAGAGGCACAATGACAGAGTCTGGAGGTGGAGGCAGCAGCAGCAGCATCAGAAGAAGCCACCGAGTGGCACAACGACAGAGTATGGAGTTGGCAGCAAGCAGTATGAGGAGGCCACAGAGTGGAACAATGACAGAGTCTTCAGTTGACAACAATATGAGGAGGCCAACTAGTGGCACAATGAAAGAGCGTGGAAGTGGCAGCAGCATCAGTAGGAGGCCACCGAATGGCACAATGACAGAGTAAGGAGTTGGCAGCACTATGAGGAGAACACAGAGTGGCACAATGACAGAGTCTTGAGTTGGCAGCAATATGAGGAGGCCGACGAGTGGCACAATGACAGAGTGTGGATGTGGCGGCATCAGCAGCATCAAGAGGAGGCCACAGAGTGCATAATGACAGGGTATTGAGTCGGTAGCAGCATGATGAGCCCACAGAGTGGCATAATGACCGAGCCTGGAGGTAGCGGCAGCAGAAGCATCAGGAGGAGGCCAAAGAGTTGCAAGGTGACATAGTGCGGATAGGGCCGCAGCAGCAGCATCAGGATACCAAACAGTGGCAAGGTGACATAGTGTCGATACGGCAGCAGCATCAGGATTCAACAGAGTGGCAAGGTGACATAGTGTGGATAAGGCAGCAGCAGCATCAGGATACCAAACAGTTGCAAGGTGACATAGTGTGGATATGGCAGCAGCAGCATCAGGATACCGCAGAGTGGAAAGGTGACATACTGTAGTGTGGATAAGGCAGCAGCATCAGGATACCAAACAGTGGCAAGGTGACATAGTGTGGATACGCCAGCCGCACAGTATCAGGATTCAACAGAGTGGCGAGGTGACATAGTGTGGATAGGGCAGCAGCAGCATCAGGATACAAAACAGTGGCAAGGTGACATACTGTAGTGAGAATATGGCAGCAGCAGCATCAGGATTCCACAGAGTGGCAAGGTGACATAGTGTGGATAAGACAGCAGCAGCATCAGGATACCAAACAGTTGCAAGGTGACATAGTGTGGATACGGCAGCAGCAGCATCAGGATTCCACAGAGTGGCAAGGTGACATAGTGTGGATAAGACAGCAGCAGCATCAGGATACCAAACAGTTGCAAGGTGACATAGTGTGGATACGGCAGCAGCAGCATCAGGATACCGCAGAGTCAAAAGGTGACATAGTGTGGATAAGGCAGCAGCATCAGGATACCAAACAGTGGCAAGGTGACATAGTGTGGATATGGCAGCAGCAGCTGCATCAGAAGACCACAAAGTGAGTCGGTGACAGAGAGGGGCGGTTGGTGGCATTACCAGTACCTGCTGACGAAGGTGGGTGAAAGAAGGAGCACTTGTCATCAGATGTGTGGCATCATCAGAGTAATAGCTGAGTCAGGTAGAAAGAAGAAACCAGAATCTTTTGTCAAAGTGTTGGTGTGGCACCATGGATGATCTAGTCTGATGCATCTGGAATTGGTGGGTGGAAATCCTGGCTGATCCACGCCAGCCTCTCCACATTTTGGGTGGACAAGCGAGTTCTTCTTGGGGTAACTATGGACCCCGATGCACTAAACACCCGCTATGATGCCACAATACTGGCTGGGCAGGACAGCTTTTCAAGGGCAAACTCTGCCAGTTGCGGCCACAAATCTAGTTTGGCTGGCCAGTAGTCCAGCGGATCATCAATGTGTGTTGGCAGAGTGCTGTCCAAGTATGCCACCGCCTGCTGGTTCAGGTCCTGCTCCAGGTCTACCTGCTTCTGCTGGGAAGTAGTTTCTTCACTATGCGGGTCGACTGTAGACTCAGGCTGCTGATGGAGCTGGTGCTGCTCCTGCCACCCCACCCCTCCCCAGCAGCCATGTCAGTGGAACGTGAGCACAGAGGGCCCCCCGGTCAGACCTGCGATAGGATGGATGATGGCGCAGATTAGCAGAGGCCAACTGACTACATAGGATGTCTCTGTAGTAGTTTAGTTTGTCCTCCCTCTCAGTGGGTGTAAAAAAGGCACCCATTCTGGACCGGTAGTGAGGGTCCATCAAGGTGGAAAGCCAGAAGTTATCCCTCTGTCGAATGGTGACTGTTCGGCTGTCACTACACAGGCAAGTGAGCATGCATCCGGCCATTTGTGCTATTGACTCGGTGGGACTCCCTGCCTCCATCTCCACTGCATACTGCCACGGTGTGTCTGGATCCTCTGTCTCATCTTCCTCATCGATCTGTAGCTCCTCTGGCTGCTCCTGATCCTCTTCTCCTGTCATCTAAGTAGAAAAACCACCCATTTCGCTAAACATTACCTGTGCTCCAATGTCCTCCTCTCCCACCTCCTCCTCTTCCAGTTCAGCCCCCACAGGGCACATGTGGCCGTGAGATCTAGGCGCCATGTCTCCAGTCCCCTGACCAGCTATTGTTACCAGCATCTGTTCCAGGACATGAAGCAGTGGAATGATGTCGTTCATCCCGTAGGCGACTGACAAATAACATGGCATCCTCGAAGGACCTGAGCAAACGGCAGGTGTCATGCATGAGCTGCCACTGGCTGACATCGAAGTTACACAGAGGAGTACTTCTATCCGCTTGGATCATCAGGAAATCGTTGATGGCCTTTCTCTGTTCGTACAGTCGGTCCTACATATGGAGGGTAGAAACATCGCATATCAGTCTATGTTGGGGGATGCCATTCTGCCGCTGCAGCTCAAGGAGGGTGTGCTTTGCGGTGTACGAGTGGCTGAAGTGCATGCATTTTTTGTCTTGCAGATGGGTGGAAGACTTCAGGAACCGCTTGACAACCAGATTGAACATGTGTGCCATGCAGGGAACATGGCTCAGCCTTCCTTGATGCAGCGCCGACACCATGTTCTTCCTGTTGTCGGTCAACGTGGTTCCGATTTCAAGTTGTTGCAGAGAAAGCCAGGATTCGATTTCTTGATGAATCACACTGAGCAGTTCCTCCCCTGTGTGACTCTGTTTGCCAAGGCAAACCAGGTGCAGAACAGCGTGATACCGCCGTGCCCTGCACATGTGGTATGCTGGTCGGGCACTGTGACTTGTCCTGACAGTGGAGGCTGAGGATACAGTGGAGGATGAGGAGGCAGAGGCGGACATTGTCGCAGGACCAACGGTGTGAGAACGTGGAGGTAGAAGCGGCGTGACCTGTCCAAGTTGCTGGTGTGGCTTTGCAGGAACCACATTCACCCAGTGGGCCATAAAGGACATGGACTGTCCCTGACCGTAGTTACAGCACCACACATTGGCGCTGCTGTGCACTTTGGCAGACATCGACAGGGTCAAGGACTGGCCCACCTTCTGTTCTACATGTTTGTGCAGGGCTGGAACTGCTTTTTTGGCAAAGAAATGATGGCTTGGGACTCTCCACCTTGGAAAGTGAGGGACTTCAGCACCAGCAACTTGGACAGGAGCACATTCAGCTTCCGCGCCGTTGGATGCGTGCACGCATACTGCTGTCTCTTGGTAATCGCTTTGGTGATCGATTGCTGACGGAATGCGTGACGAGGATTAGGAGGAGCAGGAACATCTGGACCAGCAGAAGATGGGAATGACAGACAGCTCCCTTCGGCTGAGGTGGTGGAGCCTTGACTGGCTGAAACCGGGTGCGTGCCAGCGGGTTGCTGCGGCAGGCTGGACCACCACATCGGAGCCACAGTTCTCCCAGGCCACATTATGGCGAGGCTGCATATGTTGACGCAGGGCCGTAGTGCCAACATTGGCCGACTGGCCACGCTTCACTTTCTGCCCACAGATTCTACATATGGCCACGTTCACCTCCTCCAGCAGCTTAACAAAAAACTGCCACACCGCCAAGTAGGTGATTTTCCCCCCAACAGTCCGCACTGACTGACTGCTACCGCCGCTGCCTCCCTGCACCCCTACTTCCCGGGCAGGTAGGCTGCTGCGAAGCAGGTGGTCTACCCCATGCCCATTTGACTCCTGACCTCACACTGCTGCCACCCTGCTTACTCCCTGCCACCCTATCGGCTTGCTGGCTCTGCCGCTGGCTCAAAGGCAAGCTACCACCCTCTTCTCTTGATGATGATGAAACCCCTTCTGCACCTGGCTCCCAAGTGCTATTGGCTTCATCATTATCGAGTAGTGTCTGCACATCACTGATGTGCTCCTCAGTGGTCTCTGTGTCAGGAGCCTGACCGGTCTCAACACCAGCTCCCATGCTACTCTCCTCATCACTACTTGCCTGCCTAGCGGAGGCTGCTGACCTCCCTCTATTAGCTCATCTTCGCTGTATAATGGAGCTGAGCCCACAGCATGTAATACTTCTGTGGATGATGGAACAGCAAAGGACAGAGGCAGGTTAAGGTCTGGTGAGGGCACAGGGCCTGCTCACAGGCCATGCCAACTAAAGGTTGTGTCTGACAAACGCACCGACTGTTGGCTGGGGGTGTCTGAGGTCACTTGGGATGACGTTGATGACCAAGTTAACCAATCAAGAACCCCTGGGTTGCTGGCAAAAGACACGCACGCTAGATGACACCGGGAGCTCAGTCCTCTCGCTGCGATTCCTGCTGCCACGACCCCTTAGGCTACATTCACACGTCCGTGCTGTGTTGCGGACCCGCAAATTGCGGATCAGCAACACACCCGCCTGGCACCCCTATAGAAATGCCAATTCTTGTCCGCAGCTGCAGACAAGAATAGGACATGCTCTATCTTTTTGCGGAGCTGTGGACCCAAAGATCGGGGCCGCGCTCCGCAAATGCGGATGCGGACTGCACACTGTGTGCTGTCCGCATCCAATCCGTCCCCATAGAAAATTAATTGATCCGCACCCGTTACGCAAAATTGCGGAACGGATGCGGACCCATTTTGCGGACGTGTGAACGGAGCCTTACTCTGCTGTGACCCCTGCCTGCGTCAGAAACATTTAGGCCTCTGCCATTCCTCTGTGCATGGCCTGGCACTTCTCTGCCTGACATTCTTTTAGCTGAACTAATTAAGTTAAACGCAAATCAAAACACCCCTAAAAGTGACTAATATATTTTTCTTGTACTGAAATAGGGCACTATACCCTTTCACCCAAAAATAATTGCAGAAGAGAACTGAAAATATATTTTTCTTGCTGTTAATGAAATACTCCCCTATAAGCTTTCACCAGGAAAAAATTAAGCAGTGAAGTGTGTATAGATTTTTCGTTTGGGTAAAGAATAGAGTTGAGCGAACACCTGGATGTTCGGGTTCGAGAAGTTCGGCCGAACTTCCCGGAAATGTTCGGGTTCGGGATCCGAACCCGATCCGAACTTCGTCCCGAACCCGAACCCCATTGAAGTCAATGGGGACCCGAACTTTTGGGCACTAAAAAGGCTGTAAAACAGCCCAGGAAAGAGCTAGAGGGCTGCAAAAGGCAGCAACATGTAGGTAAATCCCCTGCAAACAAATGTGGATAGGGAAATGAATTAAAATAAAAATAAAAAAATAAAAATGAACCAATATCAATTGGACAGAGGTCCCATAGCAGAGAATCTGGCTTCACGTCAGCAGAGAATCAGTCTCTTCATGCCATAGCAAAGAATCTGGCTTCATGTCAGCAGAGAATCAGTCTCTTCATGCCATAGCAGAGAATCTGGCTTCATGTCAGCGCAGAATCTGTCTTCATGTCATAGCAGAGAATCAGGCATCACGTCACCCACCACTGGAACAGGCCACTGTCACACATTTAGGCCCAGGCACCCAGGCAGAGGAGAGAGGTCCCGTAACAGAGAATCTGGCCTTATGTCAGCGCAGAATCTGTCTTCATGTCATAGCAGAGAATCAGGCTTCACGTCACCCACCACTGGAACAGGCCACTGTCACACATTTAGGCCCAGGCACCCAGGCAGAGGAGAGAGGTCCCGTAACAGAGAATCTGGCCTTATGTCAGCGCAGAATCTGTCTTCATGTCATAGCAGAGAATCAGGCTTCACGTCACCCACCACTGGAACAGGCCACTGTCACACATTTAGGCCCAGGCACCCAGGCAGAGGAGAGAGGTCCCGTAACAGAGAATCTGGCCTTATGTCAGCGCAGAATCTGTCTTCATGTCATAGCAGAGAATCAGGCTTCACGTCACCCACCACTGGAACAGGCCACTGTCACACATTTAGGCCCAGGCACCCAGGCAGAGGAGAGAGGTCCCGTAACAGAGAATCTGGCCTTATGTCAGCGCAGAATCTGTCTTCATGTCATAGCAGAGAATCAGGCTTCACGTCACCCACTACTGGAACAGGCCACTGTCACACATTTAGGCCCCGGCACCCAGACAGAGGAGAGGTTCATTCAACTTTGGGTTGCCCCGCAATATAATGGTAAAATGAAATTAAAAATAGTATTGAATGAGGAAGTGCCCTGGAGTAGAATAATATATTGTTAAGGGGAGGTAGTTAATATCTAATCTGCACAAGGGATGGACAGGTCCTGTGGGATCCATGCCTAGTTCATTTTTATGAACGTCAGCTTGTCCACATTGGCTGTAGACAGGCGGCTGCGTTTGTCTGTAATGACGCCCCCTGCCGTGCTGAATACACGTTCAGACAAAACGCTGGCCGCCGGGCAGGCCAGCACCTCCAAGGCATAAAAGGCTAGCTCCGGCCACGTGGACAATTTGGAGACCCAGAAGTTGAATGGGGCCGAACCATCAGTCAGTACGTGGAGGGGTGTGCACAGGTACTGTTCCACCATGTTAGTGAAATGTTGCCTCCTGCTAACACGTTCCGTATCAGGTGGTGGTGCAGTTAGCTGTGGCGTGGTGACAAAACTTTTCCACATCTCTGCCATGCTAACCCTGCTCCTCCTCTGCCTTCGCCTTGGGCTTCCACTGGTTCCCCTGTGACATTTGGGAATGCTCTCAGTAGCGCGTCTACCAACGTGCGCTTGTACTCGCGCATCTTCCTATCACGCTACAGTGTAGGAAGTAAGGTGGGCACATTGTCTTTGTACCGGGGATCCAGCAGGGTGGCAACCCAGTATTCTGCACACGTTAAAATGTGGGCAACTCTGCTGTCGTTGCGCAGGCACTGCAGCATGTAGTCGCTCATGTGTGCCAGGCTGCCCAGAGGTAAGGACAAGCTGTCCTCTGTGGGAGGCGTATCGTCATCGTCCTGTGTTTCCCCCCAGCCACGCACCAGTGATGGGCCCGAGCTGCTTTGGGTGCCACCCCGCTGTGAACATGCTTCATCCTCATCCTCCTCCACCTCCTCCTCATCCTCGTCCTCCTCGTCCTCCAGTAGTGGGCCCTGTCTGGCCACATTTGTACCTGGCCTCTGGTGTTGCAAAAAACCTCCCTCTGAGTGTCACAGAACCATGAACCAGACGTACAACAAGGGATAAGTGAAAATAAGAAGGCTTTATTGAAAATAAAGCTGTAAAGCAAAAGTCCAAACGGATGGCGAAACCGAAGCAGAGTCTTTGCGAAGCCAGAGGTCAGGAACCAGAAGGGTAGTCAGACGAAGCCAGGATCAGGAACCAGCAGGGTAGTCAGACGAAGCCAGGATCAGGAACCAGCAGGGTAGTCGGACGAAACCAGGATCAGGAACCAGCAGGGTAGTCGGACGAAACCAGGATCAGGAACCAGAAGCAGCAGCAGTCTAGAAGCATGTGAACACAGGAGGACCAAGCGAGGAACTGAAGCCACAGACCTCCTATATATATGAGCTAGGCATCCAGCTCCTCCCAGTGGGAAGGAGGAGCCGCAGGGTGGGAGGCTACAAGAAACCCAGAAACCAAGATGGCCGCCAGCACATGTCAAACGATGGAGAACAGCAAGAAGGTAAGACCATGACAGTACCTCCCCCTCAAGGGCCCCTCCTCCGCGGAGTAAAGAACGGTTTCTGAGGGAAGCGTGCGTGGAAGGCTCGGAGCAAGGCAGGAGCATGGACATCTGCGGAGGGAACCCAGGAACGCTCCTCTGGACCATAACCACGCCAATGGACCAAAAACTGCACCCGACCGCGGACCAGGCGTGAGTCCAGGATATTGCTCACCTCATACTCCTCACGATTACCCACTTGGACCGGACGAGGCCGAGGAACCGAGGAAGTGAAACGATTACACACCAGTGGCTTCAACAGGGAGACATGAAACACGTTGGAGATCCGCATGCCAGGAGGAAGCGCAAGGGCATAGGCTACCGGGTTTACCCTGCGAAGCACTCGGAAGGGACCAACAAAGCGAGGCGCCAGCTTGGGAGTGGGCACTCGAAGGTTGAGGTTGCGGGTGGACAACCATACACGGTCTCCGACCTGGTAGGAAGGAGCAGGCGCTCGTCTGCGATCAGCCTGGAGTCTCTGGCGCTGCGCAGAGACCTCAAGGGACTTCTGGATCAGTACCCAAGAAGCACGTAGGACGGAAAGGTGATCCTCCACAGCCGGAATATCCTGGGGAGAGAATACCTCCGGTAACACGGCAGGTTGGAACCCATAATTGGCCATGAAGGGAGACGTCCCAGAGGAAGAGTTCACCGCCGTGTTCCTGGCAAACTCAGCCCAAGGCAGGAGGTCAACCCAATTGTCTTGGTGATCGGAGACATAGCAACAAAGGAATTGCTCCAAGGCCTGATTGGATCGTTCTGCGGCCCCATTGGACTGAGGGTGGTAGGCCGAGGAGAAGGAGAGATGAATCCCCAACTGGGAGCAAAAGGCGCGCCAGAACCTGGACACAAACTGACTCCCCCGATCCGACACAATCTCCTTGGGCAAACCGTGCAACCGGAAGACCTCCCTGGCAAAAATCGTGGCCAACTCTTGTGCAGAGGGTAACTTCTTGAGAGGAACACAGTGGCACATTTTGGAAAACCGATCCACAATCATGAGAATGACCGTATGGCCTCGGGATGCAGGGAGGTCCACAATGAAATCCATCCCCAGGTGTGACCATGGGCGCTCCCCGGTGGCTATGGGTTGCAGAAGGCCCAACGGAAGGTGCCGAGGGGACTTACTCTGGGCACAAACGGAGCATGCCGCTACATATGCGGCGATGTCGGAACGTAGGGAAGGCCACCAGAACAGACGTGAAACAGCCCAGGACAGCTGATTCTTTCCAGGATGCCCCGCGGTCTTGGAGTTATGGTAGGTTCGCAACAACCGAGTGCGCAACTCCTCAGGCACAAAACATCTGCCGTTGGGTCTCCCAGAGGGAGCACCAGATTGAGCCGCCAAAATCTGCTCACCCAGGGGAGAGGTCAGGCTGGTGCGAATGGCGGCCAAGATCTGATTCGGAGGTATGACCGAAGTCGGAATCGACTCCTCCCTGGACAGCTCGGAGTACTGCCGTGATAAGGCATCCGCCCTGATGTTCTTGGAACCGGGTAGGTAGGAGACCACGTAATTAAAACGTGACAAGAACAGAGCCCATCTGGCCTGACGTGGTGTCAATCTCTTGGCCTCAGAAAGGTAGGTCAGATTCTTGTGGTCCGTCAGGATGAGGACCGGAACCACCGAACCCTCGAGCAAGTGCCTCCATTCTTTAAGGGCCTGCACGATGGCCAATAACTCCCTGTCACCAATCTGATAGTTGCACTCCGCGGAAGACAGTTTCCGGGAGTAAAACCCACAAGGAAGCAGAGGACCCTCTGGTGTTCTACGCTGAGACAGAAGGGCGCCTACTCCCGTCTCAGACGCGTCCACCTCGAGGACAAAGGGCAACCCAGGGTTGGGATGCGACAGAATCGGAGCCGACACAAAGGCGGACTTTAGAGCCTCAAAAGCTTGGATGGCCTCGAGCGGCCAGACCTGGGAATTACTGCCCCTCCTGGTCAGATCCGTGAGAGGCTTGGCTAGCATGGAAAAGTCCCTGATGAACTTCCGATAATAATTGGCGAAGCCCAAAAAGCGCTGCAGGGAACGAAGACCACTGGGCTGGGGCCACTGTAAGACAGCCGAAACCTTCTCAGGATCCATGGAGAACCCCTCAGCGGAAATGATGTAACCTAAGAAGGTTACCTGGGATCGGTGAAATTCGCATTTCTCAAGCTTACCGAACAGCTTGTTCTCTCGTAACCGTTGCAACACTCGTCTGACATCCAGAATGTGGGCCTCCATGGATTCAGAATATACCAAGATGTCATCCAAATAGACCACCACACACTGCTGCAACAGGTCACGGAAAACATCGTTGATGAATTCCTGAAAGACTGCGGGCGCATTGCACAACCCAAAGGGCATAACCAAGGATTCATAATGACTGGTCCTGGTGTTAAACGCGGTCTTCCACTCATCGCCCGCCTTGATCCTTACCAGGTTATATGCCGCCCTCAGGTCGAGTTTGGTAAAGACCGTGGCCCCTTTAAGGCGATCGAACAGCTCGGAAATCAAGGGTATCGGGTAAGCGTTCTTGATCGTGATGCGATTGAGACCCCTGTAATCGATGCAAGGCCTCAACTCACCGCCCTTCTTTTTCACAAAGAAAAATCCAGCCCCTGCCGGGGACGAGGATTTGCGAATGTGTCCGCGTGAAAGCGCCTCCCTCACGTACTCCTCCATGGCCTCATTCTCCGCTACCGACAGTGGATAGACTTTGCCACGAGGAGGAACGGCACCAGATTGTAACTCTATGGCACAATCGTATGGGCGGTGCGGAGGTAGGGCAACCGCGCGCACCTTATCGAATACATCCCGGTACTCCTCGTATTCAGGAGGCAACAGAGAGTCCGAGGAAGTACACAGCAACTTGACAGACCCATGGATGCAACTAGCCCCACACTGCGGTGACCACGAGAGGATCTCGGCCGATCTCCAATCGAAAGTCGGATTATGCTTCCGGAGCCAGGGGTACCCCAAGACCACCGAGTAGTGTGGAGACGAAATAACCTGGAGGCAGACCGACTCTCTGTGAACGGCACCAATGGCTATCCCCACTGGAAGGGTCTCATGAGTCACGTGTGGCGGCAGAAGGGGTCTGCCGTCTATCGCCTCAAGCGCCAGTGGGGAACCTCGAGCCTGCAGAGGAATGGAATTGGCGGCAGCGAACACATTATCAATGAACAAACCACCAGCACCAGAGTCCACCAACGCCTGGGTCGTCACCGAGCGCCCGACCCAGGAGAGGACAACAGTGATCAGTGGTTTGTCAACACGGGAAACCGGGGACGAGGAGACTCCACCCAAGATCTGCCCCCGACAGGATCTCAGGTGCGAGCGTTTCCCGGACGGTTCGGACATGCCAACCGAAAATGCCCACCGAGACCACAGTACATGCATCGGCCCTCGCGTCTCCGGAGTACCCTCTCCCCCTCGGACAGGCGAGCAAACCCCAGCTGCATGGGTTCACCCCCAGACAAGTCATCCCCAGGAGGCGTGGGAGGAGAGGGAGGCACGGGTGGGACAGCAAACGTAGGCGCCAATCTGTTAGAAAACCTCCGCAGGCTCTCCTTAAAGGAAGGTCTCTCCCTGAGTCTGGTGTCAATCAAAATCAGGAAAGAAATAAGAGACTCGAGCTCCACTGGTAGGTCCTTAGCTGCAACCTCATCCTTCAAGGCATCCGAGAGACCATGAGAGAAAGCAGCGACCAGAGCCTCATTATTCCAGCCCACCTCTGCTGCCAGGGTACGAAACTCAATGGCGTATTCAGCTACGGATCGTGAACCCTGTCTGATGGACATAAGGAGCTTCGCAGCAGAGGCAGCACGAGCCGGCACATCGAATACCTTCCGAAGAGAAGCAACAAAACCGGAAAACTCGGCAACCACCGGATTGTTGTTCTCCCATAAAGGGCTGGCCCAGGCCAAGGCCTTGTCCGAGAGCAGCGAGATCAAGAAGCCCACCTTTGATCTCTCAGTAGGAAAGGCATGTGGCAGCAACTCGAAATAAATGCCCACCTGGTTAAGGAAACCTCGGCACTGAGTTGGCTCTCCCCCAAAGCGCTGTGGAAGAGGGGCAGAACCGGTCATACCCCGAAACACCGCAGGTGCAACAACAGGTGTCGGGGTAGACTCTGGCACAACAACCGGAGCGGCAGTAGGAGCGGGCCCAGGAGCGACAACCGACCCATCGGCAACGGGAGCGAAATGAGCCGTGCGTTCAAGCAGGGTTTGCAACGCCACAGCGAACCGACCCAACAGGTGATCCTGCTGATCAAGTCTGGCAACCAGCGTGGGTAGCGAGGATGGCCCTGTACCGTCAGAATTCATGGCTTGGTCCTACTGTCACAGAACCATGAACCAGACGTACAACAAGGGATAAGTGAAAATAAGAAGGCTTTATTGAAAATAAAGCTGTAAAGCAAAAGTCCAAACGGATGGCGAAACCGAAGCAGAGTCTTTGCGAAGCCAGAGGTCAGGAACCAGAAGGGTAGTCAGACGAAGCCAGGATCAGAAACCAGCAGGGTAGTCAGACGAAGCCAGGATCAGGAACCAGCAGGGTAGTCGGACGAAACCAGGATCAGGAACCAGCAGGGTAGTCGGACGAAACCAGGATCAGGAACCAGAAGCAGCAGCAGTCTAGAAGCATGTGAACACAGGAGGACCAAGCGAGGAACTGAAGCCACAGACCTCCTATATATATGAGCTAGGCATCCAGCTCCTCCCAGTGGGAAGGAGGAGCCGCAGGGTGGGAGGCTACAAGAAACCCAGAAACCAAGATGGCCGCCAGCACATGTCAAACGAAGGAGAACAGCAAGAAGGTAAGACCATGACACTGAGTCACTTTGAAGAGACTGGCCTGAAAGTGCTAAAAATGACCCCTCTTCCTCCTCTTCCTCCTGGGCCACCTCCTCTTCCATCATCGCCCTAAGTGTTTTCTCAAGGAGACATAGAAGTGGTATTGTAACGCTGATAACGGCGTCATCGCCACTGGCCATGTTGGTGGAGTACTCGAAACAGCGCAACAGGGCACACAGGTCTCGCATGGAGGCCCAGTCATTGGTGGTGAAGTGTGTCTGATCCGCAGTGCGACTGACCCGTGCGTGCTGCAGCTGAAACTCCACTATGGCCTGCTGCTGCTCGCACAGTCTGTCCAGCATATGCAAGGTGGAGTTCCACCTGGTGGGTACGTCGCATATGAGGCGGTGAGCGGGAAGGCCGAAGTTACGCTGTAGCGCAGACAGGCGAGCAGCGGCAGTGTGTGAACGCCGGAAGCGCGAACAGACGGCCCGCACTTTATGCAGCAGCTCTGACATGTCGGGGTAGTTGCGAATGAACTTATGCACCACCAAATTCAGCACATGCGCCAGGCAAGGGATGTGCGTCAAACCGGCTAGTCCCAGAGCTGCAACGAGATTTCGCCCATTATCGCACACCACCAGGCCGGGCTTGAGGCTCACCGGCAGCAACCACTCGTCGGTCTGTTGTTCTATACCCCGCCACAACTCCTGTGCGGTGTGGGGCCTGTCCCCCAAACATATGAGTTTCAGAATGGCCTGCTGACGTTTACCCCGGGCTGTACTGAAGTTGGTGGTGAAGGTGTGTGGCTGACTGGATGAGCAGGTGGAAGAAGAGGAGGAGGAAGCTGAGTAGGAGGAGGAGGAGACAGGAGGCAAAGAATGTTGCCCTGCGATCCTTGGCGGCGGAAGGACGTGCGCCAAACAGCTCTCCGCCTGGGGCCCAGCCGCCACTACATTTACCCAGTGTGCAGTTAGGGAGATATAGCGTCCCTGGCCGTGCTTACTGGTCCACGTATCTGTGGTTAGGTGGACCTTGCCACAGATGGCGTTGCGCAGTGCACACTTGATTTTATCGGACACTTGTTTGTGCAGGGAAGGCACGGCTCTCTTGGAGAAGTAGTGGCGGCTGGGAACAACATACTGTGGGACAGCAAGTGACATGAGCTGTTTGAAGCTGTGTGTGTCCACCAGCCTAAATGACAGCATTTCATAGGCCAGTAGTTTAGAAATGCTGGCATTCAGGGCCAGGGATCGAGGGTGGCTAGGTGGGAATTTACGCTTTCTCTCAAATGTTTGTGAGATGGAGAGCTGAACGCTGCCGTGTGACATGGTTGAGATGCTTGGTGACGCAGGTGGTGGTGTTGGTGGTACATCCCATGTTTGCTGGGCGGCAGGTGCCAACGTTCCTCCAGAGGCGGAGGAAGAGGCCGAGGCGGCGGCAGCAGCAGCAGAAGAGGACGAGGCGGCGGCAGCAGCAGAAGAGGCCGAGGCGGCAGCAGCAGAAGAGGTAGCAGGGGGAGCCTGAGTGACTTCCTTGTTTTTAAGGTGTTTACTCCACTGCAGTTCATGCTTTGCATGCAGGTGCCTGGTCATGCAGGTTGTGCTAAGGTTCAGAACGTTAATGCCTCGCTTCAGGCTCTGATGGCACAGCGTGCAAACCACTCGGGTCTTGTCGTCAGCACATTGTTTGAAGAAGTGCCATGCCAGGGAACTCCTTGAAGCTGCCTTTGGGGTGCTCGGTCCCAGATGGCGGCGGTCAGTAGCAGGCGGAGTCTCTTGGCGGCTGGTGTTCTGATTTTGCCCACTGCTCCCTCTTTTGCTACGCTGTTGGCTCGGTCTCACCACTGCCTCTTCCTCCGAACTGTGAAAGTCAGTGGCACGACCTTCATTCCATGTGGGGTCTAGGACCTCATCGTCCCCTGCATCGTCTTCCACCCAGTCTTGACCCCTGACCTCCTGTTCAGTCTGCACACTGCAGAAAGACGCAGCAGTTGGCACCTGTGTTTCGTCATCATCAGAGACGTGCTGAGGTGGTATTCCCATGTCCTCATCATCAGGAAAAATAAGTGGTTGTGCGTTAGTGCATTCTATCTCTTCCACCCCTGGGGAAGGGCTAGGTGGATGCCCTTGGGAAACCCTGGCAGCAGAGTCTTCAAACAGCATAAGAGACTGCTGCATAACTTGAGGCTCAGACAGTTTCCCTGATATGCATGGGGGTGATGTGACAGACCAATGGGCTTGGTTTTCATGCGCCATCTGTGCGCTTTCTGCAGAAGACTGGGTGGGAGATAATGTGAACGTGCTGGATCCACTGTCGGCCACCCAATTGACTAATGCCTGCACCTGCTCAGGCCTTACCATCCTTAGAACGGCATTGGGCCCCACCAAATATCGCTGTAAATTCTGCTGGCTACTGGGACCTGAGGTAGTTGGTTCACTAGGACGTGTGGCTGTGGCAGAACGGCCACGTCCTCTCCCAGCACCAGAGGGTCCACTAACACCACCACGACCATGTCCACGTCCGCGTCCCTTATTAGATGTTTTCCTCATTGTTCCCGTTCACCACAATTTTGAGAATGGCAAATTTGGAAATGGTTTTTCAACCCAGAAAAAAAAGTGTGGTTTTACGGTCACTACAAATAACTTGACCAGCTAAAACAGTACAGATTTGGTTAAATAGAGATGTGAGGCCTGTTTTTTTTTGCGCTGTGTGACAGGTATAGGTTTAATCACAGAATCACACTTCTATCAGCACGCTAGCGTGTGTCTTAGGTTTTTCTGAATGACACTATCAATACCTTCAATGTAAGATTTTATTTTTGGGATAGATTTCAAGTAGGCCTCAAATACCAGAAACTAGTTATTTTGAGAATGGCAAATTTGGGAATGCTTTTTCAACCCAGAACAAAAAGTGTGCTTTTACGGTCACTACAAATAACTTGACCAGCTAAAACCATGCAGATTTGGTTGAATAGAGATGTGAGACCAGTTTTTTTTGCGCTGTGTGACAGGTATAGGTTTAATCACAGAATCACAGTTCTATCAGCACGCTAGCGTGTGTCTTAGGTTTTTCTGAATGACACTATCAATACCTTCAATGTAAGATTTTTTTTTTTGGGATAGATTTCAAGTAGGCCTCAAATACCAGAAACTAGTTATTTTGAGAATGGCAAATTTGGGAATGGTTTTTAAACCCAGAAAAAAAAGTGTGCTTTTACGGTCACTACAAATAACTTGACCAGCTAAAACAGTGCAGATTTGGTTGAATAGAGATGTGAGACCTGTTTTTTTTGGCGCTGTGTGACAGGTATAGGTTTAATCACAGAATCACACTTCTATCAGCACGCTAGCGTGTGTCTTAGGTTTTTCTGAATGACACTATCAATACCTTCAATGTAAGATTTTCTTTTTGGGATAGATTTCAAGTAGGCCTCAAATACCAGAAACTAGTTATTTTGAGAATGGCAAATTTGGGAATGCTTTTTCAACCCAGAACAAAAAGTGTGCTTTTACGGTCACTACAAATAACTTGACCAGCTAAAACAGTGCAGATTTGGTTGGATAGAGATGTGAGACCTGTTTTTTTTGCGCTGTGTGACAGGTATAGGTTTAATCACAGAATCACACTTCTATCAGCACGCTAGCGTGTGTCTTAGGTTTTTCTGAATGACACTATCAATACCTTCAATGTAAGATTTTCTTTTTGGGATAGATTTCAAGTAGGCCTCAAATACCAGAAACTAGTTATTTTGAGAATGGCAAATTTGGGAATGGTTTTTCAACCCAGAAAAAAAAGTGTGCTTTTACGGTCACTACAAATAACTTGACCAGCTAAAACAGTGCAGATTTGGTTGAATAGAGATGTGAGATCTGTTTTTTTTGGCGCTGTGTGACAGGTATAGGTTTAATCACAGAATCACACTTCTATCAGCACGCTAGCGTGTGTCTTAGGTTTTTCTGAATGACACTATCAATACCTTCAATGTAAGATTTTATTTTTGGGATAGATTTCAAGTAGGCCTCAAATACCAGAAACTAGTTATTTTGAGAATGGCAAATTTGGGAATGGTTTTTCAACCCAGAAAAAAAAGTGTGCTTTTACGGTCACTACAAATAACTTGACCAGCTAAAACAGTGCAGATTTGGTTGAATAGAGATGTGAGACCTGTTTTTTTTGGCGCTGTGTGACAGGTATAGGTTTTATCACAGAATCACACTTCTATCAGCACGCTAGCGTGTGTCTTAGGTTTTTCTGAATGACACTATCAATACCTTCAATGTAAGATTTTCTTTTTGGGATAGATTTCAAGTAGGCCTCAAATACCAGAAACTAGTTATTTTGAGAATGGCAAATTTGGGAATGGTTTTTCAACCCAGAAAAAAAAGTGTGCTTTTACGGTCACTACAAATAACTTGACCAGCTAAAACAGTGCAGATTTGGTTGAATAGAGATGTGAGACCTGTTTTTTTTGGCGCTGTGTGACAGGTATAGGTTTAATCACAGAATCACACTTCTATCAGCACGCAAGCGTGTGTCTTAGGTTTTTCTGAATGACACTATCAATACCTTCAATGTAAGATTTTATTTTTGGGATAGATTTCAAGTAGGCCTCAAATACCAGAAACTAGTTATTTTGAGAATGGCAAATTTGGGAATGGTTTTTCAACCCATAAAAAAAAGTGTGCTTTTACGGTCACTACAAATAACTTGACCAGCTAAAACAGTGCAGATTTGGTTGAATAGAGATGTGAGACCTGTTTTTTTTGGCGCTGTGTGACAGGTATAGGTTTAATCACAGAATCACAGTTCTATCAGCACGCTAGCGTGTGTCTTAGGTTTTTCTGAATGACACTATCAATACCTTCAATGTAAGATTTTATTTTTGGGATAGATTTCAAGTAGGCCTCAAATACCAGAAACTAGTTATTTTGAGAATGGCAAATTTGGGAATGCTTTTTCAACCCAGAACAAAAAGTGTGCTTTTACGGTCACTACAAATAACTTGACCACCTAAAAAACAGTGCAGATTTGGTTGAATAGAGATGTGAGACCTGTTTTTTTTTGCGCTGTGTGACAGGTATAGGTTTAATCACAGAATCACACTTCTATCAGCACGCTAGCGTGTGTCTTAGGTTTTTCTGAATGACACTATCAATACCTTCAATGTAAGATTTTCTTTTTGGGATAGATTTTAAGTAGGCCTCAAATACCAGAAACTAGTTATTTTGAGAATGGCAAATTTGGGAATGGTTTTTCAACCCAGAAAAAAAGTGTGCTTTTACGGTCACTACAAATAACTTGACCAGCTAAAACAGTGCAGATTTGGTTGAATAGAGATGTGAGACCTGTTTTTTTTTGCGCTGTGTGACAGGTATAGGTTTAATCACAGAATCACACTTCTATCAGCACGCTAGCGTGTGTCTTAGGTTTTTCTGAATGACACTATCAATACCTTCAATGTAAGATTTTCTTTTTGGGATAGATTTCAAGTAGGCCTCAAATACCAGAAACTAGTTATTTTGAGAATGGCAAATTTGGGAATGCTTTTTCAACCCAGAAAAAAAAGTGTGCTTTTACGGTCAATACAAATAACTTGACCAGCTAAAACAGTACAGATTTGGTTGAATAGAAATGTCAGGTCTATTTTTTAGGCGCTGGGTGACAGGCTCAACTTGCCCCTGATGTAATATATGGCCAAAAAATAACCACACTGTTGATGGTTAAATGCATTCGGGTGACACAGGCTCAGCCTGCAGCTGATGTAGTATATGGCCAAAAAATAATCAGACTGTTGATGGTTAAATGCACTTGGGTGACACAGGCTCAGCCTGCAGCTGATGTAGTATATGGCCAAAAAATAATCAGACTGTTGATGGTTAAATGCACTTGGGTGACACAGGCTCAGCCTGCAGCTGATGTAGTATATGGCCAAAAAATAACCAGACTGTTGATGGTTAAATGCACTTGGGTGACACAGGCTCAGCCTGCAGCTGATGTAGGATATAGCACAAAATAACCACACTATCGATGGTTAAATACACTTGGGTGACACAGGCTCAGCCTGCAGCTGATGTAGTATATGGCCAAAAAATAACCAGACTGTTGATGGTTAAATGCACTTCGGTGACACAGGCTCAGCCTGCAGCTGATGTAGGATATAGCACAAAATAACCACACTATCGATGGTTAAATACACTTGGTGATAGCTTGTGCTGGCGCACCACAAGTCACAAAATGGCCGCCAATCACCCCAGAAAAAAAGTGATCTAAAATCGCTCTGGGCAGCCTCAAAAAAGTGAGCAAGTCAATAATAGCACTTCAATGATCCACAGCTGCAGATCGATCACAGAATGAAGTCTTTTGGAGGAGTTAATCTGCCTAATCTCGCCCTAACGTCGCAGCTGCAACCTCTCCCTATACTGATCATAGCAGAGTGACGTGCGGCGCTATGTGACTCCAGCTTAAATAGAGGCTGGGTCACATGGTGCACTGGCCAATCACAGCCATGCCAATAGTAGACATGGCTGTGATGGCCTCTTAGGCCAAGTAGTATGACGCTTGTTGATTGGCTGCTTTGCAGCCTTTCAAAAAGCGCCAAGAAAGCGCCGAACACCGAACCCGAACCCGGACTTTTACGAAAATGTTCGGGTTCGGGTCCGTGTCACGGACACCCCAAAATTCGGTACGAACCTGAACTATACAGTTCGGGTTCGCTCATCCCTAGTAAAGAAAAATGCCCCTATACTATTTCTCCAGGAGAAATTAAGCAGTAAAGTGTGTATAGATTTTTCCTTCTGTTACTGAAATAGGCCAGAAAAGGCTTTTAACAGGTTAAAATTTAGGTGCGTACTGTATATATTTTTATTGTGGTTAATAAAATACGACCCTATACGATTTCACCAGGAAAAATTAAGCAGTGAAGTGTGTGTATAGATTTTTCATTTTGTTACAGAAAAATGCCCCTATACGCTTTCACCAGGTAAAAATGAAGCAGTGAAGTGCGTATAGGTTTTCTTTCTGTTAATGAAATAGGCCAGCAAATGCTTTCAACAGGTAAAAATTAAGCAGTGAGGTGCGTGTATATTTTTATTATTGTTAAAGAAAAATGCTCCTATATGATTTCACCAGGAAAAAATTAAGCAGTGAAGTGTGTGTATAGATTTTTCTTTCTGTTACTGAAATAGGTCAACAAACGCTTTTTAACCGGTAAAATAAATAAAGCAGTGAGCTGCATATATATTTTTCTTGTTGTTAACCGCCTCCCGACCGCCTAACGCAGGGATGCGTCCTGCGGGCGGTCGGTTTGTTCCTCGTAGAACGCGAGATTTCCTGTGAACGCGCGCACACAGGAGAGCACGTTCACAGGATCGGAAGGTAAACGAGCTGATCTACAACCTGCCAGCGGCGATCATTCGCTGGCAGGCTGTAGATCCGATTTTTTTAACCCCAGAAAGGTATATCAGATGCTGTTTTGTTAACAGCGTCTGATATACCTGTTACCTGGTCCTCTGGTGGTCCCTTTTGCTTGGATCGACCACCAGAGGACACAGGCAGCTCTGTAAGTAGCACCAAGCACCACACTACACTACACCCCCCCCTTTCACTTATTAACCCCTTATTAACCCCTGATCACCCCATATAGACTCCCTGATCACCACCCTGTCATTGATCACCCCTCTGTAAGGCTCCATTTAGATGTCCGTATGTGTTTTGCGGATCCGCGGATCCACAGATTCGCGGATCCGCAAAACACGGACACCAGCAATGTGCTTTCCGCATTTTGCGGATCCGCACATTGCCAGAACTATATAGAAAATGCCTTTTCTTGTCCGCAATTGCCAGGGCAGTACAAACACCACACAAATGACCCCATTTTGGAAAGAAGACACCGCAAGGTATTTGCTGAGGGGCATATTGAGTCCATGAAAGATTGAACTTTTTGTCACAAGTTAGCGGAAAGGGAGACTTTGTGAGAAAAAAAAATAAAAAATCTATTTCCGCTAACTTGTGCCAAAAAAAATAATCTTCTATGAACTCACCATGCCCTTCACGGAATACCTTGTGGTGTATTCTTTCCAAAATTGGGTCACATGTGGGGTATTTATACTGCCCTGGTATTTTAGGGGCCCTAAAGCGTGAGAAGAAGTCTGGAATCCAAATGCCTAAAAATGCCCTCCTAAAAGGTACTCGTTAGACTTTCGGCCCCTTTGCGCATCTTGGCTGCAAAAAAATGTCACACATGTGGTATCGCCGTACTCAGGAGAAGTAGGGCAATGTGTTTTGGAGTGTCTTTTTACATATACCCATGCTAAGTGAGAGAAATATCTCTGTAAATTGACAACTTTGTATAAAAAAAATTGAAAAGTTGTCATTTACAGAGATATTTCTCTCACCCAGCATGGGTATATGTAAAAATACACCCCAAACCACATTGCCCTACTTCTTCTGAGTACGGCGATGCCACATGTGTGACACTTTTTTGCAGCCTAGGTGCGCAAAGGGTCCCCAATTTCAATAAGTACTTTTAGGATTCACAGGGCATTTGGATTCCAAACTACTTCTCACGCTTTAGGGCCCCTAAAATACCAGGGCAGTATAAATACCCCACAAGTGACCCCATTTTGGAAAGAAGACACCCCAAGGTATTTCATGAGGGGCATGGTGAGTTCATGTAAAATTTTATTTTTTGTCACAAGTTAGTGGAATATGAGACTTTGTAAGAAAAAAAAAAAAAATATATATATATATATAAATAAATCATTTTCCGCTAACTTGTGCCAAAATAAAATATTCTAGGAACTCGCCATGCCCCTCACGGAATACCTTGGGGTGTCTTCTTTCCAAAATGGGGTCACTTGTGGGCTATTTATACTGCCCTGGCATTTTAGGGGCCCTAAAGCGTGAGAAGTAGTTTGGAATCCAAATGCGTAAAAAATGCCCTGTGAAATCCTAAAGATACTCATTGGAATTTGGGCCCCTTTGTGCACCTAGGCTGCTAAAAAGTGTCACACATGTGGTATCGCCGTACTCAGGAGATGTAGGGCAATGTGTTTTGGGTTATATTTTTACATATACCCATGCTGGGTATACGCAAAGGGGCCCAAATTCCAATGAGTACCTTTACGATTTCACAGGGCATTTTTTACGTTTTTGGATTCCAAACTACTTCTCACGCTTTAGGTCCCCTAAAATGCCAGGGCAGTATAAATACCCCACAAGTGACCCCATTTTGGAGAGAAGACACCCCAAGGTATTTCGTGAGGGGCATGGCGAGTTCATGTAAAATTTTATTTTTTGTCACAAGTTAGTGGAATATGAGACTTTGTAAGAAAAAAAAAAAAAATCATTTTCCGCTAACTTGTGACAAAAAATAAAAACTTCCATGAACTCACTATGCCCATCAGCGAATATCTTAGGGTGTCTACTTTCCAAAATGGGGTCATTTGTGGGGTGTTTCTACTGTCTGGGCATTGTAGAACCTCAGGAAACATGACAGGTGCTCAGAAAGTCAAAGTGCGTAAATAAATTTTTTTGCACCATAGTTTGTAAAAACGCTATAACTTTTACCCCAACCAATAAATATACACTTATTGCATTTTTTTTTTATCAAAGACATGTAGAACAATAAATTTAGAGAAAAATTTATATAGAAATGTAGTTTTATTTGAAAAACAACAGAAAGTGAAAAATTTCATTTTTTGTAAGAATTTCGGTCAATTTTGATTAATATAAAAAAAAAGTAAAAATGTCAGCAGCAATGAAATACCACCAAATGAAAGCTCTATTAGTGAGAAGAAAAGTAGTTCAATTCATTTGGGTGGTAAGTTGTATGACCGAGCAATAAACCATGAAAGTAGTGTAGTGCAGAATTGTAAAAAGTGGTCTGGTCATTAAGGGAGTTTAAGCTAGGGGAGCTGAGGTGGTTAAAGTAAAATGCCCCAGTACGCGTTCACCAGGTAAAAATTAAGCATACAGCTCATGAAAACCCCAAATTCCTATCTAAAAAAATTAGCATATCATGAAAAGGTTCTCTAAACGAGCTATTAACCTAATCATCTGAATCAACTAATTAACTCTAAACACCTGCAAAAGATTCCTGAGGCTTTTAAAAACTCCCAGCCTGGTTCATTACTCAAAACCGCAATCATGGGTAAGACTGCCGACCTGACTGCTGTCCAGAAGGCCATCATTGACACCCTCAAGCAAGAGGGTAAGACACAGAAAGAAATTTCTGAACAAATAGGCTGTTCCCAGAGTGCTGTATCAAGGCACCTCAGTGGAAAGTCTGTGGGAAGTAAAAAAGTGTGGCAGAAAACGCTGCACAACGAGAAGAGGTGACCGGACCCTGAGGAAGATTGTGGAGAAGGACCGATTCCAGACCTTGGGGGACCTGCGGAAGCAGTGGACTGAGTCTGGAGTAGAAACATCCAGAGCCACCGTGTACAGGCGTGTGCAGGAAATGGGCTACAGGTGCCGCATTCCCCAGGTCAAGCCACTTTTGAACCAGAAACAGTGGCAGAAGCGCCTGACCTGGGCTACAGAGAAGCAGCACTGGACTGTTGTTCAGTGGTCCAAAGTACTTTTTTCGAATGAAAGCAAATTTTGCATGTCATTCGGAAATCAAGGAGCCAGAGTCTGGAGGAAGATTGGGGAGAGGGAAATGCCAAAATGCCTGAAGTCCAGTGTCAAGTATCCACAGTCAGTGATGGTCTGGGGTGCCATGTCAGCTGCTGGTGTTGGTCCACTGTGTTTTATCAAGGGCAGGGTCAATGCAGCTAGCTATCAGGAGATTTTGGAGAACTTCATGCTTCCATCTGCTGAAAAGCTTTATGGAGATGAAGATTTCATTTTTCAGCACGACCTGGCACCTGCTCACAGTGCCAAAACCACTGGTAAATGGTTTACTGACCATGGTATTACTGTGCTCAATTGGCCTGCCAACTCTCCTGACCTGAACCCCATAGAGAATCTGTGGGATATTGGGAAGAGAAAGTTGAGAGACGCAAGACCCAACACTCTGGATGAGCTTAAGGCCGCTATCGAAGCATCCTGGGCCTCCATAACACCTCAGCAGTGCCACAGGCTGATTGCCTCCATGCCACGCCGCATTGAAGCAGTCATTTCTGCAAAAGGATTCCCGACCAAGTATTGAGTGCATAACTGAACTTAATTATTTAAAGGTTGACTTTTTTTTTATTAAAAACACTTTTCTTTTATTGGTCGGATGAAATATGCTAATTTTTTTAGATAGGAATTTGGGGTTTTCGTGAGCTGTATGCCAAAATCATCAATATTAAAACAAGAAAAGGCTTGAACTACTTCAGTTGTGTGTAATGAATGTAAAATATATGAAAGTCTAATGTTTATCAGTACATTACAGAAAATAATGAACTTTATCACAATATGCTAATTTTCTGAGAAGAACCTGTATATATTTTTCTTGTTGTTAATTAAATACTCCCCTATACGCTTTCAACAGAAATCACTGCAACAGTGCAGTGCGTATATATTTTTCTTTTTTTACTGAAATACACCCCTATATGCTTTCACCAGAAAAACCTGCAGCAGTGAAGTGCGTATTTATTTATTTTTTTCCACAGATATAAGCCACTAAAGGCTTTTCAACATAGCACTTGCACCCCAACAACAAATAGCTGGAAGGACAGAGCTATCTAATGGCTATTTGGATTCCCTGTACTTGCAAATCGCTTTCCTATCTCACTGTCCCTAGCGCCTTCTGACATCTCTCCCTGTACTTAGATGCTGTAAAATGATTCCTCCCTATCCTTTCCCTGCACTTATAAATATTTTTTTTTCCACAATAAGGTTTTTCCAATTGGTGTCCCTAGCGCCTTCTCACATCTATCCCTGCACTCTGAACGCTGGAAAATGTCTGACTGTAAGATGGCCGCCGTATTTATAGGGCTGTGACATCACAAGGCAGGCTGGCTGCTGATTGGCTGCATGCAGGCATGTCAATCTGGGTGATTCCGCCTCCCAGAGTTCCTTGCCCCATGCCCTCAGTCCTCACACCTGTAGCCGCCATTTTAGGAAAAATGCGATTCGTTACCACGAAGTGCGAGGAAATTCGCATTCGTTGCGAATTGAATTTTTCCTGAAATTTGGAACGAATTCCACTTCGTCAGCTTCGATTCGCTCATCTCTAATCACAATCCTCTTTGGGTAGGCTTATCAAAAGTGTAGAGAACAGAAAGCTACTGGTATATTGCTTCAGTTATTACTCATATACAAAGGATATTAAAGATAATTTACACAGAAACATGTAATTCTGCTTTCAAAATAATTTCTTTCTGAATTCTAAATGTTTACAATGTGTAGTGCCAGTACAGGTTTAATAATTACGATAGTTTTCTTGCTCTTCCTTCAAAATACTGTGACTCTGTCCCACTTCCTTCCCAAAATTAACAGAGTGACTGAGGCATGGGCACAACCGCTCAGTTCATTTCTATGGGAGTTCCGGAGAAAGCTGAGTGCTGTGTAAAATGTCTCACAACCTAATGCCATATTAGTGCACATGAACCTTTTATTAGCCTTTCAGACCACAGTCACCAGACCACAAAGGTATTTCAGATCCCAGACTTCAGACCCAAGAATTAATAATGATCTCCAGACTTTAAATCCTAAAAATAAGTTCAGACACTTACAGATAGCAACATACATGAGAAGAGATGGTGCATTTGAAGTGATATGAGGCTGCGACTACTGGGAATCATTAAATGGAACACTAGAGACCTGCAAAACTGCTAAACTGCTAAACTGCTAACTGTTGAAGTACCATATTTGTCACCTAATAAGATGCACCTAGGTTTTAGAGGAGGAATGTAAGAAAAATTTATATTTTTCAGCAGATCTCAGGTCAGACACCCAATCAGACCCAAAATGTTAATCAGACCTCAGCTCAAACCACCAATGTTAGTCATACCACAGCTCAGAGCCCCAATCAGACCCCCAATGTTAATTAGACCTTAGCTCAGACCCCCGAATCAGACCTCAGATCACATCCCCAATATTACTAAGGCCCCCAATCAGACCTCATATGAGACCCTCAATGTTAATAGGAGCACCTGACAGACCACAGATTAGGCATAAAAAATAAATCAACTCAGGTCTCTTGTTCCGGCTGTCGCCGCTGTTCCTAGGATCTTGCACTCTTCCTGCTGGGCTCTGCCCCGACATTGCACAGCATGCGGTCACAGAATGCGCCAAAATCCTCAATCTGTGTGCAGTTCACAGCACAGCGTGCGGCACCTGCAGGAGAAGACCAGTGAGAGCTGAGTACACAGCAAGCACTGGGAGCGCTGTATTCACTGCTCCCCAATCCTATTGTACTAATGCGTGCTTTCCATAATGGAGGAGCTCATTAAAATAAGGTAGTCTCTCTTCAGTGACAGTTCTCCAAGGGGATTCAAGAGACATCGATTGGTGTAACCAAGGATATAGGCTGGAGCATAGTCAGTGGATAGGCTGAGGCTCAGGGTCAATACAGGTGCCAAGTCAGGCAGGGAAGGGTCAAATCTGGTAAACAGGCAAAATTCGAAGACAGGAACTCAGAATGGAATAATAATGCACCTTCGCAGGAACTACATGTAGCAAGCTAAAGAATTTATTTATTGGCCACCTTGCCTTAATGGAAGGCACCTTATTACACCCAGACCAGGCATTGACTGAAGATAACCAAGGAGAGCATGTGTGTGCAGTAGCAAAAGCAGACATAGGAGCAGAGTCTGGAAGAGTTCTAACAGACAAACTACAGAGTGCTCCGATGGCCATGCCTGCCAGGAGAAGGGAAAGGCTGGTAGCACAGACTGCACCAAAACAGAGCAGCTGGAGAAGCAAGTAAACTGTGGCTCTGCCCACCAGGAGAGGAGAGATATTGGTGGAAATGGATCACCAGTTTAACACAGGGTCATCTACATATTTGTATATATTGTTAGATCTCTCCTAACCATTGTAACAGCGGCTGCTGTACGCCGCTGTTCCCCCGCTTACCACCGTGGTACTGGGCGCCGTGTTCAGCGGTGATCCTTCTGTCCACCGCTGAAGTCCTGGGCTCTGTTTCTGTACGTGCTGTGGTGCCGAAGATTCCGCTCCACAGGTTCCACTCAGCCCTGGCAACAGCATGCTTGCTGCTCTGCTGGTTTCTTGTTACACTGCCCTAGGGACGGAGCGCATCACTCCCTGGGCTGCATGGGTTGGGTCATGTGACCTCACTGTCCAACCCAGGCTTTCCTGAAGGTACTTAAGTGGCTCAGCCCCCTTCCTAGATGCCTCAGTGTCAAGGTCCTTGTGTTTGCTAAGCTCCTGATACTCATGTGTGCTCCTGACTTATACCTTGTTCCTGGATTCTGCTACTCATCTGATCCCTGCCTACTTGCCTTGACTCTCCTGTTGCCGATCTGGATTGAATGACCTGTTCCTGTGCCGCATGCCCTGACATTTTGCCTGTCTGACCACGCCTCTGCCTCCTTCTTTAGTCCTGCACTGTTGCTCCTGGTAACGACTACACCTGCCTGACTACGCTTGTACTTCTGGTACCTACTCAGGTACCTCCTGGTCCGTCTGGACCAGCTGCCTCATGTGCCTACCCTCCTCAAGAGGTAGCGACCTGGTGTTACCCTCAGGAAAGTCTATCCCCACCATCAGGGGTACTGTGAAGAATCGAGGGGTACACTTAGACAATGCCCTGGGACACGTGGCACAGTGGGTTCATCATAAACAAACCAAAGTTTTATAACCTGTCTTGGTACTGTAGTCCACCCTTTACCTTAATTACTTTGGTCACCCTCCTCTGCACCAACTTTTATTATACACAGGTGCCAAATTGTACACCATTTTCTATGTGTGATTTGACTAGTGATTTGTATAGAGGCAAAACTATGTTCTTGTCATGAACATTTACGCCTGTATTGATACTTCCCATTATTTTATTTGCCTTGGCAGCAGTTGCCTGGCACTGGTCACAAAAGTTAAGTTTACTGACTACCGATTTCCCTAAGTCTTTTTCAGTAGTAGTTTTAACCAGTGTTGTACTATTTAATACATAATTGAACATTCTGTCTGCTTATCCTAAATGCATGATCTTACATTTCTCCATATTGAACTTCATTCGCCATTCATTCATGCAAGCCTCAAGCCTGCCAAATTTCTCTTTAATGTATTATCCTGCCCTGTGTTTATTACTTTGCATTGTTTATGATTTTCTATATTCATTTAGGAATTTATTTAACACTAATGAAGTTCAGGGTAGCAGTAGTTCAGAAAGTGTGCCATATTTCTCTTAGGCTAAGTTCATATGTGCGGCAGATAACTTCAGTAGTCTCTTCCAGCAGAGGAACAAACTACCAGAGTTACCTATTTGGCATAGCTGGACACTGCCGCACACCACCAGATGCTCATTGACTACAATGCAATTCGATGGGTTTCGGCATAAATTCCGGCACAGACAAATGGCATTACATGTAGTGGTATTTGTAAGGCAGAATACCGGCATTTTTGCCAGAAAACCTCTTGATCCTTGTCAGATCCAATTATAGCCAATGTAAATCTGGTACTCTGTTCCTTATGGGTTGCAGATGTGAACCTTATCTTAGTAAATATGGAGCATGTTATACTGTATTACATAGTGAGTGGTATGCTCCTCTCACATTTGATGAAATTTCTATGACTGTCCCATTTATCTGAAATGGGCTTACAAAAATTCAGGCACTTGCTGTAGAACCAATCGCATCCACATGTATGGAATGGATTTAGGCTATGATTCCTCAGTGTGGTCTCAAGCAGGAACTAGAGATTAGCAATTTTGTGTCCGATTCGGTCAAATCAGCTGTCAGATTTAATTCAGCCTGAATCAAACTCCTGTCCCAATTGCGCTAAAAAAAAAAAAAATGCTCCGCAAAACACGTTACGGACGTGTGAATGGACCCTTATTGTGAGCCAAAACCAGGTGCGGGTCAAAAACACAGAACAGGGTCAGATCTTTCCATTATACCTTATCTTTGAGTAGGCTTCACCACTGGTTTTGGATCACAATAAGGCCTTATCTTCCAGATTACAGACCCATTCAAGTGAATAGGTCTGTATCCATGATACGGTGTGCCCAAGGCTGGTACCCGTACATTGCAGACCCGCTGTTTGTGGGTCGCACTACGGGCATGGCTGGCACATGGTCGTGCGCATGAGACCTAACTGATGAAAATAACTGACCAAATAACTGAAGTGTGAACTCACCCTTCTATGGATTACTAATTCCAGAGTAAAGTACCATGGCACTCATAGTTTCTTTTTTATATTGCTATTTTATTTAGGAAAACAAATCTAATATGGTCCAATCACAGTACATGTGCAGTATCAGATAAAACTCATATTTAGAATGTTTTGGTCCACAACAAGGATCTTCTTCAGCTACATGAGCCTGTAAAGTGTAACAGAATACAAACATATAAGAAATACAGAAATAAAATATAAAAGTAAAATCACTAATGCATATTCAAAGGATAACTGTCATATATTTTTTTGATTTGCTAGTTTATAAGAGCTAGGCATGTATACCTGAGTCTATGTCCTGGCTGCAGAGAGCCTTTATAATGGTGAAGAACACTGTGCCTTGCGATAGCATAGGAAGTCTGCTGT
Source organism: Bufo bufo (assembly GCF_905171765.1). NCBI lineage: Eukaryota > Metazoa > Chordata > Amphibia > Anura > Bufonidae > Bufo > Bufo bufo. The sequence continues at coordinate 162,910,881 of NC_053390.1, read as the reverse complement.
GGTAGTGAAATAATACTGTTAGTCAGTATGACATGCAGATGACAGGCGTCGCTCTTAGAATTACTGCACACTTCACTTATTTGGGCAGTCACGGAGCCAAAACTGACCAAATAACTCAAGTATGAAGTCAGCCTTACAGGTTGATACACCATCGTCAGCTGATTCCACATAGATGCCTACAAAACATGCTCTATTAAACGCTTATACAAGTAGAGCCCCCCAATAGAGTGGAGAGGGTGTCAGCAGTAAGTTTGTGTTGACGTCACTGATTATTTTGCCCTTCCTCTGATCCATCAGAACAATAACCCCCAAAAAACAAATCCTGTCTGTGGAGCATCTGCCTTCACTCAGTCAACATTTGGTCAGTAATCCATCAGTTTTGCTAATGCCAAGAAAACAGGAGTGGATCCAAAACAAAGATGACACGTGAATGGAATATTTGCATGTCTTCTGTGTTTTGTACCCACTCCTGCTTTTGGCTACCAAATCACAAGTCAATTCTGATGGGACCATAAAGGCCTTACAACTGCTATACAGACAGGATCCGTTGTGCATCTAATTTTTCCTTCCTTATAACAGATCAAAAGATGGGTCAAATAAATGATGATGTCAGCCAGGCCAAAAGGCAAAATAGTGGCCCAGTCATGAAGTGGAAGCAGCATGAGGAGGCCACAGAGTGGCACAATGACAGTAAGGAGGTGGCAGCAGTAGCATCAGGAGGCCACAGAGTGGCACAATGACAGTGTGGAGGTGGCAGCAGCATCAGGGGGCCACAGAGTGGCAAGGTGACATAGTGTGGAGGTGGCAGCAGCATCAGGAGGCCACAGAGTGGCACAATGACCGTGTGGAGGTGGCAGCAACATCAGGAGGCCACAGAGTGGCAAGGTGACATCGTGTGGAGGTGGCAGCAGCATCAGGAAGCCACAGAGTGGCAAGGTGACATAGTGTGGAGGTGGGTGTCAATACCAGTACCAGCTGAAGATGGTTGGTGAAAGAAGGAGCACTTGGAATCAGATGTGTAGCATCAGGCGGGTGGCAGCATCAGAATAGTAGCTCAGGCAGGTAGCCAGAAGAAACCGGTCTCTTTTGTCAAAGTGTTGGTGTGGTACCATGGATGATCTAGTCTGATGCATCAGGCACTGGTGGGTGGCTGGCTGATCCACGCCTGATTCATCTTGACAAAGGTCAGTCTCTCCACAATTTGGGTGGACAGGCAAGTTCTTCTTGGGGTAACTATGGCCCCCGACGCACTAAACACCCGCTCTGATGCCACACTACTGGCCGGGCAGGACAGCTTTTCCAGGGCAAACTCTGCCAGTTGCGGCCACAAATCCAGTTTAGTCTAGTTGATCTTCAATGTGGGGTGGCAGGGTACTGTCCAAGTATGCCACCACCTGCTGGTTCAGGTCCTGCTCTATGTCTAGCTGCTGGTGAGTAGTTTCTTCACTATGAGGGTGAAGAAAGCTGCTCATCACTGACTCTAGACTCAGGCTGCTGCTGATAGAGCTGGTACTGCTCCTGCCACCCCACCCCTCCCCAGCAGCGATGGCAGTGGAACGTGAGTGCAGAGGGCCCTGCGAGAGGATTGACGATGGCGCAGATAGGCAGCGGCCAACTGACTACATAGGATGTCTGTATAGTAGTTCAGTTTGTCCTCTCTCTCAGCAGGTGTAAAAAAGGCCCCCATTTTAGATGGGTAGCGAGGGTCCAACAATTCGGCTGTCACTACGCAAGCAAGTGAACATGCAACGGGCCATTTGTGTTATTGACTCGGAGGGACTTCCTGCCTCCATCTCTACTGCATACTGCCACGGTGTGTCTGAGTCCTCTGCCTCATGTGGCCATGAGATCTAGGCGCCACGTCTCCAGTCACCTGACCAGCCAGATTTACCAGCATCTGTTCCAGGACATGAAGCAGTCCATCCCATAGTCCTGTCGAATGGACAAATAACGAGGCCTCCTCAAAGGGCATGAGCAAACGGCAGGTGTTACGCATGAGCTGCCACTGGCTGACATCGAAGTTACATAGGAGAGTACTCCTGTCCGCCTGGATCACCAAGAAATTGTTTATGGCCTCTCTCTGTTCGTATAGTCGGTCGAACATATGGAGGGTGGAATTCTAACGGGTGGAAACATCGCATATCAGCCTATGTTGGGGGATGCCGTTCTGCTGCTGCAGCTCAAGGAGGGTGTGCTTTGCGGTGAACGAGTGGCTGAAGTGCATGCAAAGTTTCCTGCCCATTTTTAAGATATCTTGTAGATGGGTGGAAGACTTCAGGAACCAGATCCTGGCTACTCACTGCCATGAGTTTCTTGGCTTCTGCATCCACATCAGCCCCATCAACAGCAGATGTTAACCCCTTAAGGACACAGCCCTATTTCACCTTAAGGACCAGGCCATTTTTTGCAAATCTGACCACTGTCACTTTAAGTGCTGATAACTTTAAAACGCTTTGACTTACCCAGGCCGTTCTGAGATTGTTTTTTCGTCACATATTGTACTTCATGACACTGCTAAAATTGGGTCAAAAAAGTTAATTTTTTTGCATAAAAAAATACCATATTTACCAAAAATTTTGAAAAATTAGCAAATTTCAAAGTTTCAGTTTCTCTACTTCTGTAATACATAGTAATACCCCCAAAAATTGTGATGACTTTACATTCCCCATATGTCTACTTCATGTTTGTAGCATTTTGGGAATGATATTTTATTTTTTGGGGATGTTACAAGGCTTAGAAGTTTAGAAGCAAATTTTGAAATTTTCAGAAATCTTCAAAATTCCACTTTTTATGGACCAGTTCAGGTTTGAAGTCACTTTGTGAGGCTTACATAATAGAAACCACCCAAAAATGACCCCATTCTAGAAACTACACCCCTCAAGGTATTCAAAACTGTTTTGACAAACTTTGTTAACCCTTTAGGTCTTCCACAACACTTCATGGCAAATGGACATACATTTTTAGAATTTAGATTTTTTGGAAAATTTTCCAATATAATCAATTTTTTCCAGGAAAAAAACAAGGGTTAACTGCCAAACAAAACTCAAAATGGGTTGCCCTGATTCTGTAGTTTGCAGAAACACCCCATATGTGGTCGTAAACTACTGTTTGGCCAAACGGGAGGACATAGAAGGAGGGGAACGCCATATAGGTTTTGGAAGGCAGATTTTGCAGGACTGGTTTTGTTTATACCATGTCCCATTTGAAGCCCCCCCTTGCACCCCTAGAATAGAAATTCCAAAAAAATGACTCCATCTAAGAAAGTACACCCCTCAAGGTATTCAAAACTGGGTTTACAAACTTTGTTAACCCTTTAGGTGTTCCACAAGAGTTAATGGCAGATGGAGAAACAATTTTGAAATTTCTATTTTTTGGAACATTTTCCATTTTAACCCATTTTTTCCAGCAATAAAGTAAGGGTTAACAGCCAAACAAAACTCAATATGGGTTGCCCTGATTCTGTAGTTTGCAAAAACACCCTATATGTGGTCGTTAACTACTGTTTGGCCAAACGGGAGCACGTAGAAAGAGGGGAACGCCATATGGGTTTTGGAAGGCAGATTTTGCAGGACTGGTTTTGTTTATACCATGTCCCATTTGAAGCCCCCTGTTGCACCCCTAGAATAGAAATTTCAAAAAAGTGACTCCATCTAAGAAAGTACACCCCTCAAGGTATTTAAAACTGGGTTTACAAACTTTGTTAACCCTTTAGGTGTTCCACAAGAGTTATTGGCAGATGGAGAAACAATTTAGAAATTTCTATTTTTTGGAAAATTTTCCAATATAATCAATTTTTTCCAGGAGTAAAACAAGGGTTAACTGCCAAACAAAACTCAAAATGTGTTGCCCTGATTCTGTAGTTTGCAAAAACACCCCATATGTGGTCGTAAACTGCTGTTTGGCCAAACGGGAGCACGTAGAAAGAGGGGAACGCCATATGGGTTTTGGAAGGCAGATTTTGCAGGACTGGCTTTGTTTATACCATGTCCCATTTGAAGCCCCCTGTTGCACCCCTAGAATAGAAATTTCAAAAAAGTGACTCCATCTAAGAAAGTACACCCCTCAAGGTATTCAAAACTGGGTTTACAAACTTTGTTAACCCTTTAGGTGTTCCACAAGAGTTATTGGCAGATGGAGAAACAATTTAGAAATTTCTATTTTTTGGAAAATTTTCCAATATAATCAATTTTTTCCAGGAGTAAAACAAGGGTTAACTGCCAAACAAAACTCAAAATGGGTTGCCCTGATTCTGTAGTTTGCAAAAACACCCCATATGTGGTCGTAAACTGCTGTTTGGCCAAACGGGAGCACGTAGAAAGAGGGGAATGCCATATGGGTTTTGGAAGGCAGATTTAGCAGGACTGGTTTTGTTTATACCATGTCCCATTTGAAGCCCCCTGTTGCACCCCTAGAATAGAAATTTCAAAAAAGTGACTCCATCTAAGAAAGTACACCCCTCAAGGTATTCAAAACTGGGTTTACAAACTTTGTTAACCCTTTAGGTGTTCCACAAGAGTTAATGGCAGATGGAGAAACAATTTAGAAATTTCTATTTTTTGGAAAATTTTCCATTTTAACCCTTACTTTATTACTGAAAAAAATGGGTTAACAGCCAAACAAAACTCAAAATGGGTTGCCCTGATTCTGTAGTTTGCAGAAACACCCCAAATGTGGTCGTAAACTACTATTTGGCTAAACGGCAGGACATAGAAGAAGGGGAACGCCATATGGTTTTTGGAAGGCAGATTTTGCTGGACTGGTTTATTTACACCATGTACCCTTTCAAGCCCCCTGATGCACCCCTAGAGTAGAAACTCCATAAAAGTGACCCCATCTAGGAAACTATGGGATAAGGTGGTTGTTGTTTTGGGACTATTTTAGGGGTAAATATGATTTTTGGTTGCTCTATATTACACTTTTTTGAGGCAAGGTAACAAAAAAATAAAATTCAAAAAATTTTTCTACATTTGCTATTTAGTTTTGTGGAACACCTAAAGGGTTAACAAAGTTTATAAAGTAACTTTTGAATACCTTGAGGGGTGTAGTTTCTTAGATGGGGTCACTTTTTTGGAGTTTCTAGTCTAGGCTACATCAGGGGGGGCTTCTAATGGGACATGGTGTCAAAAAAAAAACTGTCCATCAAAATCTGCCTTCCAGAAACCATATTGAGTTCCCTTCGTTCTATGCCCTGCCGTGCGGCTATATAGCCATTTACGACCACATATGGGGTGTTTCTGCAAACTACAGAATCAGGGCCATAAATATTGAGTTTTTTTGGCTGTTAACCCTTGCTTTATTACTGGAAAAAAAGGATTCAAATGGAAATTTTGCCCAAAAATGGGTGTTTTGGCACCGTTTTTATTTTATATTTTTAACGCTGTTCATCCGAGAGGTTTGGTCAAATGTTATTTTTATAGCGACGACTTTTACGCACGCGACGATGCCCAATATGTATGGCTCTCAGACTTTGGAGACACTAAGCAGGCACCCTAAAACTGCGGCCCTCCAGATGTTGTAAAACTACAATTCCCACCATGCCCTGCTGATGGCTGTAGGTTGTCTGGGTATGCTGGGAGTTATAGTTTTACAACATCTGGAGGGCCGCAGTTTGAGGATGCCTGCACTAAAACTAATATTTTTTTGGGGAAAAAAAATTGTTTCTGTGTCTCTAAAGTCTGAGAGACATAGTTTTTTATGTTCTCTAGGGGACTGTTGGAGATTATAAAAATTTAGTACTCCATGGAAGTGTGATACTCCCTGAAGCAATCGATAACGCAGAGGCCCGGATGATCGGGGCAAGTGTCACACTGAGTAGTGGTGTCCTTCCGTATCCCCCTCTTGTGACACACTCTGCATCTTTTTTGGGTTCGTCCCTTCTTTCCAGTATGGGGGACCACACCTGGAAAGTGTTGGCCAGGGACGATCCGGGCGCCTCCAGTTCCCGAGGTACTCCGGCCTGCTCTTTCCCGGTCCGAAAAGATCAGGTCTTTGAGGACTGCCTCATAGAACTGGAGGAATGTCCCTGTGCTGCCAGCGCTTCGTGATAGTACAAAAGAGTTGTTCATGGCAACCTGTACCAAGTAGACCGCAACTTTTTTGTACCATGCCCGGGTTTTGCGCATGGCATTATATGGCTTGAGGACTTGATCAGAGAGATCAACTCCTCCCATATACCGATTGTAGGCGACGATACAATCGGGCTTGAGGACCGTTGCCGCGGTACCTCGCACAGAGACAGGGGGTGGTGCTGTTACCGTGGATTGTGGACAGCATAAGGACATCCCTCTTGTCCTTATACCTGACCAGCAACAGGCTTCCACTGGTAAGGGCACGGGTCTCACCCCTGGGGATAGGTACCTGGAGGGGGTGGGCAGGGAGGCCGCGTTGATTTTTCCGCACGGTCCCACAAGCGAACGTGGATCTGGCGGCAAAGGACCTGAACAAGGGAATGCTGGTATAAAAGTTGTCCACGTACAAGTGGTAACCCTTATCCAGCAGTGGGTACATAAGGTCCCACACGAGTTTCCCGGTAACACCCAGAGTGGGGGGACATTCTGGTGGTTGAATCCGGGAATCTCGCCCCTCGTACACACGAAATTTGTAAGTGTACCCTGAGGTACTCTCACAAATTTTGTATAGCTTCACGCCATACCTCGCCCGCTTTGTGGGAATGTATTGGCGGAAACTGAGTCTCCCCTTGAACGCAACGAGAGACTCATCAACCGCGACCTCCCTTCCAGGTACGTAGGCCTGCTGAAATGTGGCCCCAAAGTGATCGATGACCGGCCGTATCTTGTACAGCCGGTCATAGGCAGGATCACTTCGCGGGGGGACATGCTGCATTATCGGAATAATGCAGACATTTCCGGATGGCCTCAAACCGGGAGCGTGTCATGGCCGTACTGTACAGTGGGGTCTGGTAGAGTATGTCCCCACTCCAGTATTGCCTGACACTGGGTTTTTGCACTAGACCCATATGCAGCACGAGGCCCCAAAATGTCCTCATCTCGGCTGCACTGACCGGCGTCCAGCCACCGGGTCTAGCCAAAAATGAGCCCGGGTTTTGAGCGACGAACTGTTGGGCGTACAGATTCGTCTGCTCCACCATCAGATTCACCAGTGGGTTACGGAAAAAAAAACTAAAAAAGTCAATTTCAGTAAACCCCACTGTGGGAATCTGGATTCCTGGATTGCCAGCAAAATCCGGAATCTCGGGCTCAAAGTCCACTGGGGGACACCAGCTAAGTTCATCGGCAGGGGGCTCCGGTGGGCTTATTTGGTGGGCCGGGAAACCAGTACGAACCCCAGGGCGGCTGGTGGTGGGGGGGATGCGGGGGGGGGGGGCAAGTGGCAGGGGGGGTCTGGGGTCTGAAAGCTGAAACAAAAAAGTTTAGAATAAATGTGCTTTTTTTTTTTTTTTTCTAACTTTTCCCTTCTATCCCTGCCTAAAGGTGCCTCTCCCTCACTGACCCTAACCTACCTGGGTGGCGATGGGTGCAGGAGGGTGATGGATGGCGATTAGGGGGACACAGGAGCTGGTGCTGGACGATGCTGCACGGTCAGGGTGCTGGACAGGAAGAGGAGGGGAGAGAGGAGCACAGGAAGTTTGAATCTCGCGCCTCTCTCCCCTGCACCAATCAGCACCCTGGACAGCGGCATTCAGCACCAGGGCCAGCACCGCCTCTCCAAATCCTCGGACTGCGATAGGTGGTGTATAATTACGCCACCGATCGCAGTCTTTTTCCGGTTCATCGGGTCACAGGACACCCGAATGGACCGGAAACGCAGAAAACCGCAGGTCTGAATTGACCTGCGGTTTTCTGCGATCGTCGATGCGGGGGGGTCAAATGACCCCCCCCCTGCATTGTTACAGGATGCCGGCTGAATGATTTCAGCCGGCATCCCGTTCCGATTAACCCCCGCGGCGCCGGCATCGCTATTTAAAGCCATGACGTACCGGTACGTCATGTGTCCTTAAGGACTCGGGAAACATGCCGTACCGGTACGTCATGTGTCCTTAAGGGGTTAAAGGAGCAGAAACCTCTTCCATCTTCTCTGCCTCGGCCGGCACCGACGCATCACCGTTTCCAGACCCATTCTCAACAGGCTCTGGCTTGGACTTCTTGGCATCTTTCAGAGGACTCTCCTCCTCAGGTTTCCTATTTACCTTCTTCCATACTAGATGAGAGATGTCTGATACACAGTTGGTTTCCTGTACAATGCAGTCCCCACTCTTCTCTGCTGTAGCAGCAGATGTAGAAGTGCCGCCATTCTCTTTTGGAATCCCTGAGGAAGTTCCACTCAGGGTTTCTTCAAGTGCTTATTTGGAGTCTTCGATCTTCTCCTTGATATCAGGCAATAGACCCTTCAGAACATCCATCTCCTTCTGGGTCTCCCCCTTTAACTCCTCTGAAGCCTTCTCCAGTTGTTCTCCAAGGGCAGCTAGTCTCTTCTCTATCGTATCTATGGACTGTGTGAAGTGAGAGATGGCATTCTCATGTTCGCAGCTATCCTGATAAGCCAGGCAGTCTTCCACTGCCGGGGTATAGTTCTCGGACTCTATGCTGACTTCTCCCAGCTTGATCAGGTTCATGTTCTGAATCCGCTCAGGCTCTCCTTTATGGCCACAGTTCACGTTGCATGTCACCACACCTTTATCAACTCTGCACATGAGTTCACTAACCATAGAACACTGTGGAGACTGCTTATCCACAACTGGTATGTGTGGTACACCCTCTATCACTGCCACACTTTCCTGCACATTTATCACAGTGGATTCCCTCAGCTGTGTGCTGTCAACATTAATCAGCATTTTTAAATCACATACACTTTTACCAGCAGGGGGAGCTTCTTCCCTGATCACAACCTGCAAAGGAAAGGGGGTGTAATCATCATCATCATCATTACATATTTCACATGACCCCACATTTTCATTATGCAGTTTGCCAGGTTCACTCTGCACCTCATCTGCACCATTGTTTTCAATGGTCAGACTCATTTCACTTAAACCATTGTGTATACTGTGCATCTCCGTTACATCGTCATTTAAAGGGATAGATACAGATTCTGCAGGCGTTTTGGCACTTACTGCAGAAGTGTCTTCATTTCCCAACAACTCCCAAAACAAGGGGAAATCACGTCCCAACATTATGTCATGCATGAGCCTTTTTGCAACACCAAGTTCATAAGTCCCAGTTCCCACTGGTGTTTCACACTCCATGAGAGCCACAGGATAGTTCTTGCTATCCCCATGTATGTCCAGCACACTTAGGTCTCTTTCACACGAGCGTGACGGATTAGGTCCGGATGCGTTCAGTAAAACTCGCATAATTTTGCAAGCAAGTTCAGTCAGTTTTGTCTGCACTTGCGTTCAGTTTTTTCCACAGGAAAGCAATGCGTTTTGATGCTCACCTGGCTCCCTGCGTCCAAAAACGCTTGGACTGGACTGCCATCCACCACAATGTCACACATTTTTGCCACAGTCTCTAGTCCTGGTGTCTTAATACCTACCAGCTTGGCAGGTAGCGACTGCCGCCGGCTCACACCACAGTTTATGACTTCTGAAGTAGAGGGCACTGGTCAGCAACATGCCCAACCTCCAGAGCCTCACTCACTATCACTTTGTCTGCTACACAAGCAATAGCAGGAATGTTCTTACCAATTGACGTCAGGGGTTCGGCACTCCCGGGAAATAAGGGTGCTCCATGAACATCTCCACCGAGGTCATCATCCTTCTCCTGGATCTTGGGAACCTCCTGCCCTTGGTTCCTGGTGCCACGATCACATACAGGCTCCTCAAGGCAGTGGTTGCCATTAGAAATGCCTTGGCCTTGAATCCAGTCTTTTTCTTCAGAACGATGAATCACACACTCTACTAAAGACTTGTCCTCGGATTCTCCAGCCGCACAATTTGAAGCACTTTCTCCGCTTAAATACAACCTTCAGTAACATATGCTCTTTTGTCATGCCTTTGCCCCTAGAAACAATGTTGTGCCCTTTTAGCATGGACACTGCACGCATCCTCCACCAATTGTAAGGGATCGCTCTCTCAAGCAAGGCGGCGATGACAGATTCCTCCTCAGACAACGGGGTTAAAGTCCAAATGGTGCTTTATTTTAGCACTTCAGCACCAGCACAAACATAAACCAAAATAAACACCTGCCCGTCAGGGCTCTACCTAATACATAGGTCTGCCTAACTCACCTCTAAGATGCAGTTCACACAATGGGTGAGATCCAGCTTTACTCAGCCACACGGTCCAGCAGCCTCCTGGCTGTGACCACACCAATACATTGGGGGCATATGGTCCAAGAGTCCTCTTGACTCTGACCATGCAACACCTCTTTCCTCAGGCGTCGCTGGGCCACCCAAAACTCAGGATTTCACACAGCCTTGCGGCATCTGAGGCTACCATTTTGGCCTTTCAGGGGTTAATCATGGGGGGGGGAAACTTACCTTATCCACTTGATAGCATAGAGGCCATCGCTGACATCTTGTTTGAAGACAATGTGCAAAATCTCACGTGCTGATGTGATGACTGAGATGGCCTCTTTGCGCAAAAATGGATGAGGTGAGCATGTATGTTTTTTGTTCTTACCGCCATTTCAGGGAAAATTGATTTGTTAACACGAAACGTGAGAAAATTCGGCTTTGCGGCAAATCGTATTTTTCCTAAAATTTGGATGTTTTTTTTGCTGACCATTGCTTGAGAAGAGGTAAGGAATTTGGTCAGGTGTTTGCTATTGTGCGTTTGCTAATGAGCCTAGCTCAGTAAGGTGTTACATTTGTTGCTGGGGGAGGAGCTTGTGAAGGAGTGTGTGTATATATAGAGACAGACTCATTAGCTGGCCTAATTCATTAGCTGCAAGTACTACCTTCAAGTACTACATTAAGTACAGTGAAGAGATATTGCAGGAGATAGTCAGGAGATAGTCAGGAGGTAGGCTGGAAGGTGGAAACAATACAAAAAAAGGTAAGATTTGTTTGATTTAAATTTACAAATTTATTTAATTTATTTATTTATTTATTTATTTTTTCTCCTCTTTAAAATGGCAGACTTGGTTCAGTGCAGGAATTGTTGTGCATTTATTTCATGTTCCACTCTTTGGAGATTTGGATGCTGTCAGATCTGTAGACAGTTCTCCTTACTGCAGCAGGAAATTGCATTTTTGAAATCTGAGATATTTAAATTATCTGTTAAACAAACTCCAGCTAGGACTGCTGCAATGCCACTGCCACAGAGGACCCCCAGAAATGGCAGATGGGTTACTGTAGGTTCTGGAAGACTTAGAGTGGTGGATAGAAGACATGTCCCACAGTCGGTGGTTCTCCATAATTCATTCGCAGCACTCTCAGAATGTAAGGACAACATGGATATGGACTCAAGCACAGAGGGTGAGAAACCATCGACTCCTATGTCTAATGTATGCAAGACTGCAGCCAAGGACAAAAAAGATAAAGTGAAGTCTCAAAGGAAGCAGCTGTTGCTGGGTGATTCAATCATAAGAAGTGTGGAGCTTAAAGAAAATGGTTTTGTGAGATGTCTCCCTGGGGCTACTGCTAGAAGAGATAGAAGACGTATTATTAATATTGTTAAGCAAGCAAAGCAGGAAGGGGACGTGGATGTTCTTGTCCATCTAGGGACAAATGACCTGGCTTGCAATGAAGTGTCAGAGGTGAAAAAATCTTTTATCACACTTGGTAATGACGTACAGGATTTTGCATCCACCATTTCATTTTCTGAAGTTCTGCCTGTGCATAATGTTCAGAATGATAGGCAGAGGCGCATAAAGGAGTTCAACATATGGCTTGGTAAATGGTGTCAAGAGCAAGGATTTGGCTTTGTTTCTCATGATAGCTCTACTTGGAATAGAAAGGAACTGTACAAAAAAGATGGTTTGCATCTTTCTCTCAAAGGAACAAATGTACTTAGTGAACAACTCCAAGAATTTGCAAAAGAGTATTTAAACTAGGAAGGGGGGGCAAAAGAGTGAAAATAAAAGAGTCCAATTGCCCCCCGAAACAATGCCAGAACAGGTCAAAAGCACAGAGGTTAAGAAATGATAAGCTCAGAGTCCTGTCTACAAATGCTCGCAGTTTAGGTAAAAAAATCAATGAACTTGGGTCAATAATGGCATCTGAGAATGTAGATTTAGTGGCTGTTACGGAGACATGGTTTAATGAAAGAAATGACTGGGACATAACCATACCAGGATACTCTTTATACAGAAGAGACAGAGAAGGCAAGAAAGGAGGAGGAGTGGCCCTGTATGTGAAAGATAGCATTAAATCTAACCTAATACAAGTTGGTGAGGCCAACATAGAGTCAGTTTGGGTTACGTTGCAGTTTGCTAATCATGCAGTAACTCGTGTAGGTGTGATATATAGACCACCTGGTTAAGTTAAAGAACTAGATGATCTACTAGTTGAAGAAATAGCTAAAATGACAATGAAAGGAGAAGTTATCATTATGGGAGATTTCAATCTTCCAGATATAAACTGGAAAACCAAAATAGCAAGTTCTACCAGGAGCACAGATATTCTAAATTCCCTACTGGGGTTATCTCTACAACAAGTGGTTGAGGAGCCAACCCGGAGGGAGGCCATTTTGGATTTGGTATTCACAAATGGGGATTCGGTATATGATGTCATTGTAGGCGAAACCTTGGGATCTAGTGATCACCAGTCAGTGTGGTTTAATATAAGAACTGTGAAAGAGTCCCACCACACAAAAACAAAAGTTTTAGATTTTAGAAAAACAGACTTTTCAAAAATGAAATTAGTCATAAATCAGTCCTTATCAGACTGGAACGGATTACATGGAGTCCATGAGAAATGGGACTACCTAAAAGGTGCATTATTGAAGGCAACAGAAAATTGCATTAGACTTGTCAGTAAAAGCAAAAAAAGGAAGAGACCACTGTGGTACTCAGCAGAAGTGGCCCAAATCATTAAAAATAAAAAGCTAGCATTTTGTAATTATAAAAAAAAACAGAGCAATGAAGATAAGGAAATCTACAAGATTAGGCAGAAAGAGGCCAAGCAAGTTATAAGAACTTCTAAAGCGCAGGCAGAAGAAAAACTAGCTCAGTCTATGAAAAAAGGGGATAAGACATTCTTCAGATATATAAATGAAAAAAGGAAATTAAAACAAGGAATAACTAAATTAAAAACAAAAGACGGAAGGTATGTAGAAGAGAATAAAGGGCTAGCCGACTGCCTTAATGAATACTTCTGTTCAGTTTTTACAAAAGAAAAAGAAGGAGAAGGACCTCCACTAGAAAGGATGACTAATAAATCGTTTGATGCATGTGTCTTTACAGAGGAAGATGTTCTAAGTTTGCTGTCTAAAGTGAAGACAAATAAGTCACAGGGGCCTGATGAGATACACCCAAAATTATTAAAAGAGCTTAGTGGTGAGCTGGCAAAACCATTAACAGATTTATTTAACCAATCATTAGTAACAGGAGTCGTCCCGGAAGATTGGAAATTGGCAAATGTCGTGCCCATTCACAAGAAAGGTAGTAGGGAGGAATCGAGCAACTATAGACCAGTGAGTCTGACATCAATAGTAGGCAAATTAATGGAAACCCTATTAAAGGATAGGATTGTGGAACATCTAAAATCCCATGGATTGCAAGATGAAAAACAACATGGGTTTACTTCAGGGAGATCATGTCAAACAAATCTTATAGATTTTTTTGACTGGGTGACTAAAATAATAGACGGTGGAGGTGCAGTAGACATCGCATATCTAGATTTTAGTAAGGCTTTTGACACTGTCCCACATAGAAGACTTATCAATAAACTGCAGTCATTGAGCATGGACTCCCATATTGTTGAGTGGATTAGGCAGTGGCTGAGTGACAGACAACAGAGGGTTGTAGTCAATGGAGAACATTCAAAACAAGGTCATGTTACCAGTGGGGTTCCACAGGGATCTGTACTGGGACCAATTTTGTTTAATATCTTCATAAGTGATATTGCAAAAGGCCTCGATGGTAAGGTTTGTCTTTTTGCTGATGACACAAAGATAGGTAACAGGGTTGATGTTCCTGGAGGGAAACGCCAAATGGAAAAGGATTTAGGAAAACTAGAAGAATGGTCAGAACTCTGGCAACTGAAATTTAATGTGGATAAGTGCAAGATAATGCACCTGGGGCGTAAAAACCCAAGGGCAGAATATAGAATATTTGACACAGTCCTGACCTCAGTATCTGAGGAAAGGGATTTAGGAGTAATTATTTCAGAAGACTTAAAGGTAGGAAGACAATGTAATAGAGCAGCACGAAATGCCAGCAGAATGCTTGGATGTATAGGGAGAGGTATAAGCAGTAGAAAGAGTGAAGTGCTTATGCCGCTGTACAGAACACTGGTGAGACCTCACTTGGAGTATTGTGCGCAGTACTGGAGGCCATATCTCCAGAAGGATATAGATACTCTAGAGAGAGTTCAGAGAAGAGCTACTAAACTAGTACATGGATTGCAGGATAAAACTTACCAGGAAAGGTTAAAGGACCTTAATATGTATAGCTTGGAAGAAAGAAGAGACAGAGGGGATATGATAGAAACTTTTAAATACATAAAGGGAATCAACTCGGTAAAGGAGGAGAGCATATTTAAAAGAAGAAAAACTACCACAAGAGGACACAGTTTTAAATTAGAGGGGCAAAGGTTTAAAAGTAATATAAGGAAGTATTACTTTACTGAGAGAGTAGTGGATGCATGGAATAGCCTTCCTGCAGAAGTGGTAGCTGCAAATACAGTGAAGGAGTTTAAGCATGCATGGGATAGGCATAAGGCTATCCTTCATATAAGATAGGGCCAGGGACTATTCATAGGATTAAGATATATTGGGCAGACTAGATGGGCCAAATGGTTCTTATCTGCCGACACATTCTATGTTTCTATGTTTCTATGAAAGTCAATTCGTTTGATTTCGATTCGCTCAACACTAGTCACTACTGCAGAGAAACATGGATTTAAAAAAAAAAATCTAATGTGCAGTCGTTACCATTGACTGAGGCCCCATTCACAGAACTGTAATTTTAGTTAGGTGTGGACCCATTCATTTCAATGGGGCTGCAAAAAATTAGGAAGGCACACCGTGTGCTGTCCATATCCGCATATCCGTTCTGTAGCCCCACAAAAAAGATAGAACATGACCTATTCTTTCCTGTTTTGCGGACAAGAATAGGCATTGTTAAAAATGGTCCGCAAAATACATATGTAACACCCCAGAGTGTTACCACTTCTGCACCTTGCTACTGTCTTTATTGGTCTAACCTCATGTCATCTTATGCATTTATTCCAGGTCCTCCACACTGTGCATTTTTAATGTTATGTAACTGTTCATGTAATGCACCTGGTTCACCAGAAGGTGGCAGCAAACACGGCAGAGCTAGATTTAGATAGAATGGAACCTTGCATTCCATTCTACCCCCCCCCCCCCCTTCCCCTGGAGAAAGGTGGGCAAGTTCTACTTCCTGCAGGAAGGGTGGGGCAGAAGCTCTAGTCAGTCTAGCTTTCCCCCAGCTAGGGTAAGGTTGTGCAGGGGCTCTGCACCTTAAGCTCTGCTGGCCATGGAGGCCAAAGCTTGAAGCTTCAGGAGCCAGGAGGAAAGTTCCCTGGCATAATCTAGAGTCAGACTACAAAGTGAAGTGCAGCATACAGAAGATGCTGAGTTATACAGCCAGCCTGTCAGTACAGCAGAGTCAAAGAGCAACAAAGATGTAGCAGAGTGGAGTTTGCCTGCCAGTTTCATGATAAAGCCTGCTGGAACCAAGACAAAGCCTGTAAACCATTTTGGTGAACATTTATGCAAAGTAAAGCTGCCATTAAACTTGATCTCGAGGTCTGGACTCCAATTATTCTTTTATCTCCCAATTATTCCCCCTATTTATTTCTTCGGAGCCAAAGCCCGAGGTCCAGCTGTATCCAGGTAGGAGCACCATGACACACAATAAGAGACATTTTAGGCCGTAACATACCACTCAGCATTTCCTACACCTGGGACGTGCGATATAGAGGGCCCTAGGGGGAGGCGCCCGTTGCACATATGGTCAAGTGAATGCACCCTAAGGCCCCCTTTAAGCTGTCTGATGGAGTAGGCAATTGTCGGGAAGGAAGCATTCCTTCCTATAAATAGCCTGCTTGTTAGAGGAGGAGACCTCTGCATTTAGCCATTGCTAATGCCATCACTCGTCTTCATACAGCTGCATTGTTTCTGGGCAGCAGTGTACTGTTAAGCCCGCATGATCTGATCCCCACGATAATTTAGGTGATAGCACTAATGATTGTATTACCTGATGAATGAGCATTTCACTTGTTCACTGAGTGATTAGTGGCACCTTTACACGGGCTGATTATCTGGAAAGAGCGTTCGTACAAACCTTATTTTCCCGATATTCCTTAAGGGGCACACTGTCATCAGCTTCACGGTGATATGACCAACATGCATACAGTATCAACAGTGCCTGCCAGGCCATTGAATGACCAAGATTAGCCACAAAAAGGGCCTGCAATTTCTTATGCATAGGTTCTGTATGGTATTGCACCTACTGTCCATAAGGGGTGAATGAGCTGCAATACCAGACATGGTCCTTATCTGTCTTTTCCAACCCTGGGGAAGCTCTATAAAGCAATAAAGATAAGTTACAACCCAATGTTACTTAAAGGGTTTCTGTCACTAGAATTTTCAGTATTAAAGTGGCTGACATTAGCGATGTGCTAATGTCAGCTGCACCTAACTCTGCTATTCTAATGATTATCCGTTCCCCTGTTACTGTAGAATTCTTGCTTTTATAATATGTAAATGAGCCTCTAGGAGCAGGGGGGGGGGGCATTGCTCCTGCACCTAGAGGCTCCCGTCTCCCACCTCAAGTCACGCCTTCCAAGTGTTGATTGACAGGGCCAGGCATCGTTCACATCCTTCTGCCTCGCGCAGTTCAGTATTCTGCGCAGGCGCGGTGAGGAAGCTGGAAGCCTGCGAGTGTCCTTCCCTCACCGCACCTGCACAGAATACCGAATGGCGCGAGATTTCTCCAGGGCACAGGGCAGGCAGAAGGATGCGAACGATGCCTGGCCCTGTCAATCAACACTTGGAAGGCGTGACGGGAGATGGGAGCCTCTGGGTGCAGGAGCATCGCC
The DNA here is from genome assembly GCF_905171765.1 of Bufo bufo. Lineage (NCBI taxonomy): Eukaryota > Metazoa > Chordata > Amphibia > Anura > Bufonidae > Bufo > Bufo bufo. The sequence continues at coordinate 162,893,733 of NC_053390.1, read as the reverse complement.
CCCCCCTGCTTCTAGAGGCTCATTTACATATTATAAAAGCAAGAATTCTACAGTAACAGCGGCACGGATAATCATTAGAATAGCAGAGTTAGGTGCAGCTAACATTAGCATATCGCTAATGTCAGCCAGTTTAATACTGAAAATTCTAGTGACAGAAACCCTTTAAGCAACAGATACAACCTGGCATGTTACATAATTACATTAATTTCCCTGGGTAACGCCCCCTTTTGTTCCAAGTGATTTCATCATTCCGACATCAGTGATATTACTACCTACCCCTATTACAATAGAGTCTTTTAAATGACCAAACTGTTACAGTCATAGACTATAATTCATATAGGGTCTGGGGGAGAACAGACCAGGGAGGCTCTACCTATGAAGACAGAAGCAGATATACAGTGCATTAAATGGGTTATCACATGATTAATGTAAAAAATGAAAATCAGGCATCATATAGTACATGATAACCTCTTTCTATCAAAGCTAGAACCAGCCATGTACCTCACATGGATCCAGAGATCTCCCCATTCATTGCTTTGCTAGATTTATATCAAGCTGACAGCTCAAGGGGAGTGTCCTTTCTGCTGCAGCTCAGGGGGCGTGTCTCAGCTCTCCCAACCACAGCTCAGGAGGCAGTTGAAGGATGAAACTGAGCATGTGTGGCTATCTCAGTGAGCAGGTCAAAGAATTAAGAAAAAAACAAACAGCAGGTGGCTCTATACAGATACATTTTATTGAATAACTCAGTAGAAGTATTCAGATCCAGATGCTGATTTGAAAACTGTAGAATATTTTTCATGGGACAACCCCATAAAGAAAGCGTTCAACTGAGAAAGTAATGCACCTGACAAAATAGTTAAAATGGTTAGTGGAAAGGAAAAAGAAAAACCTTGTTTAAACAACTGAAAAGTTGTGAGTGTGAACATATTAACCCCCTTTGCCATGAAACCCCTAAATAAGATTTGATCTAAACAATTAAATTCCAAAGTTCCATCCTTAGTTGAATGAGGTTCTGTCACGGATGAAGTTGCAGATAGCTGGAACGTATAAATAAACGACCGACTGGCTTGATCCCAAACTAAGGAGCATATAGGCGAGCCCTTTAAAACCCTAAGAGCTCTCCCTGACTGCTATGCACATGCAAGGGTCTGAATGGTAGACGATTGCATGCCCACGTACCTAAGACTGTGTGACACCTGAAAACCCTATAATAGTGAGGGGACACGACCACCGGCTCCCTGCACTTAATACGGACAGAGTCAGGGTCACCTAGAATCAAGCCAGCAAGGAAACACAATAAAGGAAAAGACTTATCTGAGCAAACAGCAGCAGCAGCCTCCAGCAGTGAACACTTCATCCAGGAAGTAGTATAAACCGCAAAGTGAGGCAGTATGGGAAGGAAAATATAGAAAGACGATTAGTCTAAATAAGTGACACCTGGCAGAAGAAAAGGAGATGACAAAGTGAAACTAAAACAAAGAACGTCATACAAGAGGTAGAGAAGAACATCTGCCAGACCTTCTCACAGAACTGGCGGTGACAGTACCCCTCCCTTTACGGGTGGACTCTCAGAGCCCACCTTCTCAGGATGAGACCTGTATTCTGCGCAGGCGCGGTGAGGAAGCTGGAAGCCTGCGAGTGTCCTTCCCTCACCGCACCTGCACAGAATACCGAATGGCGCGAGATTTCTCCAGGGCACAGGGCAGGCAGAAGGATGCGAACGATGCCTGGCCCTGTCAATCAACACTTGGAAGGCGTGACGGGAGATGGGAGCCTCTGGGTGCAGGAGCATCGCCCCCCCCTGCTTCTAGAGGCTCATTTACATATTATAAAAGCAAGAATTCTACAGTAACAGCGGCACGGATAATCATTAGAATAGCAGAGTTAGGTGCAGCTAACATTAGCATATCGCTAATGTCAGCCAGTTTAATACTGAAAATTCTAGTGACAGAAACCCTTTAAGCAACAGATACAACCTGGCATGTTACATAATTACATTAATTTCCCTGGGTAACGCCCCCTTTTGTTCCAAGTGATTTCATCATTCCGACATCAGTGATATTACTACCTACCCCTATTACAATAGAGTCTTTTAAATGACCAAACTGTTACAGTCATAGACTATAATTCATATAGGGTCTGGGGGAGAACAGACCAGGGAGGCTCTACCTATGAAGACAGAAGCAGATATACAGTGCATTAAATGGGTTATCACATGATTAATGTAAAAAATGAAAATCAGGCATCATATAGTACATGATAACCTCTTTCTATCAAAGCTAGAACCAGCCATGTACCTCACATGGATCCAGAGATCTCCCCATTCATTGCTTTGCTAGATTTATATCAAGCTGACAGCTCAAGGGGAGTGTCCTTTCTGCTGCAGCTCAGGGGGCGTGTCTCAGCTCTCCCAACCACAGCTCAGGAGGCAGTTGAAGGATGAAACTGAGCATGTGTGGCTATCTCAGTGAGCAGGTCAAAGAATTAAGAAAAAAACAAACAGCAGGTGGCTCTATACAGATACATTTTATTGAATAACTCAGTAGAAGTATTCAGATCCAGATGCTGATTTGAAAACTGTAGAATATTTTTCATGGGACAACCCCATAAAGAAAGCGTTCAACTGAGAAAGTAATGCACCTGACAAAATAGTTAAAATGGTTAGTGGAAAGGAAAAAGAAAAACCTTGTTTAAACAACTGAAAAGTTGTGAGTGTGAACATATTAACCCCCTTTGCCATGAAACCCCTAAATAAGATTTGATCTAAACAATTAAATTCCAAAGTTCCATCCTTAGTTGAATGAGGTTCTGTCACGGATGAAGTTGCAGATAGCTGGAACGTATAAATAAACGACCGACTGGCTTGATCCCAAACTAAGGAGCATATAGGCGAGCCCTTTAAAACCCTAAGAGCTCTCCCTGACTGCTATGCACATGCAAGGGTCTGAATGGTAGACGATTGCATGCCCACGTACCTAAGACTGTGTGACACCTGAAAACCCTATAATAGTGAGGGGACACGACCACCGGCTCCCTGCACTTAATACGGACAGAGTCAGGGTCACCTAGAATCAAGCCAGCAAGGAAACACAATAAAGGAAAAGACTTATCTGAGCAAACAGCAGCAGCAGCCTCCAGCAGTGAACACTTCATCCAGGAAGTAGTATAAACCGCAAAGTGAGGCAGTATGGGAAGGAAAATATAGAAAGACGATTAGTCTAAATAAGTGACACCTGGCAGAAGAAAAGGAGATGACAAAGTGAAACTAAAACAAAGAACGTCATACAAGAGGTAGAGAAGAACATCTGCCAGACCTTCTCACAGAACTGGCGGTGACAGTACCCCTCCCTTTACGGGTGGACTCTCAGAGCCCACCTTCTCAGGATGAGACCTATGGAATGCCCTGATGAGACGAGTGGTTTTAATGTCCGCCACTGGGACCCACATCCTCTCCTCAGGACCATAAACCTCCCAATGAACGAGGTACTGAAGAGAACCGTGGATAATGCGAGAATCCACAATCCTAGAGACCTGAAATTCAAGATTGCCATCAACAAAAATCGGAGGAGTCAAAGAGGAGGGTACAGTGGGTTGGACATAAGGTTTTAATAGGGACCTGTGAAAAACATTATGGATCTTCCAAGTCTGAGGAAGATTAAGACGGATGACGGACAAGATCTTGTAAGGCCCAATAAACTTAGGACCCAACTTCCAGGAGGGAAGCTTCAGTTTAATATTCTTTGTAGACAACCACACCAGATCACCCACATTCAGGTTCGGACCAGGCACACGTCTCTTATCCGCCACACGCTCTCACTCATCCTCTTCAGATTACCCTGAATCTTTTGCCAATTAAATGACAAAGACGAGGAAAATCTCTCCTCATCTGGTAAACCAGAAGACCCCTCTCCAGAGAATGTCCCAAACTGCGGATGAAACCCATATGCACCAAAAAATGGTGACTTATCAGAGGACTCCTGGCGACGGGTTTTTAAAGCAAACTCAGCAAGGGACAAAAAAGAATACCAATCCTCCTGATTCTCCGCCACAAAACAGCGCAGATATGTCTCCAGATTCTGATTGACGCGTTTGGTCTGACCATTCGACTGAGGGTGAAAAGCAGAAGAGAACGACAACCGAACCCCCAAGCGAGAACAGAAGGCCTTCCAAAATCTGGAAACAAATTGCGTGCCCCTATCAGAAACGATGTCTGAAGGAATGCCATGCAATTTGACAATGTGATCAACAAACGCTTGCGCCAGCGTCTTAGCATTGGGTAACCCAGGAAAGGGAATGAAATGCGCCATTTTGTTAAAACGGTCCACTACCACGAGAATCACAGTCTTCCCTGAGGAACGAGGCAGGTCAGTAATGAAGTCCATGGACAGATGCGTCCAAGGATGGGAAGGAATGGGTAAGGGAAGGAGAGAACCCGATGGCCGTGAATGAGGGACCTTGGCACAAGCGCAGGTCTCGCAGGCTGCCACAAATCCCTCAACCGTCTTACGACGAGCCGGCCACCAGAATCTCCGAGCAATGAGATCCACTGTGGCTCTAATCCCCGGGTGCCCAGCAAGGACAGTATCGTGGTGCTCCTTAAAAACCTTGTGTCGTAAAGCGAGAGGCACAAACAATCCCCCAGGAGAACAAAGATCAGGAGCCTCTGCCTGGGCTGCCTGAATCTCTGCCTCCAAATCAGGATAAAGAGCAGAGACGACCACCCATTCAGCCAAAATGGGACCCGGGTCTTCAAAGTTCCCCCCTCCCCCCTCCCGGAAAACAACGTGACAGGGCATCCGCCTTCACATTTTTAACCCCAGGGCGGAACGTAACAACAAAATTAAACCTAGAAAAGAACAAAGATCATCTGCCCTGTCTCGGGTTCAGACGCTTGGCCGATTCCAAGTAGGCCAGATTCTTATGGTCGGTAAACACGGTAATAGGGTGTCTGACTCCCTCTAACCAATGGCACCATTCCTCAAAAGCTAATTTGATGGCCAACAACTCCCTATCTCCCACATCGTAATTTCTCTCTGCAGAGGAGAGTTTCCTTGAGAAAAAGGCACACAGGCGCCATTTGGCAGGAGAGGGACCCTGAGATAAGACCGCACCCACACCCACCTCAGAAGCATCCACCTCAACAATAAAAGGCAGAGTGACATCAGGTTGTACCAAAATGGGAGCGGAAGCAAAACTCTCTTTAATACTTGAAAAGGCTTTAAGCGCATCTACCGACCACAAGGAAAAATCCACCCCCTTTTTAGTCATATCATTGAGTGGCTTAACAACAGAGGAATAATTCAAAATGAACTTTCTGTAATAATTGGCAAAACCCAAAAACCGCATCAGCGCCTTCTGATTCTCAGGAAGCTCCCAATCAAGCACAGCGCGGACCTTCTCAGGGTCAATCTGAAAACCAGAAGCGGAGAGAAGAAAACCAAAAAATTGAATCTCCGGAACCACAAACACACATTTTTCCAGTTTAGCGTACAATTTATTCTCCCGCAGAATCAGCAAGACCTGACATACAGTAGGTGGTCCCGATGAGTCTTGAAATCAGGAGAAAAAATTCACCAGTACAAATTTCCCCATTAAATGATAAAAAATGCTGTTCACAAAATGTTGGAAGACGGCTGGAGCATTCATCCAACCAAAGGGCATAACCAAATTCTCGAAATGACACTCAGGGGTATTGAAGTCTGTCTTCCATTCGTCCCCTTCCCTGACCCTGACTAGGTTGTATGCCCCTCTTAAATCCAACTTAGAAAAAACTTTAGCCCCAACAATCTGGTTAAGGCTACTTTCACACTTGCGCTTGATCGGATCCGTTCTGAACGGATCCGATCATATTAATGCAGACGGAGGCTCCGTTCAGTACGGATCCGTCTGCATTAATAACTTAGAAAAATTTCTAAGTGCGAAAGTAGCCTGAGCGGATCCGTTCAGACTTTCAATGTAAAGTCAATGGGGGACGGATCCGCTTGAAGATTGAGCCATATGGTGTCATCTTCAAGCGGATCCGTTCCCATTGACTTACATTATAAGTCTGGACGAATCCGCACGCCTCCGCACGGCCAGGCGGACACCCGAATGCTGCAAGCAGCGTTCAGCTGTCCGCCTGGCCGTGCGGAGGCGAGCGGAGCGGAGGCTGAACGCCGCCAGACTGATGCAGTCTGAGCGGATCCGCATCCATTCAGACTGCATCAGGGCTGGACGGAAGCGTTCTGCTCCGCTCGTGAGCCCCTTCAAACGGAGCTCACGAGCGGACAGCAGAACGCTAGTGTGAAAGTAGCCTAAACAGGTCCGGAATCAGAGGAAGCGGATATGGGTCACGAATCGTGATACGGTTCAGCTCCCTGAAATCCAGACAAGGTCTTAAAGAAGCATCTTTTTTCTTAACAAAAAAAAAACAAAACAGCGGCAACAGGTGACTTCGAGGGTCGGATGTGTCCTTTTCTCAGGCTCTCAGAGATATAAGTACGCATAGTGACTCTTTCAGGTTGGGAGAGATTGTATAATCGTGATTTTGGCAGTTTGGCGCCTGGGATGAGATTAATAGGGCAGTCGTACTCCTGGTGAGGGGGCAACTTCTGGACACCACTCTCGGAAAACACATCAGAAAATTCTGAGAGAAAAGATGGCACAGTCTTGGTAGAAACCTCTGAAAGAGATGCCGTGAGGCAATTCTCTCTGCAAAACCCACTCCAACCATTAATTTGCCTTGCTTGCCAATCAATGGTGGGGTTATGTTTAATGAGCCAGGGTAGCCCCAACACTAGAGGAGTAGGTAATCCGCTTAAGACGAAACATGACATATCCTCAACATGAGCGTCACCCACAGTCAAACGGATATTGTGAACTATGCCCTTTAACGATCTTTGAGAAAGTGGAATGGAATCTATAGCAAAAACAGGTATATTATTTTCCAAAGTGCATACCTGGAAACCATGCGTTGTTGCAAATTGATTATCAATGAGATTGACAGCTGCTCCACTATCTACAAAAATCTCGCAAACAATGTTCCTGCTGTCTAGCGCCACCCTGGCAGGTAGGAGAAAACGGGAACTACAAGCAAACGGCAAACCTTCAATTTCCGCATCAACCTTGGCCAATAGTAGCAAATGGAAAGTTTTTAGAGGTTTTTTTTTTTTTATTACCCTTAGAAAACTCCATGAATCTCCTAGAGGGGCAAACATTAGCCAAATGATTTATACCCCCACAACAGAAACAAACCCTCCTCTGAGAGCTGAATCCTCTACTAACAGAGGCAAGCAAACCTAGCTGAATGGCCTCCTCCTCAGAGGGGATTGAGACAGACTGAGAGACTTGCGCACTGAATGAGACAGCCCCACTGTCCTTGGGCTGAATATGACAGGAAAGAGTAGTCTCCTCTCTCTCTCTCTAAGATGCCTGTCAATACGAACAGCTAGAGACATGGCAGACTCTAACGACGCTGGTCTCTCATGAAAAGCAAATGCATCTTTCAATCTTTCTGAAAGACCATGGCAAAATTGACTTTGAAGTGCAGCATCATTCCAACCAGTATCAGCTGCCCATCTCCGAAATTCAGAACAATATATCTCTGCGGACTGTTTACCCTGGCATAAAAGACGCAGTTTAGATTCAGCCAGAGCAATACGATCCGGGTCATCATATATCTTCCCCATGGCTACAAAAAATTCATCCACTGATCGGAGGGGCTGTGCCCCCACCGGCAGCAAAAAAGCCCAAGACTGAGTGTTATCCCTGAGCAGCGAGATAATGATCCCCACCCTCTGCTCCTCATCACTAGAGGAATGGGGAAGTAGGTGAAAATGGAGTTTGCAAGCCTCTCTAAAGCGAAGAAAAATCTCACTACCCCCGGAGAACGTATCCGGAAGCGAGATCTTAGGCTCGAAACAAACTCATGAACGCCAGCAGAACCGGTCACCTGAAACTGAGACACAGTTTTACAGAGATCTGCTACCTCCAGCGAAAGACCTTGCATGCGGTCAATCAAGGCTGAAACCGGATCCATGCTTAAGATGGTTATGGCGGTTTATAATGTCACGGATGAAGTTGCAGATAGCTGGAACGTATAAATAAACGACCGACTGGCTTGATCCCAAACTAAGGAGCGTATAGACGAGGCCTTTAAAACCCTAAGAGCTCTCCCTGACTGCTATGCACATGCAAGGGTCTCAATGGTAGAAGATTGCATGCCCACGTACCTAAGCCTGTGTGACACCTGAAAAGCCTATAATAGTGAGGGGACACGACCACCGGCTCCCTGCACTTAATACGGACAGAGTCAGGGTCACCTAGAATCAAGCCAGCAAGGAAACACAATAAAGGAAAAGACTTATCTGAGCAATCAGCAGCAGCAGCCTCCAGCAGTGAACACTTCATCCAGGAAGTAGTATAAACCGCAAAGTGAGGCAGTATGGGAGGGAATATAAAGGAAGACGATTAGTCTAACTAAGTGACACCTGGCAGAAGGAAAGGAGATGACAAAGTGAAACCAAAACAAAGAACGTCATACAAGAGGTAGAGAAGAACGTCTGCCAGACCTTCTCACAGAACTGGCGGTAACAGGTTCCCTGTGTGGAAATCTCATATGATGTGAGTCTCTATAAGCACCTGTTCTGAAAGACCCCTGAG